>NW_006912904.1:4701569-4994026 GCF_000585565.1 Capronia epimyces CBS 606.96 | reverse complement strand
GACGCGACGGAAGTGACACGAGATCATACAAGCTCTACGAGGCTGTACGAGATCGGACGAGGCTGCCGACTGGAACGGCCCCCGCTGTATTAACATCCGACATGATTGGAGGATCCCCGTGATCCGCCCATGAATCTTGTCAAGTGAGGCCACTTCCAGTCTTGTCACGTGACACCACTTCCAATTTTACCCGTGACGACTTCATCGAGCGACAACTTTTGACCCCCGACTCGGACGAGCTCGAGGGTCGGGGGAAATGAAGCGCGCCGCTCCTGCGACTATGGACCGGAAAAAGCACGGGACGCGACGCCCTGTCGGGCCATGAAAAGGGTGTTCCGAAAAAGCAACGGTGTTTCATGCGCTGAAGGGTGTTCCGCGCGGGAAGAGGGCCAATCCGGAGGCCACGCGGAGGGTGTTCCGTCGAGAAACGTTTAGTAGTAGTAGTAGTAGTAGGCATGCCAGTGCACTTTGGAGGTCTCTTTGTGAGAATCGTGTGGAAAGAAAGGGTTGGCTTAGGCGTCACGGTCCTTTCGACCTTGGTATTGCGAGGTACATGACCGAGAGCGAGGATGTCCAAGCTTGCAGGAATGAGGCAGATTGGTGCCGGAAGATTGTGGAATGATCCGAGTAGACAGGATCACTGACCAGCGATGGAAATTGATTGTTGGTATACAGCGTGGTGATGGTTGCGGTGGTGTGGTGGAATGAATATTTTTTGCTGAGTATGAAATCTCCTCTAACGCTGCAAGACGGCAGCCACAACCACCATGGTTTCCCAATGTTACTTCAATCCTCTGCTATCTTGCTTTAATCTGCTCCTGCTTCAATATATGGCAACTGTTAACACATGGTGCAATCTGGTTTGACTGGCTTAGGCCAGTCGATTACAGGACAAAAGCGAAGTTGTCTTAGCAGAGCTGATCCGCGTGTTCAACTCACTCACCTATCAGTCCAACGCTGGACTTGCTACATTAGACCAAGAGTCTTGATAATGGCTGAGGAGTGAGCAACCGGCCGTCTTCTCCGCATGACCACTAGGACGACTTTAGAATCTCGACAGCGAATATCGATATTGGGGATATCTCCGGCGTTTTATTTGCTACACCATCCGCCATTTTGGATTCGGAGAGACAATATCACCGGGCAGAGCGCGAGAGGAGACGGTAAGAGGAGGGTGTATCAAACACCGTTTCCGACTCGGATCATGTTACTCAAATACATTCTCATGATCAAGCCAATGTAGCAATAAGAACCACTACCGCGACTCCACCGATTAACCATAACAGTAACAGTGACTCTGACATTTCGGACTCTGACCACAGATCTAGCAATAGCAACTCCGCCCACGACGTCAATTGCACCCATCCGGATCAGACTGGGACCACCACTCCGATACATACAGAGTATGAAGAGAATCAGGAGGAAGCAGATCTTTTACAGGATGCACTAGAGCTGGTCTTGTAGACCGAAAATCAGTACTGTGTGACATGGCGGGTGTTCAACTCTGTCATTTTCTTTGCTGACGATGAGGAGCGTGGCCGAGTAGTCACGGATAAAGAGCGTACTGCCGAGATGGAAGTCTTCTTCCACATATTCATCTTCCGCTCGGTCGGTTTTGAAAAATGTAAGAGCGGCCCAGTCCAGTTGAAGAGAATAAACGATTACGAGAGGCCGTGAACTTTTCTTATGTTATTGCGGGATTGGTTTGGGACATTCGAGTACTGGTGGTTGAGATTCTTCTCCCGCGGTGGAGCAGCATGAGCAGCCTGATACGCTGCCGCGACTTGAGCGATTTCAGTGGGAACACCTATGAGTGAAATGATCAATCTGTTTCGCATACGGCAAGTACATCGCATTGAATACTAGTAACGCCGGCAGTGTGATATGGCCTCGTGCCAAATTTACCATGTTCTTCCATAGACTTGCCATTCCACTCAACGTGTTTTGTGCTATGCTTGGTTGATGATGCGCTGGTGTAGCCCAGCACCAGCGAGTAGCCCTTGGAGGCCAGATTCTGCGTGATAGCGGCTCCAATCCCTTGTGATGGTTAGTCGTCAGTCTCAAGAGCCATTACGGATAACCAACCCTGTTGTTGATTGTAGAACTATACCTCTCGTAGCTCCTGTAACAATCCCGAGTTTCCCACTTAACACCCGGCTCGCCATATTGACTGTCGGTGAGTACGGGGTCTTTGGCCGCGTGTGAGAAGCAGCTTCTTTCCTCTGGTCAAACACTCGTCTCCCTCATCAAACGTCGTGAAGTGAGAAAAACAGGCGATTTAGCGGTTGGGCCTCGAGACGTAGGAGCCGAGTCTTCTTGAGTGCCGAAGCCTGGGCCGTCGTGCCGAAGTAATGCGCATAGACTCTACCCGGCCCGGGTTAGGTCTCGGATATTCCATTCGTCCGGCAACCACTCCTTGTTCGCGAGGGGAACGTGAGAGCTCTTACAGTACTCTGATCCCAATCTTCCCCGTCGCTTTTCCTCTCTTCAGCACAAGTTCTTTTGCCAATAATACAAAGTCTCTCACACACACGGATTGTGACAAGGGTTTTCCATATCCGTTCTTAAACATCATCGAATCCACAACCACCCGCCGCCCTTTTCGAGATGGACGACCGGGAGCCCCAGGACGTTCCAACCATTGATGTTCCCATCGCGCCGGTGTACCCGGTCCTTACGGATAAAGTGGCGATCGTGACGGGTGCTGCCATGGGAATGGGCAAGGCTACGGCAGTGGTAAGTAAGCATTGATTCTCTTTGATAAAGAACTGTTATGTACGAGACGCATGTGAAACCAGATCTTTGCCGAGGCCGGCGCGAGTGTCGTGCTGGCCGATGTCAACGAGGTCTTGGGTCAGAAAGCGGCAGATGAGATCAATCAGAGGGGCGGCAAGGCCTATTTCATCAAGACGGACGTTTCGAATTCCGAGTCGGTCGAGAAGGCCGTCGCCGCGGCGGTGTCGCAATTTGGCAAGCTCGACGTGGCCATCAACAACGCCGCGTTGACTCCCGACAAGACACCCACGGCGGAGTTCGACGAAGCCTACTTTGATCGAGTGATTGCCGTGAATCTCAAGGGCCCGGCGCTATGCATGAAATGGGAAATACAGCAGATGGTCAAGCAAGGCCATGGAGGCTCGATCATCAACATTGCCTCGATCAATGCCTTCAAGCCGCAGTACAATATGCTGGCCTACACCGCCGCTAAGCATGCGGTGGTCGGCCTGACCAAGACGGCCGCCCTGGAGTATGGAGCAGAGGGGATCAGGGTCAACACCATTGCTCCCGGAGCTGTTCTGACCGAGATGTCGGCGGCCGCCTTGAAATCCATCGGCACCAGTCACGAGGCGTTCGCCGACGTAAGCTACCTCAAACGGTGGGCGGCTCCCCACGAGGTCGCTCAAGGATCATTGTGGTTGGCCTCAGATGCAGCTTCGTATGTGACTGGTATCACGCTTCCTGTGTGCGGTGGATATTCTACGAAATGAAAGGAACTAGTCAAGTTGCCAAACGAAGCCTGTCTTCTTGCCATGTCGCCCTATGTATAACTCTATGCCCCCGAACCGGCAACCCTGTTCAATTTGCAGCAAGGCCGAACTCGGCTTTGGTGCCGACCCAGCCCCAAGCCCGCACCCGTGACAATGGCAACTTCCCTTTGCACCGACATGGCCAATTGATTCTTTGCCCGCAGGTGTATTTTACCTAGCATGGACCTAGAACCCTTTCATCCAACGTTCACGGCCTCACTGATCTCATCTCTACTGGAGAAACCGGCCAGCTTCTGGATGCTCATGCGGAGCGGGGAAGGAATGAAACGAGGCTCTGTCACAGAGAGAGCTGGTCATGTTTGAATCTACCTCCTGAACTCCTCCGTTGAGTCCGAAGCTGATCCGTCCTAAGTGACCGTCCACTCTCGTCGAACAACAATATACCAGGTACTAACGAAACATCTGCACCTTTTTGGTCAGACATTCATGGGCCCTTCTCGACGCTGGGAGGGAATAGCTAGCTTTCAGTCTCATCGCCGTAGACATCCATCTATAGCAATCACCAAGACAAGAGTCGCTCCGAATCGAACTTCTAACAAGCTGGAAATTGACGTCTGCAGTGACATCCTGCTCAGTCATATTGGCTCAAGAAGTCCAAAGCGCCTGTCAGCTCCCTTTTAATGACCTCCTCATGCTGCTTGCTCCGAGGCGTCACCTTCACCTCGTACTCCAAGGGACGCACCAAATTCGACGAAGTATATGCGTTCACGTCAATTGGTCTACCGGGTAGTTCCTCGAATTCAAAGGCCCAGAGGAGCTTAGCTGTAACGCGCCACATACTCCTCTCGGCCAGATGAATGCCGGGACACATACGGCGGCCTGCTCCATAACCGTAGTGGTGTAAAGTCAAGTTAGTAATTTTCCAGGTAAGTCGCGGTTATTGTGCAACCACGAGGTAGAGGGGAACTTATCTCGGCCCTGCCAATCTGGCCCAACAGCGTACTCATTGGCAAGCTTGGTATAACCCTTAAATCGATCCGGATTGAAGCGGTCGTGATCCGGATATTCATCATCGTTTTGATGGATAGCCCAAGCACCTAGCCAGACTGTAGTATCCTTAGGGAAGAACATACCCTCGTACCAGTCATCTACAAGCAAGTCAGCCACTAAGTAAACCCCGTAAGACTTTGCCTGCACCGTGCGCGTACCTTTCTCGAGTCGGTGTGGGATCCCCAAGTCGGAACTAGCGTCCAGGATTAGTAACTTGTAGTAGCAGTACTGCATTGATAGCGATTCAAGCGTGACTTACGTCGGGCGCCATCTCAGCGCCTCCTTGATAATGCAGTTGATATAGGGAAGCCGCTCAAAGTCAGAGAATAAAGGCGTCCTCTCAGTCCCGCAGACCTCATCCAATTCCTTCCTCGCCTTCATTTGGACCTCGGGGAATTTTGTCACCGCGAGGATAATGGTCAGAAGCATATTGGCCGTCGCTACTCTTCAGTCAACTCAGGACGTCCTCGACTTCTGGAAACCCAGGGAAACTTACTATCTGCTCCAGCTTCGAGCATCTCACCGCCCAAGTTGTTGAACGAGTACTGTGACATAGGCCAGCCGCCTTTCTCGTATTCGGACAGCTTCTGGTCCATCATCGAGTCGCGGATATCGCCTCTCGCTCGTCGTTCGTCAACTTGTTGCCGCGCTTGGGACCACGTGGTATCCATAAGACTTCGTACGCGGTAGGCTCGCCGTTTCCAGGCCCCGGGAAGATACCATAGCCACGGTAACTGTTCTACAGGGGGGTTCGCGCCAGGTTCAATTGCATCGAGCCACTAAGAGGGAGATTTTAGCTTCCATGGCCTAGAAATCATCCACAAACTTGCACCTAACTTACCTGGTCCACAAAGTCGTAGAAGTTCTTATAGAAAAAAGAGTTGAAATCCTTAGCGCGGAAGCCCCAAACAAGGATTGCTGCCACCGAGGAGGCATACAGTCTTGCGTGGTCGAACGAGCGGCTCGGGTGCTGGAGAAGGTTGTTCATGAATAAGATCGACCTAGAAGAAGGATGGTCGGTTAGGCAGGCTGGTTTGACTTGTATATCGGACAGAGGGCTCATCCTACTCTGCCTCCTGAACTCGGAAATGTTTTGTATCCAAGTTCTGAGGATTGAGGTTCCTCGTAATGACAGAACGCTTCTCCCTCCATTCAGGAGTTGCTTGTTCAAAGGTCATATGGCAGCCCCGGCTCATAAATAACGGCACCGAAAGGTGCGGTCTCCCAGAGTAAACACTGCCTTTCTTATCTAGCAGCTGATATATAGCCCGACGGTCGGCCAGTACAATCATATTGGAATCGAACACCTTCAAAGAATAGATGTTTCCATATTCTTTGGCCCATTCGCGGAACCTAGATATATCCAGTCAGCTTTCGCGGAATCTCGTTTCGTGCCTGCAAAGAATCAGGACAGGACAGGACAGACTTCTTTCCTAATCCTGTGAGCGGAATTTGGTGGGCATTCCCCAGGATTGGCACCGTGGGTGGTCCAGGAGGAAGTCTGGGGTCTCGGCGACCGATCCGCAACAGTTTCCACGTGCCCAGTGCTAAGAGCACTGCGATCAGGATAAGGGCGTTGCCATACATTTTTGTCGTTCAATTCAATCGCACCTGAGCTTGGGGGACAACAGGTAGTGATGCGATACGGAGCTCGGCCAATGTTTTTGGAGCGAAAGTTCACCTCCCGGGCTCATATACCATAGTGTCGGGGTCCCCACGCCTGGCACCGACCGTCCAGGACCGCGTCTTATCAGTTACCCCACGGAGCCAGATCATGCCCCATGCCAATGAGATTGCAAGGTTGGCTTAGGTGCGGGGGATATGTACCAAAATTCGTCCGGACCGGTCGCTGGGGAACCTCGGGCTACGAGTACTGGTGGTACCTCCGAAGTGAGCGCGGAATGATGCAATACGGTCGCCCAGATTTGCAGACAAGAACGGGAAAAGGGCCCAGGGCCCAAGGGTTCTTGTCGATTTGGTTCTGTTTGACACTTGACACTATCGAATCTCAGGGCCAACACCGTTGACTCTCAGTGTCCCTTAACACAGATCAAGAGGTTTGACTGGCGGGATTGAGCCCGTACATGCTTCGCCTGTGGCAGCTGCAGTTTTGCCGCTGTCGCATAGAACCATCTGACCATAGATACACGAGGAGATGTTTGAGGTCAAAAACACTTGGACATTGGCGACTTCCGCGGGGTCTTGCAGTCGGTTGTAGTAATACTCGGTGGCCTTATATTCGCCCTGCTCGGCTTTCTGAGAGTTGGACAAGATGCCGCTTTTGGTGAAACCAGGGGCGACGCCGTTGACCCCGATGTTGCTGGACAAGAGATGGACGGACGCGCCGCTGATCAGGCCATGGAGTGCCGTTTTGGCGACCGCTACCCACCGATTAAGCATCAGTCCAAGCTCTAGTCATTCTTCGCTCCGCCCCCGTGGCAGTGGTCGCCACTTACCGTAAGGCAGATCGGAGTATGATCCAAGAAAGCTAGCACACGACCGAGTGACAACAAACGCTCCCGCAGGCTGTGGTTTGTCGGCTGATGTGACCATCATGGCTTGACTGCCGTATTTGATGCCAATGAATGCCCCACGCCTCATGACATTGACCTGACGGTCATAATGGAGGAGCTCGGTATCGTTGAGGCTTCTGCCAACACAAGGTCGTTCAGCAATAGCAGCAGCAGCAGCAGCAGCAGGAGGAGGAGGAGGAGGGAGTTTCTTGGACTGGGAAACTAAGACGAGCAGACCTGTAGTTTGCGAAACCGGTATTCGCAATGTAGAAGTCGAAACGGCCATGCTTCTTTGTGATCTCCTTGACCACGGCCAACGTCTGTTCCTCTGAGGAGACGTCCAGCTTTCGTCCCTCGATGACCGAGGTGTATCCAGCCTTGTTGCATTTCTTCTCGCAGCGACGGGATGGCGTCAATATTCAAGTCGCACGCATAGATGGCCTTGGCCCCGGCCGCGGCGAACTTCCTGACGCATTCGCGGCCAATACCGTACGCTGTGTGTCGCGGTTTTGATAGGCAACCACGTGACTAGCGCGTGGTTGCACCTGGCACTTGACTGACCTCGCCGCTCGGTGGGCATATCCCACACCTCACGGCCTCTCAGCTCCTTACGAGTTGAGTGTTCTACAATTTACTCTTTTATGTGCATCTCTTGCTCGATCCGTGAGACTGTGCCTGCACCAGTTATCAAGCCAACCTGGCTGAGGAGTAGCCTAGGGCTTGGAAAGCTAGAGTGACTATTCATAGCTGGGTAGTGATAGTAATTGAGCGGCTACAGATGCACGCGAATGGGCTGGGGCTCTGGGTCTAGAGATCTTATCAATGCTACGGCCGTCTCGAGGGGGAGGGAACGACGGTCTCATCAACCCTTTCCAGAGTCGGACCCAATTTCTCGGAGCAACTTCTTCAAGCATAGCTAGGCACGTCCGAAGAAGCGATATGAAGAGCTGGGCCGTTTGGACCGTGGGATGGACGCAACTTTGACCGGGAACACCCACCCCGTTCGCGGTCATCCACGCACATACTGGATTCGGGAGTGTGGTAGATCTATTGTGCTATCCTCTGCGGGCTCTTTGAAAAGAAAAGCTCACGATCCATGATAAAAGAGTCTAATTCCATCAATCATACAGGATAAGTCCTGGCGAACACATCTGTCCCCTACTAGGGATTGAGGGCAAAAGTGTAGCATGATCAGATATACATTCGACGCGCGCGCGGCTCCAGCTTCTATGAAACTTTCTATATCATACTGGGTCTGACCAGGCGATGTGCTACCCTCAAGAAGTGGGACAGGCTGGCTAGGCGCCCCCGAACACCTTTTTCGTGTCAGTACCCTGTGCCCAGATCTTCTTCATCCACATGTGCGCGATCCTCCATCCCTGGGCAGTGCGTTGGAATTCAAAACGGTACGGGCCACCAAAGGCGTAATGGATTTCTGGTTTCGCTGTCTCGGGAGTGGCGCAGAACCAGAGGTATGCGGTGCCGGTCGCCTTGTCTGAGCCGTCCACCTTGAATTCCATGTTGGTCATGGTGTGCTGAAGACCCTCGAACTGTGCCTCTACACTGGCCGCCTTGAGGATGGCCTCTTTGCCCACGATGTCGCCCCAGGATTCAAATGTCATGATGGGGCCGTCCTCGATGTAGGTGTCCGCGTACCCTTTCCAGTCTTTGGAATCGGCCGTGGTGCAGTACGCGTTCAGCAACGTTTGCAGCTCATTCTTGTCTTCCAGGATCTGGAGACGTTTCTGGAGTTGTTCGATGATCTTCGCCTGGTCGGCCATTTGTCAACTTGTTGTTCTTTTTGCTCGACGCTGGCTTTCTCCGGATGACTTGTTGGTACTGTGTGAAGTGTCTCTAGAGCCAAGATGGATAGGGAGACGGTCGGACAGCATGCCACGGCGTACTAGGTATCTTTGTTTGGGTTCTCTCTGCCAGTCCTGTTAGAGTTGGACTGCGAGGTGTCAATGATCTGGCGATCTATCGCACGGCATCTCGACAGTGAATGCGAAGCTTCCCCGTGGGCGGAAAAAAGAATGGGCCACGTCCATCTCCGCATTCGTCTCCCGCATTTATCTCGCGCGTCCCGCAATATGTAGACCTTTGTTCTCACGAGTAGATGCCGAAATTGATCCGTTCGGACTCCAGCACCAATTTCAATTCTGGGGACCGAACAGCTACCTTCACCGTAAGCATAGAATTCTTTCTGCTCTGTGTCTTACCCTTCGACTCATCAAACTCAATTTCGAAATGGAAGGCAAGGTATTCGCCCTAACTGGTGCTGGCTCAGGCATTGACAGAGCTACCGCGGTCCGACTTGCGGAACTGGGGGCAAGGGCATTGCCATCTGCGACCTGGATGAGGCTGGCTTGGAGGCGACACTGGCATCATGCATGTTCTCATCTCTTCTCGGAAGCGTTTTCTGCATGGCTGACGGCCCAAAAGGTAGCAAATACAGTGCAACTATCACCATGACCAAAGTCGACGTCAGTAATGCCGAACAGGTGAATTCGTGGATCAAAGACACCGTATCGGTGTTCGGCAGGCTTGACGGTGCTGCAAATGTAACTGGAATTGCTGGCGGGGATGGAAGCATCACCGAAACCATCGTGAGCGAGAAAACCCCCAGCTCCCCGAGGTGCGTGACCTTTTACGACTACTACTACTGACTCGTCGGCGACCAGGACCAACTCGCTTGGGAGAAGATGATTGCCATCAACCTGACGGGAGTCATGATCTGTATGAGGGCCCAGCTCCCACACTTGACTGTACCAGGTGGCTCCATCGTCAACGTCTCCAGCACGTCGGGGCTCAGAGGGCTTCCCAACAATGCCGCCTACGCTTCGAGTAAATTTGGAGTCATTGGCCTGACCGAGTCAAGCGCAGCAGAGTATGGAAAGAAAGGTATCAGAGTGAACGCCGTCTTGCCTGGCCCAATCGACACCAAGATTTTCCGCGAGGGCGAGGCGAAGGGCTTGTTCAATGCGGACGTAGTCAGCGCCGGCACACTAATGGGTCGAATGGGCCAAGCAGAAGAAGTGGCCAAGGTCCTGGTGTTCCTACTAAGCGATGATGCATCATATGTCACTGGAGGTGAGAGGTCCAACTTCCCTATTTTCTCCGATACTGAATATGACTCCAGCGCACTGGACGGTGGATGGAGGGTATGCGGCGTGTGGCTTCTACCGGGCTGGATGAATGATATTATCCAACTCTGGCGATACAACCGGGGTCTTCCGGCCAGTGGTTTAGTATGACTAGATTTCGATGGCCAGGGTGGACGCTGCATACTTGGGTACTGGAGGATCTGTGCCAGGGGATCACAAAGATGGCATAGCAGTAGTCGTTAAGTCCATCCATACACGCCTTGAATGTCGGTTTCTTGTCAAAGTTTGCGTAGTGGGCTATCAGGATGAGGCTGTATGTCTAGAAGAACTGACAGGAGTGGGCCGTGCTGTTATTATTGACTGCAGAAGGGGGGTACACTGTCACGGTTGACTGGAGGAGGGGGTGGTCAAACTTAGGCATTGACCTAGGCAATCCCAGCCTTGCCCCTTAGCCGGGAGGGTAGACACGCCTAGAATAGTCGAGGCTCCCATTGGATAGAGAACATAGAACATCCCTCCTTTAACAGGGGGAAGTTGTGAATGAATAGAATGAGCTTGGAGCGAACACCGGCAGGAAGAGGTACCGAAGTAGAAAGCAGCATTGCAGGAGCAGGTCTAGTCCGGCAAGTCACAAGACCAAGTCAGGAGGGACATCGGTATCATCTTCACCTGGTTGTTATATGGATATCTTAACAACGCTCTGGTGTTCATTGCGTGGCCCAGACGGCGGTCATATAGAGAGGTGAGGGAAAGAAGCGGGAAGCATTGTCGTCGGGGTCTGAATTCATCCTAGTTTCAAGGAGATGATCGACCAGCCGGTCCATGTTGAGCCATATGGCCATCTCAACATTTCCTCTAGGATATCATGGCCATTCTCATCTGTTTGTTGGGGGTTTGAAGCAGATATGATCTGACTGGCGCGCACTAGTGCCAGAGCTTGACCACCGGCTCTGGAGGCTTTAACGAGGGCGTCCATATCTGAAAGCTTGTAATTAGATTGGTCTAAAGTCTTTCTTTCTATCTGTCGAATCAGGCCAGGTCCTCTTAACAATTTTGACTACATATAGGCTTAAATTTCTAAAAACAAAACTCTCAATCCGTATAACTTCTTGTTTCGTTGCGTGGTTTGCCAAGAGAGGTAAACCTATTCCGCTGCCTCCCTCGTTGCTAGGTAGTCTTTGCCGTGCATGTACGGAGTCCGCTATCCGGAGTCCGCTCGAGCTTCTCCATTCCTTGCTAAATTGAGCGTTTGGCCGTGACGCGCTTATGTAACCCCATTTAGTCGCCATCCCGTCACGCCCAACAGCAACTCTATATAACTCCTGGATCTCTCGTCTTTGACTCATTATTTACTCGTCCCTCACTCATCCACGTCTGGTCATGGCTCGATCAGTCGAAGCTGCTCTAGTTGCTCTAGAAGAGGCTACTAACTTTACTGTACGCACTCCGTGGGACGAGCCATGGAGTGCACTGGCTAGCATACAGGAGCAAGATCGCGACACCTACGTAAACTGGCTGCAATCGATGCCAGCTCTCTCCCCTCAAACATGGAGCGCCATTCGCTGGAATTGGATTGCTTTTCTCTCAGCTACCAGTACCGAACCAAGCATCGATCTAGCTCCAAACCGGAAAACAGTTCAGTTCATCAGAGCCTCTCCCCAGCAGCAGAATCAGCAACGCTTTGACAATGACCGAAGGCTGCGTTGCGCTATTCAGGTTTCCATTTGGCGGCTTTTCGACGAGCTCGAAGGTCTCACTGAGAGATGGCCTTGTCAGGCACGCTTGGTTCTCAATCGTCTACCCATCTCGACCTCGACTCGACCTTTCCAGACCTTAGCGGCAAAGTTCAATTTCGCCCGACGCCGCCGATTCAATGCCGTCTGGACGGCCCTGCTGTGCTTCCTGGTACATACTGCTGATGACAACGGTGCTTTGGAAGAGATGGGATTACATTTGAGTGATGACACATGGGACGACATCCTGGATATCAAGTCAGCCCATCTCTACCCCCGGTATCCGGAGATGATACAGGACGCGTTGTAGTTTATGTGTCAAGATGGTTATCGATCCGCGCCCAACTCCTTCCACCAACCCCCTTCTCTGGTGGCTGATAGTCCTGGTGCAGTCTGCCATGGGCCCTCTCCAGCAATACGACTGTATCAGCAGAGGACAGTTCCAAGAGAACATCCTCCCTATGGATATTGATGTTCGAACCCGCGTCGAGGCGGTGCAGCTTTACGCAAAAGTCTTGATCTTAAACCGCGCCTTTCGCAAGTGGGGGCCACCCAACCGAGACTGGATCCTCGAGGTAGGCAATGATTTGAATATGGTGGACACCATGTGGCTGAATGAGGACACTGATCAGCGACCACCGGAGGAGCGTGATTCAAGGACTTGCGATTCAAAAGCCTGGCTAGAGATGCTTGACCGGCTAGAGGTCTACTCCGTGAAGTACCTAGGGGGGGAAGATGAGACGGTGCTTGCGAAAGCTTTGAAACTACTTCAATCGGTCTTGCCTGTCAAGCTCGTTTCTCTATCAGTTACTTACTCTGCTTACTTGATCCTACCTACTTTGTGCGGCTTGTTCTACATTGCTTTATATATGCTAACGTCTAGTGTGGCTACTTATGTGGAAAGTGGAGACGGCTTAGACCGGCCTGATTGGTTCTGGTGTTTCTAGCACATACTGTAATTAATCCTTAGTTTTGATCAACGCCCTTTGACACCAACGAGTAATTGGCTATAATGGCGCCATTCAGCACGAGATTTACAGCTATATAGCATATATTGCTTTGCTCCGCTTCGCTTACAGTAGTTAGATGGTTAACAAGCTCCAGCAGGACCATCTCCATACGAACACGAAGCCTCCTGTCTGCTTCGCGTTGAGACGCTCAATCGCGATGGCCATAGATCTAGATCGAACTGCCTTACTGCTGATTGACATACAAAAGGCCTTTGATGATACGCTATATTGGGGGCCCAGGTACGTGAACGGCTGTAACCATATCAGCCTTTATCGTTGACCTTACTCTTCTCATTAGATCAAACCCACAATTTGAGACCAATATCACCAACCTTCTAGAGAAATTCCGCGCGGCCCGTCAAATCTCCGCCTCCGGCAAAAAGCCCCTCATCATACACGTCCACCATATTTCGGAGAATCCAGAATCACCACTCCGTCCAGGCGCTCCCGGTGTAGCATTCCAAGACTATGCCCTTCCAGACAAATCGTCATTTGAAGTCGTCATCTCCAAGACAGTCAACTCGGCCTTCATCGGTACGCCACTGGAGGCGATCTTGCGCGAGCATAAGATACGCCGCCTCTATGTTGCGGGCTTGACAACAGACCATTGCGTCTCGACTAGTGTGAGAATGGCTGGCAATCTCAAGGTGACTGATGTTTTCGATGCGGATGGGAAAACACAAGAGGAAGGTGATGGGACTTTCCTTGTCGAAGATGCTACGGCTGCTCATGCGAAAGGTGGATTTGATGCTGAGCTGGTTCACGCTGTTCATGCCGAGAGCTTGAAAGAGTTTGCTACAGTGGTGAAGACAAGCGAGGTGATTGAATCTCTGGAGTCGATTTACCCAACTATCTAGACTTTGTCAGGAGACTTGAGTAGGCGCCAATGTTTGACATCCCCAGCTGTAGATTGTTGTTTGTTTTGGTAGCCTCTTCAAATGTTCAGTTAAGTCGACACTAGACTCAGACTGTGGGTCTTTGTGTCAAAGGTTGAAATGTTCTATATTCGCTCTCAAAGTGGTATAGGGGATTTCCACACTATATAGGTGTGGCCGAGTGCCTATACCAGCCTTCTGGTTGAAGCACAAGGCTGGGAATGCCTAAGTTAGTGCCTAAGTTTGACCCTTTGCCGCCTTTCTTGTCTTGATATCCTCCGCTTTGATTGATTTCCGCTCGGCGAGCAATGCGACGAATAAAGTCACCCCTGCTAATGCAATGCTCCAAATCCAAGCCTTTTTGAGCCCGTAAAGATAAGCTTCGACCACTGTAGACAAGTCATTTGGATTGGGAAATGCTCGACGTAGGCCCGAGGCACCAGCAGCCAATACTTTCGCCGGCGAGATGGCTGGGTTGGTGGAAGGAAGATGTGAAATAAGTTCGTTGGTCATGATACTTTGCGCTCCAGAAACTCCAATGGTGCCACCGACAAACTGGTAGACTGGACACCTCGTCAACAACTGGAATAAGCTCAAAGCTTGTTCGGTAGACTTACATAAGCTGACGGCAATTGCGACCGCCAGATCCTTGCGTTCAGATATGCTTTGGGCTACAATGGCCGGGACCTGGATGGTCAGACCCATTCCAATTCCAGCGACGATTTGATAGCCAATGTAATGTGACGCCGGAGAGTGAACTCCAAGGGTATAGATTAGACCGGCGCCGACTGTGATGAAAACAGACCCCAGCAGAAGGAAAGGTTGGTAGTACCCAACTCTGCCCAGGAGAGTCGAAGACACGAGACTGGATATTGCTGGTAGAATCAGCAACAGAAAGATCGTGGCCGGTTGTGAGTGACATACAAATTGACAGAACTGATGGCAGGGTGCGGACGCCGCTTGTCGACGGGGATACACCCTGCACTGCCTGGAAATATATGGGAAGGTTGTAGACCCGTGCGAAGCCAGCAGCGTTGGATCTAGTTTGAGGGTTATCAATGGACACAAAGTAATGGACTTTGACAAGGCAAACTCTTACAAAAAGCTAAAGACGGCACAGACGGCAATGCTTCTGCGTGTCATGATGGACCCAGGAATCATAGCTTTGTCACCTTGTTTCCACTCGATGAGAGCAAAGACGATCAGAAGTAGGCCAAACCCGACGAGTAAGCCGATGGGGATACTGGAGCTCCACGGTTTTGTGATGCCACCGTCTTGCAAGGCCAAACAGAAGCATATCAACGACCCCAAGAGGACGGCAACTCCGGGAAAGTCGAACAGAAGCGCCAGTTGCTTCGGCTTCGCCCTTGCAATTCTCGAATGAGCAGGAGTCGTGAAGCAGAGCAGAATGATCAGCATGGTGGCACCACCGATGGGGAGGTTGATCCAGAAGCACCATCGCCACGTCACATCCTGGGTGAACACACCGCCGAGCACGGGACCGAGCACTGAAGAGCAGCTCCAGACGGTGCCAAAGATACCCATGACGGCCGGGAGGCGGTTTGGAGGTGTGATGAAAGCGCAGATGACATAGCAGCCACCAGTGATGCCTGCACCGCCGGCACCCTGGATGGCTCGACCGACAATGACGGTGGTACTGTTCTGCGCCAGGGCGACAACCAAACTTCCCACCTCAAAGATAACGATGCAGACCAGAAAAACAATCTTGAGTGGAAAGTACTTGTAGGCCTTGCCCCAGAAGGCCTGGAAGGCCGCCAGGCACATGAAGAAGGATGATCCATACCATCCAACTTGGTCGACGCTGTGGAATTTGACGGTGATGGTGGGAATGGCGGTGGCGATGATATTCTAAGTGTCACCCTGTGGTCAGAATCTTCCAGGCCGTAGTCGAGGTCAAGGCGGTGCAGACGGACGTACCATATCCAAGGCGACGAGGAATTGGGCCAAGAGCAAGGCAACCAGGATGACCGCCTGGAGCAGGACACTGGGATAGGTGATCTGAAATGCTGGAGGCGCCGTGGCCGGTTTGGGGGTTGCAGGCGTATGGGTGACAGGGTCTCTGGCTGCGCTGTCGCTGGGGGCAGGTGACTCTGTCTTGAGTTCGGTAGAGGCCATGACCGCGTAAGACTCGGTCTGGGAAAGAAGGGTACTGTAGGCTTGCCGATCGGAAATGTGGGCGGTAGAAAAGAGATGTGATTGAGGTCGAACTGGTTGCTGGTCTCGCCCGCTACGATTGAAGCAGCTCCCACCGCAGTCCACACGTGCATTAATGGCATACACCAATACGAGGACGAAGTCGAGTCGCTCTCCTCTCCTACTACCATCGGTGCCTTTCACTCGGCGACTTCTGACCGGGCAGTTCTTGCGCACGTATGCCCGGCCTCTCTTGTCAGGGCCATTGATCACTGGCTCAACCACAAGCCCCGATTGTGCCTGTTCTCGCCGTCATTGGCTGTACATACTAGTCTCCTACGGGAGCCACTTCTCCGGCTTACGGGTTGATCAGCAAGGGTGAGAGGTGTGAAACACATTCTGGTTCTCTGATAGGGGAGAGTCTCGGCTGTGGTTCAAACTCCGAGACCGCCTGCAGATCCCGACGGCACAGGGAAAAAGCTTGATCATGTGGTACTACTCGTAGGCAGTAGGTACTGTATTACATGCAGTAGCTTAGGTTGCCCAACCTCTTCCCGCCCGTGACATCGATTTGATGTTACCATAGCAGGACGTGCCACACCTCCTTTGGGAGCTCACACCGCCGTATCCTCCTTAGCAGTGGTCGGCTCGGGTTCGGGGCGTCCAAGCCGGCTCATCATCGTCTTCCACTGTTGGCCTTTGGCAGGGAAAAGCATTCCTGTTCGGTCGGCCGTATTGCTAGCATCACCGGTGGACCTACTGGTGGAAATCCTGCAAGATCCTGTAAAGATGGGGAAGACAAGCTGATCAGTGTTTCATCAAGGAAGCAACAGACATCGGGGCGACCCACCCATTGCAAATGGCCGCATGTTGAGATAGATGGTTTCCCAGTGTCGTGCAGGGACGTCGTATACCTCGTGCATGATTCCCACATGGTACCCGCTCGCACTGGCCTGTCGCTGATATTCCTGCACCAACTTGGGATGCATGCTGCTGATGGCAAAGTGGTGCAGTGCTTCGGGTGTCTCCCAATACAACAGCCAGATGATGGTGTTGTTTGCGGAATCCTCCGAAGATACCAGGGCGGGAGTGTGACCGAGAACTGTGGTCGCGTCAGGCTAGAGTAGAGCAGTCGCTTTGCGAGGCACGGAGGCACACTTACAGCCCCATACTTTCGGGTCTTCTTCCAGCTGTTGGTACAGCTGCTGCATGCCTTGCATGATATCCAAGAGACCCGGTGCGAGGAGCCCGGCGGGACTATGGCAAACGGAGCATCAGCAATCCATCGTCTACCGGGCTCACGCTCCAGCAGCACGCGTACTGGTGTACTCTGGCCCCAAGCACCATTACAGTCACTTGCTTAGCCGACGGGCTCTCTGCCTCCACACCCTCCTGCGACAGCATCTTGGTTGTCCATCTCCCGGATCGCACCCCATCCAAGGCACTATTGTGAATGATACCTGCCGTGGCGGCTAGGCTGTGCCCGATGCGAACTGAAATGAGCACCAGCGGGAGAAGCATGGCCAGGCGGAGCGGAACCAACTGGACCAGGAAACATTGACAGAGCGCCGCTCCAGCGAGCCACGTAGACAGCGAGAAGCCATCTCGTATCGAAGCTGACACCGACTCCCGCATTGGTAACCGAAGATGGATAGGCGTGATGCTGAAGCCTGAAGGAAGGAGGTTTGCGTAACACTGCACCGAACTTGATGCGTGACTGCACTGGCTGCTTCCCACCCTGTCTCTTATATCGGCTCCGAGGTTCAGCAACAGGGTTGAACAGGGTAGAGGATTTGCAGTGTTGCATGACACTTTGCATCGGTTGGTGAGCCACGTCAGGCCCTCGGGTCCTTTGTAGCATAGCTGATTGGCCTGCCGGCTGCTTTGGACTCTATCGAGGCTGACATGGGACATAGTGTCACATAGACTCACATGACCATAAAACGACGTTCTGGTAGACTTCGGGGATTGTGGAGATGATCGATGATCGTGTTTCGACCATTGATCCTTGAACACTGGCGTGCAAAATGTTTTCAATTCAGAGCAGTCGTCCTGATCCACCCAACCCGGGCAATCACCGATCAAGAGTCCTCAACACCAAGCAACCGATTGGAAATCGCACAGATTCTCATGAGGCATACTGTCAATGCGCCCGGGAGGCTGCGGAAATCTGGTCGCTGATCCAGCATCTCCCCGAAGTCAGTCTCGATATTGTCATGGCTGCAAGCGATCAAGCTCTTGAAGTCTGGGGCAAATCTCAAGCTTGTCAGGCATGTCCCAGAAGCTTCTACGAGACCCTATCCAAGGTCTATGCGAAGCTGGTGGACTGGTTCGAGTCGGCCGTGGCCACGTATACCACACCCTCGGCGCCATCGTCCATCTCGGGAGACAAAGTCGCCAGAACTGACACTGCCGAGTCAGTGGCGGATGACCTAGCCACAACCACATCCGAGCGAGATCAGCGACAGCGATTGCCACAGAGTAGAGGTATCCGAGCATCTCCGGCCCGGGCAGTGTGCCTACCTTCGCCCATGTCGCTTGGGGAATATGAGTTCGATGAGGAGCAAAGCCGACATCTGGCCTTTGACCTGATCGGTAAAAAGCTGAAGGAGCTGGCCGCTGTACTGCACCAGATGCAGCAGATGCAGCTTGAAAGTCACAGTGATACGCATGATGTAGGACACGGCCTGAATGCCACGTTTGCTCGGACCTTGAGGTTGCTGAGCAGCCAAAATACCGCTTTGGCGAATAACTAGACCTTGGGAAACCGTATAAGAAGAGTCCAAATTCCGAGACTATGTGTAAACTCCCTTTCGATAAAGGCAAAGTAGAAAGGTGTCTACTGTGTACCAGACATTAAATTCTCGTGAACAGTCTGGGCCCATGTTCGGGTCATTTCGGTTCTGTCGACTCACTCGTGACTTATGGTGCTCACATCCCAGATATATTTTGACAGGGGACTGCATTTCCCACCACCTCGAAATCGAAGCAAACTCACAATTGTTCGCCCAAAGGGCCATGGCGAGAAACGATAACAGCCACGGCGAACGGAAGCCCACATTCCAGCCTACCATTCTTCCAGATCACCAGCCTCCATTTTGTCTCCCGGTCCCCGGAGCCCGGCCGACTCCAGGAGAGACGCCCCCTTTCCGCAATGCACGAGCTCTCCAAGATTTGCGATGCATTCCCGAGAACGGCATCAACACAGTCATAGACCTCGTCAGGAGGGCGTCACGCAAGTTCGGACCGCTCCCGGCAGTGGGAGTACGAGGGAGGATTCAGACTCACGTCGGACCCGGTCCAGGTCAGTCTGGTGGCGGCACAAAACAAACGTGCCTTCCAGAACTGTCGGGATACGAGTATACATCCTATCGCGACTATGACAAGCGTGTCACCGACATCGGTGCCGGTCTGGTCAAGCTGGGTCTCCGTCCACGCGGGGACAAAATCTGTATCTGGGCACAGACGAGGTAGGATGCTCCGGTCAGGATAGCAGCCGGTCTTCTTTATTAACACCCCTCGCAGCGTACACTGGCTAGCTCTGTTTCACGGGGCTGCGTCTCAGTCAATTGCGACGGTGACGGCCTACAGTAGCCTAGGATTGTCCGGGCTTCAGCATGCTCTGGTTGCCACCAAGACAGCCGCCCTCTTCGTCGATGAAGACTCCGTGTCTCGACTGGGAGACGTACTTCGGACCACCGTGGATGTGCGTGTGGTCGTGTACAGTGGCGACCCGGATTCCTGTTCAGCTGAAATCGGAAGGTTAAGGACAACTGCGGCACACATTGTCTTTGTCCATCTGGACGAGGTATCCTCCATTGGCCGCCAAAGCCCGTGTGCGGCTCAACTGCCCAATGCCGAGGATCTCTGTGCCATCTTCTTCACTTCTGGGTCCACGGGAGATCCAAAGGGGGTGCCCATCAAGCACAAAAATGTCGTTGCAGCAGGTACGCAAGTGCAAAACCCGCCCCGATATGCTCCCTCTGCTGTCGACTGACACGGTTTGCCTAGTGGCTGGCTTCGACATCGTCCTTGGCCGCCATTTCGACAACACCGACCGGTATTTGGCATACCTGCCCCTGGCCCACGTACTGGAATTTGCGTTTGAGCACTGCTGCTTGTTCTGGGGGGTCTGCTTGGGTTACGGGAGCCCGCGGACTTTATTTGACTCTGCTGTGTACGCATGCAAGGGCGACCTTCGAGAGCTACGCCCCACGTATATGATCGGCGTGCCAGCGATCTGGGAGACTGCCCGCAAGGCAATTCTTGCCCTGGTTCGAACATTCAGCCCCGGCAAGCAAGCAATTTTCTGGGAAACCCTGGAAGCAAAGAAAGCTGCCATCGGCAGCGGCGCCACCTTCTCACGTCAACAAGATGACACTGTTTTCTTCCAAGCTCGGGAACCGCTTGGCGGCAGCCTTCGGTTCATGCTCACTGGAGGTGGCCCGATCGCTGAGCCGACTCAGGAATTTCTTTCTTTCGTCGTAGCACCCTTGATAAACGGTTTTGGCTTGACCGAGACCATGGCGTAAGTGTCCACCACATTTCTTGCCCTAACTGGATCAACCTGGACCCTTCTCTGATCCTTTACGGCTGACTCCTCTAGTGTTGGAGGGATCATGGATCCATGCCAGTGGCATACGGGCTCTCTCGGCAGCATACCGGGTTGCGTAGAGATCAAACTCGTCGACCACGAAGAAGCCGGCTACACCACCGCCACTGAGCCACCCGAAGGAGAGATATGGATCCGAGGAGCGAGCGTGGCCGAGGGCTACTGGCAGAACGAAGAGGAGACGGAGAAATCATTCACACGCGACGGCTGGTTCAAGACCGGCGACATCGGCCGCATTGACGATCGCGGGGCGATTTCCATCATTGACAGGAAGAAGAACCTCGTCAAGACCCTCAAGGGAGAATATATCGCCGTCGAAAAGGCAAGTGCGCGGCAGCCTTTCCTCCGAGTCACGCTGACCTCCCACCCGGTAGCTCGAGTCCATCTACCGAGCCAGTCCGGTGGTCTCCAACATCTGCATTTCCGCCGACAGCACCAGGGCCAAACCCATTGCCATCATCATTCCCGTGCAGAGCGTCTTGCAAAATCTAGCGGCTTCTCCTCTTGACATGACCGATCCAGCCCGTGTTGCAGAGACCCAGCAGCTTGTCTTGCTTCGGCTGCTAGAGCATGCGCATCAGCACAATCTGCCCAGCATCGAGACGATAGAAGCCGTGGTGATATCGCCACTCCATGAATGGACACCTATGAATGTGAGTGACCTCAGACGCGGGCAAAGGAACACAGTCGGTGTGCTGACATGAAGTTCCACAGGGAATGACGACTGTCGTGGGGAAATTGAACCGGAAAGCTATCTTAAAAAGGCATGAAGAACATATCAGATTGTTGTATGTGGATGAGACGGAGCACGTATAATCCTTACAGTAGTGCCCCCATAGGTAGTATCCGTGCTTGTAGAATACCTCATTCAGCTCGTGTTATCTTGGTTCTCATGCTCGGTTTCCATCCTAACAACAAGTGATGGTAGTTTCCGAAATATCTCACAGACAGCCTCGACAGACCCTCTGCTACTCCTCCATCATGGCAATCAAATCCGTCGGAACCAGTGCACTCTTCTTTGCCAGCTTGACAGCCAACTGCGCCAGTGGAACTGGGGAAAGCACCTCAAACACAGACACGTCACATTTCAGCTCCTTAAACACCCAATTCCGCACCTCGATGGCCTTCAAAGAGTCCACGCCGAGCGCGTACAGTGGCTTGTCACCGTCGATATCTTCCGGCATGGCCGTCATGGCTGCAGCGAGATGCGTGCGCAGTGCAGTCTCGACAAGAGCTACCGCCTCTGTGCCGCTGCTAGCCTTTTGAAGCTGTGACTCCAGGCTTTGGGTTGGACCACCGGCATTCGAGTCCGAACGACTGCCAGAGGCCCTGCAGATGCGATGGTCAAACTTACGCTCCTTAGACCACGGGTTCAGGCTTTCCGAGCCGCGCGGAACCGAGCCGTTCAGGCCGACGAGGAGTTGGGCTGGTAGAGGTTGAATCGGAGTCGGAGACTCAGTGTGTGCTTTGGCCATCCTTGCCTCGCGCATCACAGCCTCGATCATGATCTGCATTTCCCGGTCTGTCACAAGTGCCGATGTCCAATGGCTGTACCGCTTGAGATAGTCCTCGATGGTGGCGTCGGCGTCGAAGTGGCTCGCATCAGTGACGAGACCCACGTCGAGTGTCGTGGCCGCGAGGCCCTGTGCGCGACGGTAGTGCGCCAAAGCATCCTCATACGTATTACCGGCCGCATAGTTGGCCTGCGCGGCGTTGCCTATAATCCCAGACATGGACGAGAGCATGATGAAGAAGTCGAGCTCTTTAGGCAGACAGTCATGCAGATTCCAGCTGCCTTTGATCTTCGGCTGCGTCGCCCCCATCCATTTGTCGAAAGTCATGTTCTCAAAGATACTGTCCTGTTCCTGAAATTAGCAGCCAAATACAACCGGGGTGGAGGGAACTCACCTTGAGAACCATGGCGCACTGGATCAAGCCTCTGATAGACCAGAGCTTCTCCCGGCCTAGTTTGGCGACGTTCATGACTTGCTCGCGATCAACAACGTCGCAGCTCACCGTGTCAACTCGACACCCGCGTTGTATCAGTTGGTGAACGGCATTCTCTTGACGTGTATTGGTCATTCCGGACCGGGACAGCAGGACCAAATGTCGAGCTCCGTGAGTCACCATATTTTCAGCAATTGTGAGCCCCAACGCTCCAAGACCTCCTGCGATGATGTAAGTTGCCGTGGGTTCCAATGACAGCGACAAGGGTCGGCGAGGAGTCACAGATATCATGGCATTTTTGTCAAAGTGGATGGTGGCACTAGAGCCCGGCGTGTCCCTCAACGTGCTCCACGCGTTTTCCAGCTTGTCAACGGAGAAGACGGGTGCAGGAATTTGCAACCGGATGACCGAACAAATGAGTGGAAGGGTGGCCTTGAAGAGACTCGCCAGGTTTGCCTCTCCCACTCGCCCCAAATCCACCCATGAGAAGCTAGCATTTTTATCGAACGCGTGTGAGCTGATATCAGTCAGTTCAAGCTTCACGCTCAAGTCGATGAAATGACCCGACTCGGCGACACAGCGACTCGCCTGGCGACGAGACGGTCCAGTCTGGTCATTGATGACAACGTGAAAGCCTTGTCCGCCAGTTGCTTTCATCAAGGAGCGCACCAAGTCTCTAGCTGAGGTGTCGAAGATACGTGTTTCAGAGACTTGATACTGGCGCATTAGTATGTCTCGTTCTGCTCTGGATGTCACTGCAACAAACACTTTGCAAGAATTGTGTCTTGCGATCTGAATAATGGCGATTCGGAGCGCTTGGTTTCCAACACTGACAAGAACACTCTGGCCAGCTGCCACACGGGCGATGTTATGCAGGGAATGGTACGCACCCATGGCCGAACTCAATAGGCGAGGCACCTCCCGGGACGTGAGGCCCTCTGGAAGTTTGCACACCAAGCATTGGTGTTGACGTACATGTGTCCTGAATGCACCACTGCGAGGACTGAGGAAAATGGCCTCGTCACCGACCAGAAGGCCAACAACATCTGCTCCAGTACGGGCGACAACACCGGTCCCAACACGGCCTCTTGCTGTATGCTGTGCGGTGTCATTCGGGACGCCCAGCTCTGACGAGTCGATGGAAAAGTACTTGATCTCAATCTCTATCTCATCGTCCGCAATTGGGGCCAAGGCAATCGGGTCGTCTTCCCAGTGCAATTGGCTGGTAGAATTTGTCGAGTCAAGGCTGACGAGTTTCAAGGGTCTTCCTTGCTGTTCTGATGCTGGAGCTAGAACAGGGGTGGGTCGTTCTGCATGGGCATTGACTTCTCCATCCAAGGTCTTGTTCCCGAAGATCCTAGGAACAAAAAGCGACCCGTTCCGCTCGGTAAACTCGGTCTCGGCACCTTCACGGACAGAAAAGTCCGGGTGCAGGGTCGCGGCGAAGACACCCCATACAAGCGCCGATGTAGATGCTTTTTCAAGGTCGATGGATGGCGAGAGGTCCAGGTGAGGAATAGCGATCTGGGGAATTTCCGTCCTGATCGTCCGAAGCAGACCGGTTGTCGGGGCAAACTGCACCGATGGTCTGCCTCGGTCGAGGATGCCACCCCTGGTCAGCCAGAGGACGTACGCCTGGGAAAGGGCCAGCTGTCGGAATTGATCAAATTGAGCTTCCGCCCAGTTCAGGACAAGTGGCTCTTCGATGTCCAGAAGCGAAATCCACTTCTGTCCGGCTTGGTCACCTATTTCACCAAGAGCCTTGGTGACCAGAGTGATGCCCTGGGCTGCAAAGGTGGCGCTCAAGAGCTGCCGGAACCGAATAAGCCGTGTAGATGCATTCGCTGGCTCAAGAATATAAACCACTTCGTTCTCTCGAGGAGCCTCGCGAGAAGAGGTGCTGCTAACCAGCACACAACCGGCGTTGTCACTCAATTTTAATAGAGTCTTGTTCAAGCCGTATCCTTCCAGACTACGTTCCAAAGTAGTGGCATCGGCATCGTCACAAAGGAGCATCAGCTTGGCACCAGCTGCGAGCTGTGAGATCCCTTGTTCAAGGTGATCTCGCTGGACGGGGTCGGTGGTATCATGGACAAAAATGACCAGGTTGCTGTGTTCTCCCGTTTCAAGCCATGAAGTGATTTGTACAGCCATCACGTTCGCATCCTTGAGTTTGGGATGGCTTTCCAGATACCTATGGACCTCAGGAGTTGCCGCTGCGATGGAGACTTGTGCCAGTCGCCTTTCAACTCCTGCTATTGGGGCAAATGCGGACAGGAGGTCGACGAGCAAATCCGCAGACCGAACAGTCTCGGCGACAGCAACAACCTTGAGATCAGCGCGTTTGAAGCATGCCAAATCCAGCCACGCTGCTGCTTTTGCGACGATGGAAGCCATGGCAGGGCCTTGATAGGTTTTGAAATCTCTTTCGACCAGTGCATTGGACCTCGCCAGGTTTAGAAGGTCGATGTCTTCCATCCAGTGTAGTTCGGAGATCCGCTTTGGCAGCATGGTCGTCTGTGGCCCGTCACTGCTGACTTTGGTGGCCGCCGAGGAGGAAACTTTGCGTACAATCAAGTTGTTCAGCGTGACCTTTGGCCCTGACCAGGACTTGTCCGACACAATCAGATCCCCAGAGGAGTCTCTCTCGTCGATCTTTCGGGCAGTTGCGTAGCCCACGAACTCCTCGCCAGCACGCACTGGCTGAGAAAGCGCGACGAACATATTCTCAATGCTGACCGGGACAGCAGCGTCGCTCATGGGATTTCCTTCGAAAAGTGCCACAAATATGAGATGGAATATGGCATCTAAAGTCGCGGGATGAATCACGTGGGGATACTCGTGGCCGGATGGCATGGATAATTTGGTGTCTGGAATTGCGACGATGCCATGACCAATCCGCCTACTTTCTATCGCAGCGGCGATGTTTAGATTGGCAAAAGCTGGACCATAGCCCATACCGACGTCTGCCAGTTGCGTGTAGAAAGATTTTGGGTCAATCGTGACGTTCGCCGCTGCTTTGATCGATTCGAACTTAGCTCTCTCATGCTGCCACTCGGAATCATCGCCTCTTCCGCCTGCTTGTTCCTCGTCAGGGACCAGCGAGAGCAGGCCGAAGGCGTGCCTCTTCCATGTTGCGTCGCTGTCGCGAGAGTAAATCGTCCAGTGGAACCATGAATCCAATGTCTCGTGAGGCCTCAGGCTCACGTTTGTTTCCACCGCTTCGTCAGAATCTGGCACCACCAAGCCGCGTTCGAAACGGACGTCATGGAACTCAATTCCAAGTACCATATGCTGCCGTGCCGCAGCTATCTGCAAGACAGCCTCGAGAGCCATGATCAGCATACCTGCCGCAGGATACAAGATAGTGCCTGTGATGGCATGGTCTTTCATCCACGGGTTCTCTGACAGCCGCAAGAAATTCTTCCACTGCGGTTCGTGTGGATTTTGGTTCTCAGTCGGAATGCCCAGAAGGTCTGTCCGAGGCTGAGTGATCAACCTGATGGCCGCCGAACTACTGGATTCATGCCAGAAGCCCCTGTTGTGCTGCCACGGGTAGGGCGGTAGGTGGCCGAGAGTACTCAATGCTTTGCTGTGGGCTGGATCCATATTGTTCACGCTGAGGACATCAATAGGATGGCCGAGCGCCCAAAGTAACCCTGCCGCTTCTGTAGCTGATTTGTCGGCTGGTTCCCCTCGACGTAGCACGGAAGTGTATGGAATCAGAGCACTTGCTTTCTTGCTTCCAGCTGCCGAAACACATTGTTGGAAAGGGCCCTTGAGAGCCTCGTGAGGTCCGATCTCAACTGCGGCGCACCAATTGACCGGTTTCTTTTTCTTTCCCTTGGAGCCAAGATATGAAAACGCAAGAAGATTGTCCATGGCTTCGGAAAATCGCACGGCGGAGACCATGTTCGTAACCCAGTAGCTAGCATTCACCCGGTTGGGTGTGTCCAACTGTTTGGTGGTGACAGAAGAGAACATCGGGACTCGGAAAGCGCTCGTAGGCTCGATGGCATTGAGCGACTCCAGGAAGTCTTGAGCAACCGCCTGCATATGAGGTGAATGGTATGCAACCTCGACCCGGAGTTTGCGGGCAAATTTCCCGTCTAACTTAATTCGTTCTTCCAGGTACGAGATGGCTTGAACATCGCCTGAGAGGGTCACACTCGACGGACTGTTCATGCAGCCGATAACGACAGAGTCTTCGGCAACTTCTTGGAGGTACCGCTGTGCCTCTTGCACAGTCAGCCCAGCAGCCAACATTGCTCCTCGTTTCTCTTTCAAACGCGATTGAATTTGGCCACAATAGTACCCTCGCATGTAGGATATCCTCACCGCGTCTTTGTGGCAAATGCCACCGGCAGCGTAGGCAGCCCCTATTTCGCCGCTAGAGTGACCGATTGTAGCACGGGGATTAACACCCCAGGACGCGAGTAAATCAACCAGCGCGATCTGGAGAATGGTACAGACTGGCTGGCAATGTTCCGCGAGATTGATTCTTGGGCCCGGGTCGCGGAGAAGATCGGCGGCATTCCAAGAACATCCGAGTTCATCCAGATACGACTGGCTTTTCGCCATGCTTCCGCAAAAGGTTGGGTACTTTAGCAGCTCACGGCCCATCAAGGGCCACTGTGCTCCTTGCCCAGTGAAGACGAATATGATGTTTTCCGGCTGTCCCTGTCGTTTCTGCTTGAGACTTGACAGTTGATTCAGTCCATCAGTGGCGAGTTCGTTCACCGTACGGCTGACGGCAAATGATCGGATGCCAAAGTGGGATCGGCGGTATGCCAATGTATATGCGAGATCATCCAAGTCGATATGAGGTCGTCTTCCATTCGAAGAATCTTCCAAAAGGTACTTGCCCAGGCTTTTCGACAGACGGTCCAGTCCATTTTGATCCTGGGTAGAGAATAGCAGTAATTTGAAGTCTCCCGAGCCATTCTGTTCGAAATCAGCCCCTTTTGAAGAGTATACCTCGCCTGATAATGGGGGATTCTCCCGAGTACAGTGGCGGCCTTCAAGTCCCCGGCTTTTGAGATAGTGGCAGGCGTCGTCGAGAATCACATGCGCGTTTGCGCCTCCGAAGCCGAAGCTGTTGACACTTGCACGGCGAAGACCGTCGGATGGCCAGGGCATGGATTCAAGTGGCAGGGCGAGTTTCCAACTTTCGAGCAGGAGCTTCGAATTCAGACTCTTGAATCCCACTAGACCGGGGATGATCGCATTCTCCAAGCTCAGAACTGTCTTGATCACACCAGCGAGGCCAGCCATGCCTTCAGTATGACCTACATTTGTCTTGACACTGCCGACGTAAAGGGGATCGTCATTGGTACGGTCAATGCCAAAACTGGCACCGATAGCCGAGAGCTCAATGGGATCCTAAAGTCCTTGTCAGCTACCATGATACTTTATGTGGGCATAAGTCCCTACTCCTATCTTTGTCCCTGTTCCATGTGCCTCAAAATAGGTTGTTTGTGCGGTCGATAGTCCGGCAGTGGAATACGTGAAATTGATAAGCCTAGACTGAGCGTCTTTGCTCGGCATGGTAATGCCTGGCGTCTTCCCGTCCTGGTTGGCACCACTGCCTCGAATGACGGCCCGAATAGTGTCACCATCGGCGAGGGCCTTGGACAATGGCTTTATGAGAATGGCGCCGATGGCCTCACCACGTGCATAGCCATTTGCTCTCTCATCGAAGGAGTGACTGATGCCGTCAGGGCTCAACATGTGCATGGATGAGAGCTGAGAAATGAAGTTCGGGTGGAGGATAAGATTGACACCAGCTACCAGAGCCTGGGAAGTCAATTTGTTAATATGCAAGCGCAGGATACATCATCATGATCTCCCTACCTGTTGGGATTCTCGTAGCCTGAGGGATTGACATGCTAGGTGAAGTGCGTATAAACTCGAGGAACACGCCGTGTCAAGCGTCAAGCTCGGACCGGTCAGGTTGAAAAACCAGGACAGACGGTTTGACAACATGGCGCGGCTTGTCCCAGATGCTGCATTCTGTGGCAGGTTGAATATGTCTGACTGGCTAATGCGTTCGTAGTCATTGGTCATGACGCCTGTATAGACCGATGTCATACTGCCCACGAGGTTCTCCAAAGGCACACCGGCTGGAAGATAGTTAGCCGGTTCTACTCTGCAGTGACATTTACTAGCGCCGACCATTTTCAAAGCATTCATATGCTACCTCCAGGATCTGTCGCTGCATTGGATCCATTCCCATTGCCTCTTTCGCAGTGATGGAGAAAAATGGTGCATCGAAAAGCGAGATGTCGTTGTGTAGAAAGAACCCGCTTTTCGGCTGGACCTGTGAACAAGCGATGAGCCCCTCGCTGGTCAAGTTCTTCAGGGACTCTTACCGCTCCTCTGCGATCGTAATCGGGATGCTGCCAGACATTGGTATCAAAGCGTCCTGCAGGGACTTCGCCATGTCCAGAACGCTGATGGACCAGCATGTCCCAGAATTGCGAAGGTGAGGAAACATCGCCTGGAAAACGACATGATATTCCCACAATGGCGATGGGCTCAATACAATCCCCATAATGCTCGTTCTCCGGTAATGCCATGATTGTGCTCTCAGGAACTGGTAGGTTGGTAAAAGACCAGAAGAAGGCACAACCCCAGGTGCAGCGAGCCTGACTGGCTCTAAAACCCGATGTACCAAGTGAATCTCATGCGTTTTGTATGAATCAACTTTCAGAGTTTCCAAGGTTCAGGCTGATTGGTTCCATGAGCATGTCCAAAGTCAGAGTCCAAGGCCGTTGAAGAAGTGGCGACGCCTGACTAAACGGATCAAAATTGGATTCCCTGGGGGATCACACAGTTTCTCTGAGGATTCCTATGGCAAAGTTGGGCGATAATAAAGGGCCCGAAGGGTCATAAAGTTGCCGATCAGGGACAAATGACAGTCCTGGACTCTGCTCTCGCTTCTCCAGCCTTCCACGGCAGATCTGGCCAATGGCTATCAGATTCGGGTCTTTTTAGGCTCTTTTGAGGCATTCGACTCACACGCGATCCTCCGCACTAAGAAGCCTCTTGTGGTTGTATTTCTGAGTTCACTTTGGTTGCATCGACCACGCAGCTGCTGTTGTGAGTATTGACATGAATATATGTCTGACCTGTTCCGATAACTGGGTAGAGTCATGACAGAGCCTGCAATCATGGCCGCCAGCACGGGTGCATCCTTGAATCCCCTTTCGCACCCTTGGACACTCCTCGCCGCACAAATCATCCTGACAAGTCTAACTGTGGGATTCACAAAGCCATCATGTTTCATACGACCTGCGATGCTGCTGCCGATACTTTGCATGACGACTGTCTATATCTCAACGGCGCGAACGCGTGTAGACAATATCTTCCAACTGAGTTGGGGAGGGTCTCAAGCTGTGCTCGCAACATATCAGTACATCGACGTGGCCATCGTGAGTCGCTGGAATTTCGAGCATTCCGGTCCGGAACCTAGAAACAAGTCCGAGAAACAAAGGTCACCATTCGGAGCTGATAACCCCTGGAATCGACTCAAGTTTGGGTTGTACGCGGCGTCCAGCTTCCGCAACTGCGCAACAGTCTTCGAGACACGTGGTATAAAGCCTTTCAACAGGAAGGATCCGTCCTTCATCCCATCAAAAGAGCGGTTCATTGTCTCCGCCACGATGCACCTGATCGCATGCTATCTAACGCTAGATGCTCTGACTTCTTTGGGTGATCCCGACAAGCAAGCGGTGCTGTTTTCGGAATCCAGAATCCCTCTGCTCTCTCGGCTGGACCAGGTCACAATGCAGGAGTTGATTGAGCGTCTGACCTGCTCTTTGGTCTTCTGGATTGTCAATTACTTGGTGTTGTCGACCTCGGTCACGGCTATCAGCCTCATTATGGTGGGAACGGGCTTGTCCTCGGTGGCATGGTGGAAACCACTGTTCAATATTGACAATGGATTTCCTTATACTGTCCGCAGGTTCTGGAGGTGAGTACGATTTCCTGGTGTTCGTCAGACCTTTGGCGCTGACAGAACTCCTCACGACAGCAACTTTTGGCATTTGTCGGTCAGGAACCGCATCTTTGCGCCCAGCGTGTATACTGTACACAATATCTTGAAGCTGCCTCGTGGTTCTGCAAACAGTCGATACATGGTTCTTATTCTCACATTTGCCTACTCTGCAGGCTTCCACGCGTTGGGAGATATTTCATGTGGTATCTCACCTCACAAGACAGGTGCATGGCTTTTCTTTTCTGTTCAAGCCGTGGCAGTGATGGTGGAGGATCTAGTGCAGTGTATGTGGAAGCAGATATTCCCTGAGACGAAAAGCCAAAGGCAGATCGCCCCATGGCAGATCTGGGTCGGCAGACTGTGGGTGTTTCTATTGATGTATTGGTGTACCCCGTTCTACGCGTACCCCGTCACGGCGCACAATGGTGATGGCCTCATAGTGCCTTTCAGTGTCATAAGGCGTATGTCTGTGTGGTAAGCTGAGGACAAGATGAACAAATTGGAGAATATGATGTGGACAGTCAGACTGGTGGCAGAGAGACAGCGTTGGCAGTCAACAACTCCGGGCGGAGTCGGAGTTGCGCATCCAGAGGCGGAATCTAACTCCAGCTCCGGCGATTTCAAGAGTCGGTTCAACACAAGAGACCGCTGAAGTTGTGTACATCCAGTGAGGTGCAGCTTGTTACCAGGTCGTCCTGCTAGATACCTAAATTCATTCAATGTTCAGATGCAGATGTTCCTCCTCTACTAGCGAGTTTGGGCGCCAAGGAGTGTCACCCCGTTTCGGGACGAGGGTGATGCCGCCCTGTGCTCAGCCTTGAGATCGCGTGAGCCGAGTGAGCGGCACCGTCAAGAGCAACCACCGACAGTCATATCAGAGCTGCTCATAGTGTTCGTCGAAGCTTGGCGCCTCATCCTCCCTGTTGTGACGAGAGGTTATCTAGGAGCCACTGGTCGAAACTCCATTGCCAATTCATTCCCTCATCTCCGAATGCAAGGTTGTCGTCAAACCAACTAGGAAATAGGTCAAAATCGCGCACGTTTGAAGGGCTTAGCGAGCCTGTATCTGCCCCAGCCATGACTAGCAAGTCGTTGAATGCAGACCCGTTCGACATCGTAGCTTGCTGCTCCAGCTCGTAGTTCGTAACGATGCCATTGTACAGTGATTCAACAACATCCATATATCGATCCGTGGATCTGGTATATGGGGCCATGGCTCGAAATGTGCGTATTGCCCTTTCCAGGCTCTCTTTCCAGCTATTGACCATATCTTCGTCAAAAGCTTGATCCGATGGAAGCCTTCTGCCTAGAGCAATTGACAATAATGGGACCATACAAGCTTGGAAAAGATACCATGAAGAATGCCAGACAGAGACCCGGTTCTGACTATGAGTCCTGCTGGCCTCGTTGATGATGGCAGAAGCCGCGTCTCTGCAGATCGACACAGCACGCCAGTCCTCTGCGACAAACGTTAACGGCTCCGATGACGCAGTGTTCTCAGCTAAGCGCAACAGGTGAGGGCGAGACATGACCAGTCGTGCAATGTGAAACCGATAGTGCATGTTGACACGACTGTATCTGATGCTTCTCGGGCATGCGGTGCCCAGAACGAAAGTTGGAGGGCGAGATTTGTTCCAAGCCTGAAGTTGAGTCTCAAACGCAATGACTTCTCGGCCATTCAGGCGGGAGAACTGGGACAATCTGTACTCAATCCTGGACGAGATTTTGGCAAATTCTGCGCTGAGTCGGAGTGATGTCCCAGTCCAATCTCTGTCCCCCTGACTCACATGATCGGCGTGTACTAGAAGGTCGTTGGGTAATGCTATATCCATCGTCACAGGATCCCAGCGCGTGACTGTGGGACGGCCAAGAAGTATACCTGCCCAGGTATCAGTGCAGACAAGACTCCACCAGGTTCTCCTTCTGATCTCGGCGCGAGACAACCGGCCCATATTCGTGGCCGACGATGGTAAGTTCTCGAGAGCATGATTCTGTGGCTGTATACCACCAACGGTGTCGCGATGCAGGGCCATTGCAATGGCCATTCGAAATGCTGTACCCATCACCAGGTACGCAGTGTTTGGCGAGTTGATATAATGCAGGTACTGACCTCCCAAGAGAATGAGGGCTTGCAACACCTCTAAATTTCCCGAGCTGAATGTGTTGTATCCAATGACTTGTTGGGTTCGACTGTGGTAGATGACATGGGTTTGATCGTCTCCGGCAGCGATAGAGCCGAGTGCTAGCACCATGTTCAGAAGTGCTAGCCAGGCGTCATCCGTCCTGAACTGGGTCTGAAATAAGCTCCTGAACCATACTTCGTCAATCATGGGTATCATGGCGTGAAAGTGTTCGAAATAAGCATCGACAGCCGCCTGCTCTGCCGATGGCAGGAAAGAACCCGACCTGTCCTTACTTGTTTCCGGCCGTGTGTAGTTTTGCAGTTGGCGCTGAGCAGGATCAAGCTGGCTGCGAAGAAGGGTGCCTCTGAGCTGTAAGTAGCTTTGCCGTGCAGGAGGCCAGACAACAAAGAGCACACGTAGCGCGGCGCCGATGGATGATACGCCGAGGTAGGATCCTGCTCCTTGTTGAACCGCAAGCCCATTGACATCGTCGCCAACTGGCGAGGCATATTCCTGTTCACGCTTGGATTCATCCCATTCGTGATCCAATTCGTCTATCTCTCCCCAGACTGTCGTGGTTCCCGGCGAACTGGTCCTGTTGTCGCCTTCGTCTAGAGGTATAGTGGATGCGTCGTCCTGCTCATTGCTGATGAGTTTCAGCACCTTTTCCCTGGACCACCCGGGAAAATCGTCAAAGTCGATGGACGGTAAAAATTGGGCGAGTAAGGCATTCCTGGTTTGCAAAGCCGTGGACAGCTCCTCAACCACTCTGTGCACACAAAATTGATTCAACTTCATGAGTTCGTGCACTTGGTCAAAAACCTACCTCCAGCTAGGATTCGTCCTACGATTCCTCTGACGGTACCCGCATCGGTCCTCGACCGAATACCGCTGACAATTCTTGCAGGGCACTGTTCCATCACAACGTATCTTACGCTTTGTACATTCAACACAAGCACGGTTGACTCTTCGACGCTCGGCTGGCAGCTGCTGCTGTTCAAGGTGCTCGGGTTGTGTATGAGTTGTGGACATAGACATAATTACTCGTCTCCTATCAGGAACAGATTGACGCAACAGATTGCCATTGGATTTCACGATCCGATGGTAGCCATCTCACGATCTTCCATTGGATAATTTTGAAGTTCAGCGATTGATACAAGACAATTGATTGTAGAAGTTGTTGATGGAGCGGGGGAAAGCTAGCTTCAAAGCTCCGGGGTTACGTTCCTACTACGTAATAGGAGTGGTTTGGTAAGGACTTTTGTTAGCGGTGACTCGGACCACGAGTCCAAGACCGCCATTGCGAGCTCGTGGGTCTTCACCCGCCACCTACCGCTAAGACAAAGCAATGATCTGGCTCTTGCTGGTTTCTATTGACACAGGCTGAAGCTACGTCACTAATAGGAGAAGCATAGACTAATCGGAGAAATTAACTCTCAAAGTTTAGAATTTATTCCAACGTCGCTGGACGAATTCAACTATGACAGCAGACTGTTCACCCAGTGATCAACCCTCCCCATTGCTTCGACACGCTGATCTGAACACGTTCCAAGTAGATCATTGGTTCGCCATGTGCGTGGTAAACACCATCCTTCTTTACGCAGCAACCAGGGTCACTTTGTTTGCTCCCTCGTCTTCTTGGACGACTCTCCTGACCAATTTAGTCCTCGCAGTGCTTGCCTTGCGGGGATTGGGTGCTTCGAAAAGCTCATTTAGTTCTTCCAAAGTTCGACCCTTTGTTTCGACAAAGAACAAATAGATGAAGGTGAATTCGAACAGATCCCAGAAGACGAAGAAAACGTAGAACCAGTATTGTATCTGTCAAGGTTAGTAACGAAAATCTATCCCAAGCACAGGAGATACGTACATTTCTGAGAGCGATCGGAGCCGCAAAGGTGTTGACAAATCCAGCACAACCACTGACGAGCTGGTAGACACCCATACCTTTGGCGCGCATGTCATTCGAGAGGATCTCTCCTGGGTAAATTGGCTGCATCGAGGTAAATCCTAGCGCGAAGACCGACCCGAAGACGTAAATGAACGCGATCGACGCAGACGAAGAAGCTTTGCTCCCTGTCTTCACGTAGCCAGCTGCTGTTCCCGCCGCGATAGAAAGGCAGACAGCCATTCCCAGCGTTACCGAAAGCATCATTTTGCGACGGCCGACCACGTCATGCAACCGAGCGCCGATTATGGCTGGAATCCAACCCCCGATGGCGTAAATAATGTTAAGTAGCAACTGTGTATCCGTGTTGGTAATGCCAACATTCGCGACAAGGTATGGGAGATCTAAAGATGTTAGTCCTTCGTGACTGAAGAGATATGCGGACAAAGATTGCAGTGCTGGTGGGATAGCAGCCGCACCCTTGGAACCACCTACAGTAAGACGCAACACTAGAGAATCGTCAGTCTGTACAAATTGCAGATCAGGTCGGAAAGTGACTTACTTGTTGCCTGAGAACTGACCAAACCAGCTGAAAGCAACGTTGAGCATCATGCGATATCGCCGCGAACGAGAATTCACAAGGACACGGATATCAAAGAAAGTCTTCCAAGACATGATGCCCTCGTTCTGAAGAGCAGTAGCCACCTCGTCCACCTGCAGGTGGACGAGGGGATGATCGAGGTCTCCGTTGGCATGCAAGTCGGCGATAATTGTTCTTGCTTCGTCGAGTCGATCATTTCCAATGAGCCTATGACAGTGAGCCGAAGTGTACCACGGATTATACATCGTGTTCGATGTAGTCCCTCTTACCATCTTGGGGACTCAGGACAGAACCAAATACCCAAGGCAACCATACCCGGGCACAGCATCTGGAGCCAGAGTGCTAGGCGCCATGCAATATTTCCAGTCAAGTGTCGGTTGGAACCATACACAACGCAAGTTGCAATGATCGAGCCCTATGATCAATCAGTACTTGTCGATGGCAGTATTGGACAAAAGATACTAACCAGATAGTAGAGCGTATTATACATGCCGGCCACCGTACCTCGATATTGAGGAGGAGCGAGTTCAATCAAGTATAGTGGCGCGGCGGTGGCTGCGATTGTGGAAAAGAAGGACAGAAGGAATCGGCCTCCGATAAAACCAGCAAGTGTCGGAGCTGTAGCAGTCACTATTGATCCCACACACACGCCAACACATCCGACAAATATCGGCCAGCGTCTGCCCTGCCAATCAGCTGCCCAGGTGAATAACGCCCCGGCCATCTGCCCAACATTGAAAATAGCAAAAACGATACCAGTGCCACTGTTGCCCTCTGGTGGTAGGTTGTAGTAGTCGATATAGCTCGACATCGCGTTTATCGATCCCATCAAAGATCCATCATAACCTATGCCAGATCAGCTTGGATACTTCTGCCACATTGTCTTGAGCTCTTACCGTTCATTGTCGAACATAAATAGATCAAGAGACAGATGCAATACAGGCGAATGTAGCCCTTACCCCTTGGATTGGGCCTGTTTCCTTGAAGAATTGTTTCCAACGTCACATTGTGCGCATGTATCGTCTTTTGTTCGAGCACGTGCTTGTTATCATGCAAGTCAGGAGCATCAACATGCTGTGCTGTTATTTCTTTTGACGACTCCATGGTGTTCGCAATTCAGGATGTGTTTCTGAGAGAAGGACATGAACAGATGCAAGAAAGGTCCCTACGGACTTTTATGTCCATACGGTGCTTCCAACGCTACAACGGGGAAAGGCTCTCTGGGCCACCTGATGTGGCCGACATCAGAAGCTTCACGCCACTGTTTTCTGGAGAAGATTTGCTACCCGCAACAATACTCGTACCCCACGAATTACTCACGCGGAGAGATTGATCCACTCTGTTTTCCAGGCCCTCGACCGGTTTTTCATAATCCCGTGTCTCCACTGGTTCACCCACCTCATGTGATATGGTTTATTGGAGCGTGTGTCTGATGAAACATCAAATCTAAGCGAACCGTTTCCCTCGGAACTTTGTATTGCCGTAATGTACCAAAGGACAGCCAAGTCACTCAGGGGTATCGGAGTCTAGAGCTGGGAATATGTATTTCCTTCGGCTGTCTCCACATCCAAAGACGGGTTTTCATATTCCCTCTCCTTCCGTTATGAGCACGGGCTTCAATTCCTGACATACGCAGTTGGTGTAAATATACAATATACCTGCGAGGGCAATTCTTGTATCTCGAGCTTAGCTGAGCCACAGAGGTCACCTGTCTCTCCTGCCTTGATACACGCCGCCATGGTAGAACATCTTGCCAGAACAGAACTACGCCATGGCTGGACTCTTCGCGAGACAGACAATCTTACCGTCGAGGAAATCCCTGTGAAAGAAGTTCCTACAGTAGTTCATCTCGACCTCATACAGGCGCAAAAGTAAGCCGTTGTGCCAACCTGGATTCCCGGTGGGAGTCTCTGACCCGTGTCACATAGGATTCCCGACCCTTTCATCGGCTTCAATGAGCTCGACGTTGAGTGGGTGGGCGAGCGACCATGGACTTATACGACAAAGTTTCAGCAACCTATAACGAAAGACGGTGCTCGAGTCGACCTCGTCTTCGAAGGACTTGACACTTTCGCTGAGGTGAAAGTCAATGGCGAGACCGTTTTGAAATCTGACAACATGTTCATGTCATATCGCTGTGACATCACCAAGTTGCTGAGATCTGGTGCCGACAATGATTTGCAGATTGACTTTGCCTCTGCGCTGTTGAGGGGAAGAGAGATCGAAAAGCAGCATCCGGAGTACCGCTTTATCTGTCATAATGGAGAAACAGGTAGACTTGGTGTCCGCAAAGCTCAGTACCACTGGGTAAGTACCCAGCCATGATATATATACGCAACTTTGCGAGAACTGAACTGGTCTCAGGGTTGGGACTGGGGCCCTGTCCTAATGACTGCAGGACCTTGGCGGCCCGTCTGGATTGAAACATATCATGGTCGAATTGCAGATGTGTGGTCCGACATCAAACCAAGTAAAGACTTCAAATCAGCTACTGGCAAGGTTTTTGTTCGCGTAGAAGGCCCAGCAAAGTCTGTGGCGCTTCGGATGAATCTTGCCGGAAATACCATCCTTGAACAGACGATTCAAGTGAATGATCATGGCTTAGCGACTGCAACTGTGACGATTGGTGAGTGTTCAAATTTACAACATATGGGTGTGGCGCTTACATGCCTGTTCAGATGATCCTAGTCTTTGGTTTCCCCACGGTTATGGAGATCAACCTTTGTACCAGATCAATGTACGCCTACTCGGTGGTGAAACCGTCCTCGATGAGGTCAACAAGAAGGTTGGAATTCGTGAGGCCGAACTTGTGCAAGAGATCGACGATGCTGGGAAGAGCTTCTACTTGAGGATCAACGGTGTCGATGTCTTCGCCGGAGGTTCTTGTTGGATTCCTGCAGACAACTTCCTCCCTAGGATCACGCATGAGAAATACAGAAATTGGCTACAGTTGATGGTTGAAGGTGGCCAAGTCATGACAAGGTATGAACGACATCGCGAGCTGCTTATAACATCCAATGGTTGACACAGACAGGGTCTGGGGTGGCGGTATCTATGAAGACGATGCATTCTATGATATATGCGACGAGTTGGGGATTTTAGTCTGGCAGGATTTCATGTTCGCCTGCGGCAGCTATCCTACATGGCCAGAACTCCTGGAATCCGTCAAATTAGAAGCCGTTTGCAATCTTCGCCGGCTACGCCATCACCCGTCTATTGTCATATACGCGGGGAACAACGAAGACTACCAAATCCAGGAACAGTACAATCTAGACTACGATCGGTACAACAAAGACACCAAGTCATGGCTACGGTCTACTTTCCCGGCTCGTTATATCTACGAAGAGCTCCTGCCTTCCGTCGTCGGCGAAGAATGTCCCAACGTGCCTTACTGGCCAGCTTCTCCATTTTCTGGAGGAGCAAACAGCGCCGATTTGACCGTTGGTGACGTTCACCAGTGGAATGGTAAGTACAAGTCCAACTGACGCAGTGACCACCATGGAAACTGACCCTTCTAGTCTGGCATGGGAAACAAGAAAAGTATCAAGTTTATGAACAAATCGGTGGTCGCTTTAACAGCGAGTTCGGCTTGGAAGCATTTCCAGTGATGAAGACGATTGAAGGGTTTGTCAAAGACAAATCTGACCTCCATCCCCGATCTGCAGTGATGGATTTCCATAACAAGGCAGACGGACATGAACGCCGCATTGGTCTGTATTTGGCAGAGAACTTCCGCCCTACGAATAGCATGACAGTAAGTCTCTTACCTGACTCTTGAACTCCAAACGCTGATTCGATCATGAAGTCATATGCCTACATCACTCAAGTGTCTCAGAGTGAGGCAATGTACTTTGCCTACAAGCCATGGCGTCGACAATGGGGGGAAAACAGACGCTGCGGTGGTGCGCTTGTGTGGCAATTGAACGATTGCTGGCCATGCACGTCCTGGGCACTTGTTGATTACCATTTGCGCAAAAAGCCAGCCTTCTACACAGTCAGCCGCCTACTTGCTCCAATCGCCGTTGGAGTGCAGCGCCAGCACCATGATTGGAGTGTTTGTCATGCCAGACCAGCCATCACTTTGCAGTGGAAATTATGGATTGTCAGCACAAAGCTCACGCCGGTGGAGGCATCCGTCGAGCTGAGATTCATATCGGTCGAAACCGGGAAGGATATCAAACCGGCCGTGAAGAAAGATTGCACAATTGTGCCCAATGGCACAACAAATGTTGTCGAAGGTGTGGTACACAACCGTGAGGAAGAACCACACATCCTAGCAGCACGTGTATTCGTCAACGGTACCTGCATCGCGCGTGATACCGATTGGCCACAGCCCCTGAAGTATTTGACCTTTGGAGACCGTCGGTTGAAGGTGACACAAAACGAGAACGAGATCCAAATTTCTACCGAAAAGCCTGTCAAGGCATTGGTCTTTGAAGAAGCAGATGGGGTGAAATTGAGTGACAACTGCTTGGATTTGGTTCCCGGCGATGACCAGGTCATCAAGGTCGAAGGTAAAAATCTACAGGGTAAGTTGTCCTGGACGTACCTTGGCTACGAAGAATAGATGTTTGTGAAACGAGATCCAGACAATATAGAACCGACAATAGATGCTTCTCAGGCCATGGTTCAATATAGATTGGTGAAGATCTCCTATTGCTTTTCAGATATATCCTCGTGACAAAGGGTAACTTTCAGGCTTTCGATATGCCTTAGTCTCTGCAGACGCTCCATACCATCGATCACTGCTCCATGCCCACGAGCGTGAAGAACACCCAGAAACGTCATTTAGCAGAACCAAGACGCCTGTGATACACCCCATGATGCTTTGCGCAGAGGCGGAGAGTAAGTTAAAGCAGTTGGATTTAAAAGCGGCATGGTCTCGGTGAGCAGTGGCGCGAGCTCGTTGAGGAGCCAAGAAACTTCCCCAGAATCGCTACTCCGACGTCATCACTAGTAACATGTACAAGTCAGCCTTGCTCGCATGTTTAGACTACTAAGAACTCGCCAACGATCGCCTGCACATCCAATAGAACGTCACACATCAAACCATCAGGTGTCCTTTGACACACCTGAGTAGGACATTAATGTGCGGAAGATATGCGCTCGGCATTGTATGTAGTCTATCCCATACCGGCATCCAGGACTAATCATCGCCAGCGTGCCTCGTTCGTTAGGTATCAGCTGGAGCAACAGGGCATGCCTGTGGATGACGCGCCTGAGGACGACGAAGCACGCCAGACCTATAACTTCCCGCCAGGCGCCTATGGCCTTGTATACCGAGCAGAAGTCCCCGACCACGGCGTTCGAGATGCAGATGAACCTGAGGCCAGCGAAAATGCCACTCAACAAGACAACGAGCCACAAGAACATACCGAGCCTCAATCAAGCCAGCCAGAGGCATACAAGTACGAGATAAAAGTCATGAAATGGGGACTAATCCCGTTCTGGACGAAACGCGCCCCCGACTATTCCTCCACGATGCGCACTATCAACTGTCGAGACGATTCTTTGCTCGAGAATAAAGGGATGTGGAACACTATGAAACAAAGAAAGCGCTGTCTGGTGGTGGCGCAGGGCTTCTACGAATGGTTGAAGAAGGGGCCTGGTGGGAAGGAGAAGGTCCCATACTTTGTGAAGAGGAAGGACGGCCATTTAATGTGCTTCGCCGGGCTCTGGGACTGTGTCAAATATGAAGATTCGGCAGAGAAACTCTACACGTATACAATCATCACCACCGACTCCAACAAGCAGCTGAACTTTCTACACGACCGAATGCCAGTCATCTTGGACCCCGGGACCGAAGAAGTCAAGACGTGGCTCGATCCGACGAGGAACAAATGGTCCAAAGAACTCCAGTGCCTTTTGAAGCCATACAATGGTGAACTGGACTTCTATCCGGTTGATCCTGCCGTCGGAAAAGTGGGCAATAACTCGGACAGCTTTATAGTTCCGGTCGATAGCAAGGAGAACAAGAAAAATATCGCAAACTTCTTCAGTGGCGCCAACAAGAAGAAAACCAAAGCGGAGGAGCCCAAGGTAGAGACTGAACGAGAAGAGACTAGGCCGACTGCCGAACACGATGGGAGTGAGAACAATGCGCCACTACCTGTCCCTCCAAAATCAATGCAAGACACCCATGGATTGAAGCGCCCAGCGGTAGACGTGCTAGACGCACTAGAAGACGGCCCAGCATACAAACAAGCCAAACCCTCGTCACCGCCATCGAAGCCCCCAACTCCTGTCAAGACTGCGGGCGGCAGGAAAGCAAGAAGTGCCACAAGCAACAAAGACATGGTTTTGAAAACCAGCCCATCGAAAAAGGTCGAACCTGGTACACAACGAATCACAAACTTCTTTACCAAGTGAGAAAGAAGACATACGTGGAATGGTCAAATAACCATGGCACTGAATACCTGGCATAACTCTACGGTGTCAAATCCTCACTACAATCAACCTGAATCCACTTTCCTCCAGAATCCTTTCGGATCGCGCGCAAATGCCGTGCTACGGCCTTCGCCGTGCTACAGATCTCCATGTATCGTTCTCGCTCCTTGTTGTACCGATACAGGTGGCGCTCGTTCTCGACGTCCCACGACGTTTGATTCGACTGCGCCGGGGTGGCATCTACTGATGGCATGATTGGCGTCCACCCAACTTCGAGGACGAGCGTTTCCAGTCCCCTCCATCCACCATTCCATTCAGGTCCAAGCCTCTCAGGGGACGAGGATTCCAAGGACGAACCGCTCCATTGTAATGCGGCAAACCAATCCCCACAGCCTGTGAGATCCAACCACTGCAAGCAATACAGTGATCTGCTCAACGTTCGCAGTATGCCGGCAGCCTCCCTCCAGTTGTTATCATACGAAGTGTAGATATCTGAACCACCATAGACCACCGGCCGGGAGCCCGGTGCTTTAATGACTGCTCTTGTGGACGCAGCGATGGGTGTAAAGGTAGGCAGCGGCCAGTACGCTAGTGAAAGAGACGTCAATGTCCGAAGTTCGGTCGCCAGAGAGAGCAAGGAAATCCACGAGGCTGCTCTTGCATTGGTAGGTGAAATGGCCAGGGACAGATGCTTGAGGTTTTTGAAACCAGGCGCAATCTCGGGTCCCGGAGTGAGAGCTATGCTTGTGGCTTCATCGCTGTCATCGTCTACGTCCCAGCTCTCAGGAGGACGAACCGACGGGGAACCAACAGTTGCTGGTCCTGATTCTTCAAATGTTGACAGAGCTCGCCTGCTTACAAGGACTCTTTCCAGTTGTTTCAATGTAGCCCAGGCTCCCAATCCATTGCTGAGATCTAACCGACGGACTGCATCGCGGTCTTCCTCTTCGGTATCGTTGAAGAACAGAACCTTCAGTGGATTGACAGGGACTTCATTGTAGACTGCGATGTAACTCAACAGAGTCTCTTTCAAATTCGTCGGCAAAAATTCCAAATAGTCGTAATCGTGTTCTGCATGCCAGCCCCAATTACTCGCTATCTTCTTCAAAACCAAGTGCTGTAAAGAATCCGGAGGCGGGAAAAGGCCCTCAGGGAGATTGCTGGTTCGGTTCTGAACCCGGCGATTGTTGTCCTCGTCAACCAGAGAGCTCTCCACCCGAGGTGCATGGATGCTGTCTGTGAGCCAGCTTGTCGGTACAGGCGGCCCGGGAATTCGTCGCAGACGGCTTGGTCCGCTTGATCTTGTACCCACCCTCGGGGCTGGAGGTGGCGGGGGAGGGATGTCGAGGACCTCTCTCAAGGACGGGGGGATAGATGTAGCATTCAGTGCGAGAACTGGTCGTGGTTCATTCCTTATCTGAAGTCGACGGGACTCACGAATGAGATCATTGACCGTCCGTTGGGAACTCGCATTGTGGCTCGGAGTGGCGGGGGACTTGGAGAGAGATAGAGTGTGCGGACTGCTTGACTGCGGCTTGGTCAGGAGCGCTCGCTGCTGGTGCTTCTTTGGCATGTATCGAGTAAGGTCTTCGAGCAGAGTTGTAGATGTCGAACACGAACACACACGAGACCAAAATATTAGAGTGCACCGGTGGTGGGAGGCAGTTGGAGTCACATATCACCACGAACAAGCGTTGGATGTTACTTGTGGACAAAGCCCTCGCTGCTTTATGCTGAAAGATGGGAAGGGGAAGGCATTGGTCGTTTCCTGCGAACAAATCTAATACTACAGTGTACAGTATCACCGCCCTTAGGCCGTTGTTCTCGAACCGTCAGCCGGATTCACCCTGGACCTTGTCTTCCCTTCCTGCGCAGCTCTTGTAGATAGATGGGGGGTGTCAATCGCGCCCACTGGCGCCCACTACCCGACGCGGCCAACGTATCGCAACGTGTTCTTCACAAGTTTTAAGATATTCTCTTGTCACAGTTCTTGCTCAGCAGTGGTTTAGCAGCGAGGGTACGGCCCTCCACTTTGACCCTTGTAGAAACCAGGATGCTTTCGCAGAACTGGCTTGCTCCGTAGAAGTCGATATGCAGCGGTCATTTGCCTCCGTCGTCAACGCTACTATGTAGCGGTCACTGAGTTGGAGGACGGGTCGGACGGCTTTAAGAACAAGGGAGAGCCGTGTCGGAGGAGGCGGAGGATGATGATTGAGGATGAAAGTCTGGTCCTTGGAGCCGATCAGAATCCAGGAGGGTTCACCCTTTGGCTAAGGCGTGTCCATTTGGGTAGTTCTGTAGATGCAAGTCAATGAAAAGAGGCGCTGAACCAGTTTGAAAGCAACGTACTGTGGATGCCTTTGCGATATTTCTTCTCTTTGCGATCGAAGATGGTATATTTGTCTTTTGGGAGCATCTCCTCTTCCCTAGGCATCTCTTGATACCATCTCTCCACGGCCTTCGCCGTCATCCCACCGTTATTTTGCAATGCTGTGCTGACGGTATCGACTACCTTGTCGACGAGTCTGAGCCGCTTTCGTTGACGTGCCTTTTGCATCGGGGACAGTCGCCATGGAATTTTCCTGTCAGAACCAATGTTAGGACGGGCCGCGGATCGACTTCTCATCTCGCATTCCGGGGATAACATACCATAACAGACCTCCTGACAGAGGCGCGGTTGGTCTGAACATGTTTCCGACAGATCAAAACAGCTAAGGTCTACCGCATGTGGCTGCGCGGATGGGAAAACCAGGTGTTGCTTGGTTGGTTGTTAGAAGTCCGAGATTTTGGAGTCGGAGCTGCGGCGATGGCAGCTCCGATGGCCGCTTCACAACACTTTTTCCATCGCAATGTTTTTCTGTCTACATTATTGTTGTTAATCCAGACCACCAGCACCCAGTCTGCGGAACTTGTTGTCTCTGGCTCGATGGAAATCAGCAGTCTCAATGCTGGGCCATGACGACCTCTATCCCAATGCAGAGCTTCCCAGCTTCTTCTGGAGGTCTGCTTCCCACCAGACCATCCTCGCAGTCTCGACCCTGTCGCGCCTCTTTCTTTATGGACTCAACAAAACGGAGGTCAATGGTCTGCCACGATTCCTCGACCTGCTAAGGTCGCGCTCCGACTACAAGACACGCAGCAAAGGTCTGTTGACCGTTTCGAACCATATCTCCGTTCTCGACGATCCTCTCATATGGGGCGTTCTCCCACTTTCCTTTGGGGCATTCCATGGCTACATGAACCATAGATGGACCTTCGGAAGTCACGACATCTGCTTCCAGAACACGGCACTGTCACACTTCTTTACACTTGGCCAAGTTCTTCCCACCCATCGAGGGGCGTATTCACCACACGGTGGGCCTTTCCAAGCCACCATGACCGAGGGCGTGAGACTCTTGTCCAAGATCACTACGAGCCAGCCTTCTCTATGCCCTCAGAACAATCCTAGGCTGCTCAAGACATCCCATACACCGAGTTGGCCACGAGACTGTGTCGACCCCTTTTCCGACATCGTGCCCATCCCATCCTACCAGTCACAACCAAACGATGAACGATGGTACCATGCCCCCTCGCGCTACGCATGCAATGCGTACAGCTGGATGCACATTTTCCCAGAGGGCATGATACACCAAGCCAAAGACCAGACGATGCGATATTTCAAGTGGGGCGTGGCCCGGCTGATCCTTGAACCTCCTGAATGTCCAGACGTGGTTCCCATGTTCATCGAGGGTACTGATCAGGTCATGCACGAAAGCCGCCAATTTCCACGGTTTCTTCCACGCATAGGAAAGAAGATCACAGTCACCTTCGGCAAGGAACTAGATGTGGAAGCTGTCTTTGGCGATCTTCGCAAGCGGTGGCGTGAGCTCGCCGATCGCGATGCCCAAGAAAGAGGTCATCCTGCTTGGGATGAGATGATGCTAGGAATCGTCCCTGAAAGCCTTGCCCATCATCCTGAAGCCGTCGAGTTGAGGAAGGAGTGCGCTAGGCGTATCAGAGAAGCGGTGCTCGAAGTCCGCCGTTCACGCGGTCTGCCAGATGAGGATCCCAAGTCTGGGATGGTTGAGACTTGGTTAAGGGAAGGGCCGAAGCGGGAAGGACTCATGGATGATGGGACCTGGGTCAAAGACACGTAGATAGTCGCCCAAAATAAGCAGAGTGAAACTAGGCGGGTCAGATTTGCGGCAACTCCTTAGGCTATACCTAATGCGCTACCGAACACGGAGTAGAGGACAAAGGGAAAACATTGAAAAGAGAAAACTATCATTGTACGTTATTCTACCCAAAAAGGGCATTCCTCAAGCCAATAGGCCACAGGCCCAACCATACCTAGCATGTGGCTCCAGCTTTAACCCGATCCGAAAAGGACGCGCCATCGCTATCAGCCTCATCGACTCCTAACTCAGACATTTTCCAGAACCGAGTGTTTCGGTCTCAACCAGCAAGGGGGGTGAGACGTAGTCAACCAACCCAGTCCACCAGGGGTATCAACAATATCAAGATAAAAGAACCATCCGACCGGCCGTGAGAGAATATCATGATGCCACAGCAACTTGCTGTGAAGCAGTCATGGCGGTAGGATCATCACCAGGACATGTTTCTGCCCATGAACCCCACAGCCCTCGCTTTGCTCTGATCCGCAGAGGCAATCCAATTGCTGTATCCGGTTGTTCGACCTTGATCGCGTCCTTTGTGGCCAGAACCAGGATTTCAAAGAACATTTTGGTGGCGTCTTGCTTACTTGTCCAGCCCTCAGGTACGAGCTGCTGCAGAAGAACTGATTTCTTTGCTGGCGAGGATGGATGTGTACCACCAACATCGCCAAGTTGGTCCCGTAAGATGTGGACAGCATGTTTCGTGCCCAACGAGACCGGCCCACTGTCTGCGGGGTGGACCAGAGGCATCGTCGTATCTTCGAAGGTATCGTCGCCTCCATCATCTCCGCCCAGAAACATATCGTCCTGGGCTTGTCCTCCTTCGCCCGCGAGTGATTGAGCACCGTCATCAGGAAACATTCCAGCCGTGATTCCAATGCTGGGCTCCTCGATCAGGACTCCCTCGTCTTCCAACTCATCACCTGCTCGATCTAGTCGTGGCGATTTTTCACTGTGCTCATCTTCACTGAGTCCTCCGACGCCGCTGTCGCGTTTTCGTTTCAGCTGGCCCGATTTTGTCATTGTTTCGAACGAGAGTAGCCCTTGTAGTTCCGGAGCCCAGTTCATAGATCGACCATCATTCATTGCATTGCGGACGAATTCGCCATTCTTCTGCATACTCAGGAGATTTAGAAGCAGTGGATCGCGAGGGAGGAACGATGGCGGTTTCAAGATCTTGGTGCGATCGTCTGCCTGGGCTCTGATCTGTTTGGTGTGCAGCACAGTGTCAACGTCGCGGACCAGGGGCTTCTGTTTGCGGCTTTTCTGTCGCTGCTGTACGACAACCTCCTCGATTTGTTCTCCTTCGACGTCCTGAAACGTCATATCCAACTCCTGAAGCACTGCCGACCCAGCTTCTGATAGTGGAGATTCAGACTCGCGAGCACGTCCTGCGTCTGCTGCGGCTTCTCGGAGCTGCAAAGTCTCGTCGTCCCCAAATGCAAGGGACTCATTGTCACCTATGGCAGGCATATCAGGCTCTTCCATCCTTGATAGATCTTCGCCCAGGTCGAGATCGAGGTCATCATCCTCAAGCAGCAGACCCTCTTCACCAAAAACTTCCTCCGCTCCGTGCCTAGGAGAAGGTGCATTTCTGCCCACGTTGATGCTCACAGTCGTATCATTCATGTCCATATCGTCACGATCTCCAAAGTCCAGATTCAGGTCGTCGTCGTTGTACAAAGGTTCGTCTCCAGGGAGCAACATCGACTGTGTGCTGCTTTGCTGAGGATTAAGGGAGCTCGTCCAATCCTCGTCCACATCTTGCGTGTCGGCAGCGGTGATAGCCGGTTGTTGGGTCATGGGGTATTCGAAATCCATATTGGAGAACAAGTCGTCGATGGTGAGTAACTCAGGAAGGTTGAGGTCGACGACGGCCGTCGCATGGGCAGGCAGGTCGTGATTATTGGTCGACTTGAACGTCTACAACGTAATTAGCGTGATAGTCTTACACAAATCAAGAGACTCACCATTCTAATTTTGACAAGAGCCTCATTGCAGTCGTCAAGTAGATATCGCGCTTTTCTGCCGTAAATTCGCACCACTCCCAACATGAGTTGGCCACTCAGACGGAGAGCCATGGGCGCATGGCCTTGGTCGACAATAGCGCCGACACTGCTTTGGATGTCCGACTGCAGGATCTGCGATTTCGACAGCTTGCGCTCGACATTCGACGCGAGCCAGACGCGGGCCAGAGGCCCGGTCTTAGCAAGAAGTTGCTCGGAGTAGAACATGGTGAATGGAGAAGACAAGACGCGTCCGGCGATACTGGGGTGTGATCAACCTGGCAAGAGCCCCGATGCAGGTGACGACGAGGCTATTGTGAGAGGGGGAGATCGGTCTGCGACGCGTCGAGTAGAGGTCAGACCCTATCTCGATTATCGCAAGGACAGCGGAGGGATCCAAAATAAGTCGACGACAATGTTGCGCTACCAAAAATACCAAAATGCATGAGACTGCGCGCCAGAGGAGGAAGAATAGGGCGACTGGAATGAAGGTGGTTGGAAGTTGTTGGATGAATGATACAGTTACCAGGTGGGTGGCTGGTGGTGAGGCGTGGTATTATTATTGATGTCCAAGCGCGGGCGCCGGGGCCATAGGCCAACCAGCATCGGATTCAGGCGGTGGTGTAGCCTCCCTTGCCTCTCTAGCCCTAGATGGAGTCCTCGGAACACCTTCCCTTCCCACTGCACTAGCAGGCAAGTCTAAGAGCCACGCTCTACTTAGCTACTACCTGCAGCTGCCAGGGATCGAGAGTCGGCTCTGGCCCTAAGCCTCCAAACGCTCCAACTTGGCCTTAAAGGAGAATATAGGTCCTGAGACGTGGAATAAGATCATACACACTCAAGCACACATTCCATTCATACTTCTATGCTTCCACAGCCACTTTACTGTCACCAATCCACGCTTGCTTCTGCTGGGGACTTCCCTGCAGCCACTGACGAACGCTGAGACCTGTCAACACTGTTTCCAGCATCGTCGCATCGTCGGTCGAGCATGGGACGAGGATTGGAATAGCACCATGCAACCATGTCAACAATACCTGTACCTGCGCTGCCTTTCTACAACAAGGACTCACGAACCTCGCAATCGCGAAGCCCAGCGCCCTATGCGGATACATCCTCCTCAATAACGTCCTCCTATTCCCTCCTCACTCCTGAGCAGACCGCTGAACGGTTACAAGCCTCGCTCACGCATGGACTATTACGGAACGAGGCACACACCAGATTAGCAAGAGAAGGGCCGAATGAGTTACCCCATGAAGAACCAGAGCCCTTATGGTTACGGTTCCTGAAACAATTCAAGGAGCCCCTCATAGTCCTCCTCCTTGTCTCTGCTGCGATCTCGCTTCTCATCGGTAATAGAGATGACGCTGTCAGTATCGCACTCGCCGTTACCATTGTGGTCACGGTTGGCTTTGTTCAAGAATACAGGTCGGAAAAGAGTCTGGAGGCGCTGAATCGTCTCGTGCCTTATCATGCTCACGTCAGGCGAACCGGGCGGCGGTCCAGGACACCTGGGGGTATGCATGAGGTCGAGAATGACGAGGTCGAGCTGGAACCGCTGGCCAATGGTGCCACGCCGGAGGCAAAAACATCTACGACCATTCCTGCCTCTCACTTGGTGGTTGGCGACCTGGTTATCTTCTCAACCGGCGATCGCATTCCTGCCGACGTGAGAATCACACGCTCATCGGAACTAACCATCGACGAGTCCAACCTGACTGGCGAAAACGAACCGGTGGAGAAGAATGCGACGGCTCTCGACAAGGCCCCTCTGAGGTCTGAACAGCATGGCACGCCAGAGCCGTTGAATGCGGCTGGCACGGTGGGTGCGGACGTGCGCCTCAACGAGCAGCACAACATTGCTTTTATGGGCACGCTGGTCCGGTCCGGCCACGGAGAAGGTATTGTCATTGCAACCGGGGGGAATACTGAATTCGGAACCATTTCTCTGTCGCTCCAGGAGATCGAGGCTCCACGGACACCCCTGCAACAATCCATGGATTTGCTAGGAAAGCAACTTAGTTACATGTCATTCGTCGTCATTGGTATTATCATGATAATCGGCCTACTCCAGGGCAGGAAACCGCTGGATCTCTTCACCATTGGAGTGTCCCTGGCTGTTGCTGCGATTCCCGAGGGTCTGCCTATCATTGTCACCGTCACGCTGGCTCTGGGAGTATTGCGTATGGCGAAGCGAGGAGCCATAGTCCGAAAACTTCCAAGCGTGGAAACGCTCGGGTCTGTCAATGTTGTCTGCAGTGACAAGACTGGCACCCTGACCATGAACCACATGACGGTGACGAGAATATGGCATTTTGACGTCCCTCAACCGTTTGCCGTCGACCCAGTGGCAGAGCCCACCCCTGCCACCAAAGCCGTTCTTCGCATCGGAAACATTGCAAACCACGGTCGGTTATCGCACACGACGACGGGAGCCCCAGCAACGGCTGCCTCTGCTGCTGTGCTCTCCTCTACTAGAGATCTGTCGTCCACGACCACCAGAAGCAGATGGCTTGGGCAGCCCACCGACATAGCGATGCTGGATCTGATGGACGCTTTTGGAGAAGACGACATTCGTGAACGGATCGGCCATCGGACCTTGGAGACCCCGTTTAGTTCGGAGCGAAAGTGGATGGGTGTTGTCGTCGGGAATGCCCTGGGCGAAGTGACGAATGGATATGCTGCCAGCTCCGAGACGGCATACCTCAAAGGGTCTGTCGAGCAGGCACTGAGCCGGTCGGACACGTATCTGACAAAGGATGGCCAAGAAGTCATCCTTGATGAGACGCGTCGTCAGCAGGTCCTTGCCGCTGCCCAGGCTATGGCGGAAGAAGGGCTGAGGGTCATTGCTTTTGCGAGTGGCGTCGTCAGGAGCAAGAAAAGACAGACCAGCAGAAGCTCGACGCCTTCTGGCGGAGATAAAAAGCCTGATGCGACGGAGGTTTTCAACGGCTTATGCTTCGCAGGCTTGGTCGGGATGACGGATCCTCCTCGGAAAGACGTGCACAGGTCCATCAGACGGCTGATGGACGGGGGCGTGAAAGTGATCATGATCACGGGTGACGCCGAGACCACTGCGGTGGCGATCGCGAAGAAATTGGGCATGCCCATCAATCCAGCATCATCGGCATCAAGGTCGGTTCTTCGAGGTGACGAGCTCGAACGCATGTCGGAGCAGGAATTGGCGGAAGCTATTGGCAAAACAAGCATATTTGCCCGCACCACCCCCGACCACAAATTGAAAATCATTCGCGCGTTACAGTCGCGAGGAGATGTGGTTGCCATGACAGGAGATGGGGTCAACGATGCTCCAGCGCTCAAGAAGGCTGACATCGGAATCGCCATGGGCATGCTCGGAACCGATGTGGCGAAAGAAGCTGCCGACATGATCTTGACCGACGACGACTTCTCCACCATCCTCAGAGCAATTGAGCAAGGGAAAGGCATCTTCTTCAACATCCAAAACTTCATCACCTTTCAGCTGAGTACGAGTGTGGCTGCACTGACACTGGTGCTGCTAAGTACAATGTTTGGTTTCAAGAATCCCCTCAATGCCATGCAGATTCTTTGGATCAGTAAGTTTATGCTCCTAACCTGCCCTTACACCGTGACTGACGAGGTCCAGACATTCTGATGGACGGGCCACCCGCCCAGTCACTGGGGGTTGAACCGGTCGATCCTCGGGTGATGACACAGCCGCCACGCCCTCGAAACGCGAATGTGCTCACCAAACGTCTCCTCCGGCGTGTCCTCACGTCGGCTGTTATCATCATGTTGGGTACGCTGACGGTATACATTCACGAAATGGTTGAGATTGACGACCCATCCGCCGGTGGCCCTCCTGATGGCACGCCTCTTCGTACTCGGGTGGTGACCAAGCGTGACACGACTATGACTTTTACGACCTTTGTTCTGTTCGACATGTTCAATGCACTCACCTGCCGGTCGGAATCCAAGTCTGTCTTGTTCGGTGAAATCAAGCTCCTGGGGAACAAAATGTTCAACTATGCAGTAGCGGGCAGTCTCGCAGGACAGCTCTGTGTCATTTATCTGCCATTTTTGCAACGCGTCTTTCAGACCGAAGCCTTGGGTCTGGGGGATCTTTTTACACTGTTGTGCATAACAAGCACTGTTTTCTGGGCGGATGAGTTTCGAAAATGGGTCGAGAAGAGGCGGGCTTCCGGCTACATGCCGAGCGTTGGGTATTCGGCCAGTGTATAGACCATTCTTACTACAATCGAGCTGGGGCTTTGTCTGTGCAGCCTTGGAGCTGTCGTCCCGAAGACCCAGTAATATTCAAATGGGTGTATATTAACACGACAGCAGTGGAAGGTCTCTGATATACATGGCGCAGTGGATGCGCTGCTGCTGCCGTAGTCTGTCGTGGCCTTCCTAGCCGTGCAATATATCAATGTTCAACAACTTTGAATGTGTTTGACGGGCGGGGACGCAAGGCTCTGTTATGAATGGTTTGATCATCCAGGATGGCTGACATAGAAGCTGATGGAAGGATGGGTGTCAAGTAGATTAAGAGGTCTGTACAAGGTCTTTGTAGTATCTGTACACCTGGACTATTCCACATGCATATACTCCCGCTCTTATCGAACGATCGGTGACATTAAGAGGGCGGTGACTTTTCCTTGGGTGGTGCTAAGCAGGTCCGCAGCTGTCGCCATATCGCGAGAATCTGAGGATCTGTACGGAGTAGTAGTTCGTGAATGGGGAATATTATATTCTCCAACCCGGGCCCAATCAAATACGTGCTTGATTCATCATCCACCAAAAAGCACATCAACCATCAATCAGCGAACAGCGCCCCATACTCCGTACGACACGACGAGATCGCTTTTCTGCGGCAATCGACACACACACAAATCACCAGCTCTTGCACGCCAAAACAACCACAACCACAGCCACAGCCGGGTACCCACCACAATGCGGCCAGAGGCGCTGCGCGAACCCTACGCAGGGCCCGAGAGTGGTCCTGAGCCGCCTTTCCCGATCAAGCTGTTTGGACCGGTGATCAAAGGCTTTGGACGAGGGAGCAAAGAGGTACGTGGTATTCGTTCCATGGCGGTTCTGCCTCGTTCGTTCGTTCGTTCGTTCGTTCGTTCGTTCGTTCGTTCGTTCGTTCATTCGTTCGTTCGTTTGTTTGTTCTGCCTCGTTCGTTCGGTTGTTCGTTTGCGTGATTGAGCTTCACCTGTGCGTTCCTCCGAGGGTGGCATCCTGAATCCGGCATATCTGGGAGAAGGAGGATCATGGCCTAGGTCTCATAGATGGGAGAGTGGGAATTCCGCCTTACTGCTCGGGCGTGGGCTGGCTGGCTGGCTGCGAGATGGGTTTTGGCGGGAGAACATACAAGGTCGTCTGTCTCGAAAGGTGGACGGACACGAGAAACCCTCGACCTCGTCAAAGACCTAGCGGCTGACCTGACCTGACCTGTCTTTGGACATGAGGAACTGGCTCTTCGACCGAGGTCATGTCAGCCAGTCAGTCAGTCAGTCAGTCAGCCAGCACGGATGAGAGGTATCTTCGACGCTGGCCAGGATCGAGTTCTGCGACCCGTGAACGCTGGTCTCAGTCCCTCAGCCTCAGCCTCAGTCTCAGTCTCCGTCTCCGTCTCCGTCTCCGTCTCTGTCTCTGTCTCTGCCTCCGTCTCTATCTCCGCCTCAGTGTTATGTTCTGTCTCTGTCTCTGTCTCAGTGTTTTGTTCCGAACCCGTCTTTCTTTCCACCGACGAAATCTACAAGGACACCCCGCTAACCTTTGGCTCTGCTTTCCTTTCCACAGCTCGGCATTCCAACCGCCAACATCCCGCCGGAAGGACTAGCCTCGCACCCTGAGCTCGAGTCCGGCGTGTACTACGGGTGGGTGGGACTGTCGCTGTCGCCGTCGCCGGACACGCTGTCGAGCTCGACGGCGGTGTACCCGTCGGTGCTGAGCATCGGCTACAACCCGTTCTACAAGAACACGGTGCGCAGCGTCGAGATCCACATCCTGCACGACTTCAGCCACGACTTCTACGGCGCCGCCCTGAACCTGCTCGTGCTCGGCTTCATCCGGCCCGAATACGACTATGTCTCGCTCGACGCCCTGGTCGACGACATCAAGACCGACTGTGACGTCGCGGCCCGCAGTCTGCGCAGGCCCGCTTACGAAAAGTTCGAGCGGGAGCCCTGGCTGAAAGACTTTGACTGGTTCAAGTCCATTGATACCGCCAAGCTGGAGAGAGAAGTCTTGAACAAGGAATAGGAATGAGTGACATGACCTGACCCTAGGCAGTGGACCGCGGAAGAGCCGTACAACATCAATGGTTGCATTGCTTTCCAATCACTCGGAAAGCTGATTGCAACTTTCCAGCGAGATATTTAGACCATGCGGAATGCAAATAGACAAGACGTGCCAAACTTCCTTCCCGGAATAGATGTCCCATCCTCATCCCCATACTGTCCCAGTGGCGCGTGCCCCAAGATGGTACCCGCCGGCCACTCGAGGAGACTTTCCTACCATCCAATGTAAAGATCTCTCGCGCGAGACCATGCTGGACAACCCGAGAGAACGACGGGAAAAGACCCAACGGAATACAAAGACCTACTAGTCGGCGCAAATTCACAATCGTTTGCTGCTCAGACTCAGAACGCAAGCTAAGACACCACCACTTGAAGTACCCAAAAACTTTTTGCGCGCCTTATATACAAGGCAGGAACTGTGTCAAAGTTAGTATGGGACACTCGTCGGCACTGGCTGCAAAGGGGCACTCACGTTCATCACGATAAGCATAGGAATGTCAAAAACATCCCGCTTGACGGTCCAACAATATGTGCATTCCACTTTGCCATCTGCAGAACCTAGCTTCTGCATCCCTTTCTCGCCGGAAATGCCATCCTTCTTCATCTCGCCCGGCCGGCGAGCGAGAGGATGCTCTGGACGGCGAGGATCCACGCCATTGCTCTGTTTGCCTTCCTCGTGCCGTGCTTCGGCCTCGGCGTGGAGGTTCTGCGTGATCTCGTCGTCCTTGGTCCGGTATTTGAGCAGTTTCCCCCTTCCCATGACACTGCCACGGCTGTCGCCAAATGCGAGTCTGGCGAAGTCTTCATAAAACTGAACGACAGAATCATCGTCAAGTAATTCGGCAAGGAAGACGGGCTGTGCTCGCTTCTCATCGTTCTCTGCATCTTGAGCACTACCTCGGGTGGGTGTGTTGAACCCTGTGGCCCGGGCAGTGGTGGTGCCAGACCCACCCGCAGGCGTCTGGCCAGTCTGCCCTCGATTCACATTGAGGTTCGGCGATCGACCCAGGAGGACGCTTTTCGTCCAGCCGGTGAGAATCTGGAACTCCTTTCCGACAGCGGCCACTTCGCCCGTTCTGCGAGCGACAATGGTCGGGGTTCCTACGCCCTCAATGAATCCTTCGTATTCCCACAGAGTCCTTTGGAAGCACTTTTCCATGAAAATCAGGTCCTCTCTGTTCAGGGTCTTGGTGGTGGCGATGAACGAAGGGCGAATAGAGGCCATTGCTTTTGCAATGGCCAGGGTCTTTGAAGGCTGCGCGGCAAACCGTCTCTGCAAATAAGCGATACAGCGGTGAAACCCAGAAGTGTATGGGTGAGGGCTAGTCACGGTGGTATAGATGGAGGACGGATCCCGTGGCCGCTTGAGAGATTTGACGGGCAATTGAGACTTTGCTTTGAGCTGCGGAGTAGATATCATGGGAGGCTGACGATTTCGATTGTCAACATTGTTTGAAGATGGATTTCCCGTCCCACTGACATCGAGAGAGGTGGGAACTTGAATGGCGGGGCTGGTTAGCATTGGCGAGTCTTCGAACTTGACGGCGTTGTTCGGCGTGTCGTTGGTATCGGGAGAGGTCCAATGCGCCGCACTGGATTCTATCGCAAAAGCGTTGGGTGCCATCAGGCGACCTTGGGCACTGTAAGGATCATTATTGCCGTTGGTCCAGTCCGACATGATCGTATCACCGTAGAACTGCTGCCGCGCCGTGGGGCTCTCGCTGAAGCTTCCCAGAGGCATCCGATACGGCTGTGTGATCGAGCCTCTCTGTGTGGCGGTATCACTGGGCGGAGTCTCCCCAGCATTGGTCGCCATGTGCCCGAGCATGCCAAACTCCAGCGCACCGTAGTGGTTTCCAAAGTTCATGCTCGCGAGGTCGAAATTGAACATGGTGGGATCGTCGAACAAAGCCCCGGGCCAACCACCGTTGGTGAGATTGTTTGCTGCCGCCGTCTGATCATGGCCGACGATGGGGCTATGCAGCGGGACTTGCGATCCGACACCGGTGAAGTTGGTATTCAATGGGGACTGTTGCGTGAAGCTTGTGGAGCTCATGCTTCGCTCTTGTAACATGGGAGGAGGCATATGCGCGGGCGTGTGAAAATTGTTGAATGGTTGTGGCTGCTGAAAGAACGTCTGTTGTGACGAGGTGTCACTGGCCATGGTCGAATTCCGTTCCGGGGCAGGATGGCTGAAAAGACTTCCCCCAACACCCGGCATGAGGGCCTCGTTGGGCGCATCGTGGAGATACTTGGCCTTCTTCCTCACTCCATCCTGGCAGGCATCCTGGAGCCCTCGTTTGATGCATCTCTGGCAGGGCCGCTCATCACCTGTAAGAACGTCAGCGGAGAGGTCACGGTTCGCGGTCGTGCCGGTTGGGACATACCACACGTCAGATGAGCACGTTGACAAGCGTAACAGGCTCTGCGAGCCTTCTTCCTTCTCGGTCGGGATGGGTCCTTTGCATTGGCGGACTGTGACCCGTTGGGTTGCTTGGGTTTGTCGTTCTTGGGATGTGGTTCGGCCATATTATCAAGGACTTGCTCGGTTCCACTGTCGTCGGGGGAGGCCGAACGAGAGTGGCCATCTTCGACATCTGAGGCCGTCATATTGTTATAAGCAGACCATCAATCGCTGCCAGAACATGCAGGCTGCAGACGGCCTCGCACAAACAGCGCCAACAGTGACACCGCACCCAAGAGGTGTCTGGCCTGGCTGAGAACCCTGTCCCAGTGGCTGCTTGCATGCAAATCTCGGATTCGAGACAAGGCCCCTCTCGCGTGCAGAATCACGTCAGACCTTGCGTCAAGCCGGTGGCGCACCCCCTACAGGGGACCAAGTGCTTGGGTCTCTACAAACGATCGAGGAGCCAGTCGAGAGAGGTGTGCTGAAAAACTGGCCAGCGCTGTATGACGGCGGCGCAGGATAGGAGGGCCACCAGAAAGGGCTCGGCTTCTCAAGCCAGCCTGCGCAATGAGGTTGGAGACCGACGCAGTACGACTTGGACAGTGTATGACAGAGGTCGACAATCTTTTCCAGCGATTTTGTTCGAAGCAGTGGGAGGACAAATGTCGCGGTGGACTGGCCGAGTAGAGAGCGATGCAATGCACGCTGGTCGCACCACACCGGGACAAAGGAGGGATGTCTTGTCTTGAGAGCGATGCAGGGGGATCTGCGACTCGAGGGACCCTTGACTTGAAGGATTCAGGAGAGGGTCGAGGGAGCGGTGTCTAGGCGTCGAGCATGGTGAGTCTGTCGTGCCGCTGCTGTGATGGTGGAGGCTCTCAGGATGCGGGCAACAGAAGGGCGACTAAGCCCAGCGTCGGGGTGCGGAGTCGGAAAGAGGAGCGAGGAGATGTCGGAGGGGAGGACCAATGTGGCGCTGTCATGGAAGATGGGATGGCAGGGCACATCAGGCATGCGACTGCGACTGTGAGTGCGAGTGGGCGACAGGTCGAAGGGCGGGAGGATGGCCGAAGAGTCGAGAGGAATACAATAACACTGGGATGTGAATGGAGGGGAGTGTCGAGTGTGAGCAGTATGTCCAGAGTACGGAGTACCTTGGGTACGGCTGCTAGTGAGTCAGGACAGTGAGGGATGGCGACAGACTCGGGGAGGAAGCCTATGGGCCGACGGGGAGCCTGGGGCCAGCCTGCTGTCCTCCCTGGTAGGTGCCCGGGAGGACTTATACCACTTAGGTGCCACCACCTAACAAGCCAGTTGGTGCGGAGGACCCTGCGCGCCCAAGGCTACCAAGACCGCCTAATCTTGTTAGCCTCTACTATATCGTCCAGGCAGCGATGATTTGCTGCCACTTCCATTGATTACTGGCCAAACCACCATTCCATTGCCCCTTAGGTGCCCCTAACATCGCTAGGGCACGAACTAGGCTTGCTTGGCCTCCAACCCCCCACAAACTGGAAAATCCGAACCTGGCAGGAGAGCGAGTGAGCAGCTGCGCGGTGTAATTATTGTTTTTTGCTGTGGCACCGATGTTATAGCGATTTAGTCCTCTGTATCCGTGCACCCTGAGCACTACTAGGGAAGTTGCCAACAGTACAGAGTAGTAATTACATATGTAGGTAGGTCCTTAGGATCCCCATGTCAGGTAGCCAGCCAGGCCCCGGAGTTGAGGTGGAAGCTCCCCTCCCCCCTCGAGGGCGGCGGACCGGATAGCCACTCAGTCCTCGGCCGCCTCGGTCACCCACTACTCCATATAATGACACGGATTTGCGATACATTCTACGTCAACACCGCGGTTCGTTGTTCTTGTTTGCTTGTGGCGGACCCAAACACATCCGCAAACCTACCGAACCCCGGCATCTGGGACGATCCAGTTCCAAGGATACAAGTTTCCTATCCGAGCATTGCACCTCGGCATGATGTCCGCTTCATCCTTCCTGTAAGGCTCTCCGACTGCACCCGAGGAGGTCGGAGCTCTACGGCAAAGGCTTGACATACGTATGTGCTACATGTGTATTACTCCGTACTCTGTTGATCTGTGTTGGAGTAGGGAATTCCTCACATCTCGCAGTAGCCATCATATCGGATAGTATACTCCGTACAGATTGCTATGCCAGCCCAGGGGTTCTGCTTCCTCTTGAGACAAAACCCTGTTCTGGTGGAATTGACTGGCACGTGCTCCCTCAGTATCGTCAACCCATTCACCGCATTCCTGTCTTGTGTCTTGTGCAACGCTTCCCCTTGGACGGGCCGTCTCCCATTCGTCCTCTCCCTCCCGTGGCCAATTGTGATCGAGCCCGGGCCCAAGTCTTGACCGCAAATATGGCGCCACGCCAACTTTCAAAGCTGCACGACATCGAGCACGTAGTGAGGGCCACGCATCCACTTCATTGCCAACGCATCTGCGCGCTCAGGCATCGCCTGGCAAGACATCATGAGCTGTGTGAGAGAGACATATTCATGCCCATCGGCTCTCGCAATTCCTACAGCGTCTCCCAAGAACCGCATCGTGCAGGTACCCGTCTGGACCTGGTATTGGTAACAGACCCCATCGCGTGGCTCTGCATATCGCGGATTCGGGTTGCCTTGAAGTGAACCCACTCCAATTGTCAATCCGTCCGTATGGCAGGAGACTGCAGGAGAAGCTGGTGCCAGAGGGTGGATATGGTCGATCGAGAGATCTCAAACCGTGCCTGCAGATCCGGGAGGCCCAGGCTCTGAAATAAAGGGATAACTGGGCCCGGACTAGTCGGTAGCTGCTCCTTTATCCCGGAAGTTGAGAAAACCTGCTCTTTTGACGAAGCCTTTTGCCATAAATAAAGAAGATATAGGGGAAAGGCGCCAGAGCCAGGGTGAGGAACGCCAAAAAGGTCGTCGCCCAGTGAAAATTGAGTGCATGGTACATCTGGAGCCCGAAAAGGGGGAATGCACCGCCAAAGGAGCTGCGTGCGAAAGAGTTGGCTGACAGGGCACTTGCAGCATACAAGGGGTATGCCTCCACGAGAAATGTGAAGACTCCCGAAAAGGTGAGAATGACGCCGAACCCGAAAAAGGACGTGGCGATGATGGGTACGATCCAGTGGATCTGTGGATAGATTGTCCATGCGAACCAAAACAGTCCAACCACACAGAACCACGGACCGACGATCGAAGGGGGAAGCCGGTACTCCGGCTCAGATTTGCTCTCGCCCGTCGCCTTCTCTCGATTCCGGAGCAAGCGCAGGTAGTTGTGATGCCAGATGGGGTCGCTGGCGATGGCGAGGAGCATGCCGATTGTGAGTCCAACAAATGAGAGGCCAACCTGCCACAAGTTGAACCCGTAAACCGTGGAAAACACGAGATTGAAGGCGCCGAAGAAAAGATATAAGATCCCCAACAGGATGGAGGTCAGCAAACACAGGTTGAAGCACATGGGCTCCATGAACAAGAGCATGAAAGGCCGATAAAGCGACCTTACCACTGTCCAGAAAATGGATCTCTCCATAATCTCAATCGGTGCCTTCCACCGTTCATCCCCGGTCTCTTTCCTTTTCCTGCGTGCTTTGGTCCTCAGCACCACCGGCATGTATGTCTCGGGCACGAAAAAAATGATGGTCACCAACATCACCCCAGACCAGATCAGCAGGACGTAATACGACCATCGCCAGGAAGTGTTATAGTTGATGAAGCCTCCAATAATTGGGCCGACACCTGGCCCGATGAAGGGGGACGCTGTATACACCATCATCGGCGCTTGAAGCTGGTTGCGATTGAACATGTCGCCAACGGTCCCCCCTGCAACAGATAAAAAGGCGCTTCCAGAGAAGCCACCCAGAAAACGGGCTATCAACATGGTCTGAATGTTTTCAGCCCTGGAGCAAAGAATCAGCCAAATGGTAAAGAAGGCATAACCCCCTATATATATAGGTCGACGGCCATAGAACTCGGAGAGCGGCCCAAGGATCATCGGAGACAGGCCCAAGCCAAAAACAAAAAGCGAAAGGCCGAGAGTTGCGACAATGCGAGAATTCCCAAATTCCGCGTCCATCTTCGCTATCAAGGTGTCAGTTACACCCTCGCAACTCAAAACTCTGGGAGTAAGGGCTTGACCCTACCGTATGTGGTAGTGTATAGTGACGATGTGCAAGTCACACATAAGGAGCCAAATGCAAGCGTGATCACGACCAGCCATTTTTTGCCCGTGCCCATATTCTTGGGGTTCATCGGGTCATCTGGTCCATCCCACCCAACTTCAGATGCTTTTGTGGCAGAACCTTGGACATCCACCGCTTGGGGACCATTCTCACCGCCGTCTTGATCTGCCTCGGCTACATATGTGCTGTGACCATCGACATAGGATCGGGTGGAATGGAGACTCACTGCAGCCTCGCTGCGGCGCGACGACACGGGCGTCAGTCTTGTTGGAAATTTCCCTTGCGTTCGCAGGGTTCCTTCCTTCTCCTCTGTTGCCATTCGGGTGTCCGTCATGGCTGAAGAAGGGGTTGAGCCTTGTGAGTCACTCGTGACTTTTTGTACGAATATGGACCTTTGAGAGTGGGGGAATGGTTATGGAGGCCATAAAAGAGTACGGGAGGCTAACGAGAGGCCATAGATGCGAGTATGGTTGCAGTCAACGACGTCTGGACCTGAACCTGACGCCTGGAGCTTCTGGTTGGAAAAGATACAGAGATACAGGAAGGCATGTTCAGACCTAGTGGACGAGGAGAATTGCATCTTCGGCATTTGCACCAGGTGGGCGACCTCAATGTAATCACGGTTTTTCGGCATCTCGTCTGAAGGTAGTTCTGTGGAGATGTACGAAGGCGGATGTACATGCCCAGTGTCCATATCTTTTGCGGGCCGCAGTTCTTCCAATGTTTTGGGCGGATAAGGGGCGGACCTCATCCGACCATGTCATTCTGTTGTACGACATCCCGACACAACCCGCCATCGTACATCTTCACAGGTCAAGATGACTCCATTGTAGCTCGAGCCAGAGGAAGCGTGAGGGATGAGTTAGCTAATAACATGCATGTCGCCCAAACAAGGACGAAGGGCGTAGGTGCTTTGCAGAATACTACTACAAGGTGCTTGGTATTCCACAGAACCTCCGCGGAGAATTGATTTGAAGGCTCCCACAAGAGATTACTCCCATGCAGCAAACGTCTCCAGTCCTCGCACCTTGCAAAAAGATTGATTGAGGCAGGTGGCCCCTCCAAAATGTCATTGTCAGCTACCAGGTATGTATCATATCAATCAAAGATTTGAACATCGGGCATTCTTCCCAGGCCACTACCTTTGCTTTTCGGGGCAGCCTTGACATCTTCCAGCACACCACCCGCACTCCTTTCTCTCACATGCCTACGGAGCAACGCCAACACCTCGCTGTCTCGCCACCGCTGAGGCACCGGTCTGTAAGCAGGTTTGAAAGTGCCAACAGTCTGAGCCCACTCTCCACTTCGAGGAGCTCCTTGCTTCCACGTTGTGGTTTCCTGAGTCTGTGCAGCATTCGTAGCCGAGCTCGATGGAGTTGTTTTGCTAGTCGGGCCATTTTGCACGCCTTCTGCCGACTCAAGTGAGGTCGGTGTATTGGCAGGCGACTGTGTTGCCCAGTAATAAATGTCCCAGTCGTTCTCGTCAAGGAATCGGTCGTACTGCTCGAGTTGAAACCTGTTCATGGAGGGTAGGTTTTCCGCTGCGAAAGTGGAGAGCAGGAGGTCAGACTCTAGTGTTCCTCTCTTCCTGCTTTGGTCTGTGGAGATGAGTTAGCAAGGTTCCTCCCAACGCGACATCTCCTTGCTGCGTTAGATTGCACCAGGGCTTGCACGAACATAATAACCTCGCTCGGATAGTCGGGAGGTCTTCCCCAGTCCGACGAATGGGCTCGACGCGAAACGAGATACCCTCCAGTTCACCAACGCCAAACTCTGACGTGCTTACTTTATTGGGATCTCCTGCTTGTGTTCCTCCTGTCATCTTCTCGGTATTTTCGGGTATCTGGTCCTTGGGAACGTAGTTGGGATCGACCGAGCTGATCAAATCTGGTGGAGGATTGTCTTTTCCCACCGACGGCATGTCATTGTTGGCCGCAGGATTTGTGTTTGTCATATGAGGGTTGTCTGCCTTCTCTTTCTGGGACTTCCTGTAGTCTTCGGCGGTAGAGGGTACTCGCTCAGAGAAGCGACATGGCGACGAGGAAATGAGGCGCCTGGATACCGAGTGGGCGAAGTAACGACCGGGGAGGGATCGGGAAAGAACTCGTGTGGGATTCATCCTGGCAAGGCGTTCGATTATTAGGGTAGATGAGGTATGCTGATAATGACCGAGAGGAGCTCATACTCTAGACGGGCTACAGTTGAAGTGTTGTAGATATTTGCTTGCCGACATTGACATCATCGGGGTTAGTCCCTTGAACGCACCAATCATATTGAACGCCTCTCCAATCGGTCCAGCCTCGATCCTGTAACTTTGGTTTTGTGAGACGAGGACGACTTCTATGCGGCATTCTTAGAGGGCAATACTCATATTGGCATGAGACATGTAGGCTCCGTTCACTGCATCGCCAGGAGACCGAGAGACTGTGGCAGTGGATGGTCACGATCAAATCTGCGCTTCTGGTCTTCAAGACCCGCCGAAGGACTTGGCATCTTGCCAAGAATTCGGGCCAGTTTTCGATGCCACACAGAGCTTTTGGCCGATCGCATCGTTAACCTCGACCGCGGGCTTCAAGTTCTACAAGAAAAATACTCCCAGCATTACTCGCACCGGATCCTCAAGTCACCATGGCTGAACAACTCATTCAACGTGGTACCCTTGAAGGCCACAGCGGCTGGGTCACCAGTCTGGCCACCAGCTTGGAGAAGTCAGTCTTGCAGCGACCCCGAAGCCGCGCATTCTCGCTAACCGCGATCTAGCCCTAACATGCTGCTCTCTGCCTCGAGAGACAAGACACTCATCATCTGGAACTTGACCCGCGATGAGGCCGCCTACGGATATCCCAAGCGCTCCCTTCACGGCCATTCCCACATCGTCTCTGACTGCGTCATTTCCTCCGACGGCGCATACGCACTTTCTTCCTCCTGGGACAAGACTCTGCGGTTGTGGGAGCTCTCCACCGGCAACACCACCCGCACGTTCGTTGGCCACACCAACGACGTCCTCTCTGTTTCCTTCTCCGCCGACAACAGACAGATCGTCTCTGGCTCGCGCGACCGAACCATCAAGCTGTGGAACACACTGGGAGACTGCAAGTTTACCATCACCGACAAAGGTCACACCGACTGGGTGTCGTGCGTTCGGTTCTCCCCGAACCCCCAGAACCCCGTCATCGTGAGCGCTGGCTGGGACAAATTGGTCAAGGTAGGAAGGCCCTTGTTTACCTCCGGTTCCTTGCCCAAGATGCTACGCATTCATAAAAGTATTTGCTACTTCAGAGCCCTCGGGCCATGAGACAAACATTCACCAGCGAACTGAGGCATAGTGTTGGAAAATTTTCTGCTGTTAGCCCCCGGGCACGATTGATGGGAGAGTGACTGACTTTCATCAACCACAACAGGTCTGGGAACTGGCTTCCTGCCGCATTCAAACCGACCACATTGGTCACACCGGCTACATCAACACCGTCACCATCTCTCCCGATGGCTCGCTGTGCGCCTCCGGCGGCAAGGATGGTACAACCATGCTCTGGGACCTCAACGAGTCCAAGCACCTTTACTCCCTCCAGGCTGGTGATGAAATCCACGCCCTTGTCTTCTCTCCCAACCGATATTGGCTCTGTGCGGCCACCACCTCCTCCATCACCATCTTCGACCTCGAAAAGAAGAGCAAAGTTGATGAGCTCAAGCCTGAGTACGTTGAGAAGGGAAAGAAATCGCAGGAACCATACTGTGTCAGTCTGGCATGGAGTGCTGATGGCCAGACATTGTTCTCCGGTTACACCGATAACAAGATCCGTGCGTGGGGAGTCATGTCGCGAGCATAGACGTGTGGTGAAAAGGATGGTTGCCTAGGCAGTTAGTTACGGCGAGAAGGGCCGAGAGAACAGGAGATGTCATGTTGGCAAATGGAGATGCTTGCCACGAACAAAATCTGTTTAAGCCATACCCATCTTGACAAAGATGGCCGGAGCCGGCGCATTTGAGGTGTGCTTTGTGCTACGAAGGTAACACGAGACTAGCACGAGAAATGATCAGTGTTCAAACCAAAACGCATCCTCATTGTTGTGTCTCTACTTCAAGAACGTTCTTTTACCATGTTTCTGGCTCTGATGCGCTCGTCCGGCTTCAGCTTGTCGGCAAACTCGCCTCCAGAATCGGCCGATTCATCCCATTCTTCTTCATCCATGTTCATGATCATGCAGATCTGGCTGCATCTCAGAAACGCTTCTCGGAAAGTGTACTTTTGCCCCCTGACCACCACCTTGATGATTTCGTTGATATCGTGCTCGAGTCTTGCCGCCCCAATCTCGTTGACCCGTCCATGGTATGTCCAAAGGCGCTTCTCCAGCATTTTACTGAGGTACGTGATAACAATGGTCAAAAGCTGGTCGTACGTACGCTCCGTCATGATCCGACCGATGGGCTTCGTCAGCGCATCCCAACCTAGTTGGAAGCGCATACGGACTTCGGCCGAAAAGCCATCGCTCTCGCCGGCGCCATCCATCTCCTGAGCAAGGTCTTGCAGTTGCTCCTTTGTCAGCTGGTAGTCTGTGTCCCGGAAGGCGTCCATGAGGATGGGCCGAAGTCTAGGCTTCATCACATTGTGGAAAACCACATTGACACCATCAGAGATGAGCTCGTTCACTTTGTCGGAGAAGATGGAGGAGAAGGAGCTCAATGAAGCAGCAACTTCATCAGCCTCTCCGGGGAAAAGATTTCGAAGGGGCTGATGGGGAGATCCTGCCGTAAGTTCCAATCGGGCCCGTACGATCTGATCGACGTAGTCCTTGGCAACGTCAAGGTTGTTGATAAGAACCAGAAATGATACGATGGTTGTTTCGGGCGGGAGCTGTCCTTGTAACGCAGCTTTGGGATAGCTCTCGTCGCGCATTTTCCTCTGCTCCATGCCAATGAAGTCGGACCCTAGCACTCTGCCCAGAGTCGGCAAAACGTTAGAGACAACGGCTTTCTGTGAAGTGGCCAGTGACTGTTGTAAGATCTTATTGACGATGTACATGATGTCTTCGATGGCAGAGGTAACATGTGGTGGGTTGGAGTTTAGTGGCTTGTGAGGATTGAGTGAGAGATCGGGAGGCTGCTCGTCTAGCTGGAAGGCTTTCTCCACGGAACGTCGGAAAAAGAACGTCGTCATGGTGTTGAATGGCAAGATGAGCTTATCTTGCACCTTCTTCATTAAGCCCGAATGAAGGAGAAAAGCAGGCACCGACAGAGTATCGTCAGCTGGGGTTCCGTTGCACTTGTCGGTAACAAATCTGGTGTATAATGACCATTTACTGAGCATGATTGTCATCTCATTAAGTAAGGCGTCGACCTGTTTCATGTCGACAGATTCATCCTCGCTTGCTCTGCCTGGCACAGGAGAGTTTGCACGGGGGGTTCCGGACGATGCCCGCTGGGTTGGCATAAAGCTTTGGACAAGGAACGTGAATGCGTAAGACTTGATGTCGGTCAGCTGGCGGTCGATCCTCCTTTCATCGCTCCAGGTGTCCAAGATTATTCCTCCTTGTAGGTCAGCTTCGTTCTGGAGCCGTTCAATCACCCTGGTCATCTTGCCGGGGCCGTAGTGACGTTCGACCAGTCCACCATGCCCTTCAATGATCTGCGCAACATGCTCAAACAGTTTCGTCAGAGCATTAGCGTAAAAGAAACCATCTTTGCTCTGGTTGCCTCCTGTACCCGCATTGAGGTTGGCTCGGGCTCGCGCAGCCACCCCTTGGCAAACGTAACGTCCATACACATCGAGCCCAACGTCGGTCCTGTTGATAAGAGGAAATAGCTTGAAGAAACGAGTAATCCGTGCGCCCTCATTGTCCTTGACCGCCTTGTCGAACTCTCTCACAAAAAGACTGCATAGTGACTCAGAGGCAGTCTCCAAGGTGACAGCAGGCGGATCAGGGACTTCAGCGGTTGGAACGATCCTGGCGGCGAACGAACCGTTGATGACTTCGGTGGGTATCTTTGAGGCTCGGTTAAGGTAGCTCGCCGCAGTTTCCCAGTCTTGTGCGGCCCCCATTGACCCGGAGACACCAAGCACACATGCTTTCAGCTCACCGACTTGTTCAACCACGGTCAAGGTGGCCTTGACCCTTGCTTGCTCTAGATCCAGTAGCTTGACAGAGTTGGAGATACGCTTCGCATTGCTTGCAGCATCCGAGAGCATGCCATTGCTTACCGCCCTGGCTTTGGATGCCTGAGCAGTGACATTTGCACGGAACAGGTCGAGGCGACTCAGCTCATGTTGGAGATCTCTCTGTGCATTGATCAGAGCATCAAGTCGGGAAGTTACGGTGGCTTCTTTCTTGTGAAGCTCAGCCAGAGCTGCTCGAATCTCCGTGACAGATCTGGCATCGTAAACACTGGTGGAATCCTCTTCGGGTTCGAGGTCGGACAAGTGGCCGTTTGTTGTCATGATGGAGAGGACAGTTGGCGAGATTGAAGCAAGAGTTCATCGCCGGCCAAAAGCAACGAGCGTCTTTCCCCGCCAGATGTGAACTTCGGGGAGAAAGAGACGAGGGGACCCAGGCTTTACAGCTTAGAGGAACGTGATGCGTATAGTAACAGGCCCTTGGCCCCGACGGCTGGTGGTGATTTTACTACTCCCTGCCACAGTTACTGCTACACAGTAATTAGGAGTAGTAGGGTTTGATGCGCCCCGAGCCGAATGCCAAGTCTAGTTCTGGCCAGTGGAAATCCAGTTCCGCCACTACAGGATGACGAGGCAACTAGGCGGGGCTGCTGGGAAGAAAGTCTGATGAGAATGATAGAGACCTTCCCATCAACAAGTTGATCCATTGCGGTTGTGAACCCGTGCATTTTCTGTCCAGGCTCGAGCTGCCAGAGAGACCGCAAGCCTGTTCCGCTTCCTCCTCGCAATCATAGGTCGCCGACGAAGAGACCGCCACTCCAACCCCCGCCCCGGGCGTTGGACCTCCAAAATGGGTAATGAATCATCTAGTCCTGTGGACGAGGCCACCCCTCCCGCGAGGCTTCATGGGCGTACCGTTGAGGCTGTTGCTCAGTACATCAAAGAGAAGGAAGTCAAGAATATCGTGGTTATGGTGGGAATCCCTTTTGACAACCCCATGGAAACCCGCACCTGACTGACGTGGGCAGACGGGGGCAGGGATCAGTACATCCGCTGGCATTCCAGACTTCCGATCGCCGGAGACAGGACTGTATGCAAATTTGGCTCGATTGAAATTGCCGTATGCCGAGGCCGTATTCGACATCTCATACTTCCGCAACAATCCTTATCCCTTCTATACCCTTGCTCACGAACTATACCCGGGACGATATCGACCAACCGTGACGCATTCGTTCATCAGCCTGCTCCATAAGAAAGGAAAACTCCTCAAACTCTTCACCCAGAACATAGATTGCCTGGAACGCGAAGCTGGAGTTCCGGCAGACAAGATCGTGGAAGCACATGGGTCTTTCGCCACTCAACGATGCATTGAATGCCATACCGAATATCCCGATGACCTAATGAAGGAGATGATCAATAAGAAAGAAGTCCCACACTGCATAAGGGGAAAGTCTTGTAAGGGGTTGGTCAAGCCTGACATAGTGTTCTTCGGTGAGGCGTTGCCTGAATCGTTCCACCGGAATCGCAGTCTGCCAGCGAGGGCGGATCTTGCGATTATAATGGGAACTAGTCTGACAGTCCAGCCGTTTGCCAGCTTACCGTCGTTGGTGAGAGAAGATACGCCGCGGGTACTGATAAATCTGGAAAGAGTAGGCTCTCTCGGCTCACGCCCAGATGACGTACTGTTACTTGGAGATTGTGATACCGGAGTTCGCAAATTCGCAGATGCTCTAGGCTGGCGTGATGAGCTGGAGGAGCTTTGGGAGAACACCAACCCTGATAAGCGCGAGAGGGACAGGCAGGAAGAGCCCTTGAAGACTCGCCAAGAGAGACTTGATGAGGAGGTCGAGAAGTTGACTAAGGACATCGATGCCTCTTTAAAACTTTCGGGTGAGGCAAATCGAAGGATCAAGGAAGAACTTCACCTGGAACAACAAACTACCTCTGCCGACACCACAAACCTCTCGCATGTCTATCCTCACTTGAGAGCAAACAAATCCGATAAGCCTTGCCTATAGGCTTGTGGTTCCTTTCCCATTCACTTCGCCTCAACGGCCGTCCTAAGTCCGTCGGCGGCTCTTTCGTCAAGCACGGTTCCGACTCGATTAGGATTCACTTAAGAGGGCAATCTGAGAGGTAAGTGAGATCTTTAGTCTCAGTCCTACAATTCATTAACGGAAAACAGCACTCAGAACTCCTTCTCCCTTCCTCTAAGCATTCTCTCAGCTTCATCTACCTAGGCATCGCCCAAGAGCCTGCACAGATCGGCACAGCACCGTCAGTATGACGACGTCATCGCCCTCTGCTCGCATTCATTCGAGAAAGAGCAAATACAGCAAAAAGACAGTGCAGATCACAGTAGGACCTTCGAGAGAGCCCTTCTATGTGCACGTCTCTCATCTTGAGGACCGGACCTCTTTCTTCGAGGTTCATGGCCGGCCGCAAGGAATAAACCCGAGTCCAGACTCCCCCGGAACAACCACCTCTACCGCTAGTGAACGAGACCAGACTCTAAGCCCAGCTCCCGTGAAGACCGAGACAGGCATCACAGATGATACACAAACTACAGATAATACTCATAATGATGAATTCGCTCAGATGGTGTATCATCTTGAGGGCTTCGTCTACGAGTCTACCGCTTATGAGGTCATTGTCAACTGCCTCTACAATCAGCTTCCGGATCGTCCGACAACTCGCCATCAATGCAAAACTTTGCTGAAGTCATACGTATTGGCTCTACAGTATCGGATTACCGACCTCCAAGATGCTCTGGTTGACTGTATTCGCCAGTACCACAGAGAATTCACCATCGCATTCGAAGACTTGGTCTGGTTAATCAACAGGCTTGGCCATGGTGAAATGATCCAAAAGATCCCAATGGTGAAATACATGATTGACCAATGCGCTTGGGAGATCTGCTCGAACGGATACAAGTCCTTTGCTCGCCAGAATCCGTGGTTCGAGCCATTCCTTGTGCTGGGAGATCGCCCAATACGAAAAGTCCTGTTTGAGGCTATCACAGAAGTGTCCGACCACGCCGACCCAGCAACTGGACCGAATCGGTACAGAGTCGATGATTGGGTGCATTTCGAGCAGTCAGCCCAGAACATGACAGAATTCGTTGAGCTCGACGACTGAGTCGACCACGGAGGCAGAGTTCGAGATGTGGCATCGATGACTCGGTTGCTCACTAATCTCCCGGGTACTAGTTGGAGCCGACCAGCATTCTGCATACGAAAGGACAATAGGAAAGAACAACGGCGGAAAGGGCTTGCGAAGTGGTTTGGAGTCAGCCGTCGAGGGTTAGTCAGGATTTAGAGCTCAACTGGATGGGAATGAAGCTCCAGCAATGACAGAAGAATGTCGCAGTCGATAACAATGGATTTCTTCGATTCCCCCAATTCCACCCACTCTTATCGTGAAAGTGGCCTTAAATCCGGCCCAGCGAGCTAGTCGGGCAAAAGCTCTGGGGATAAGGGGATACCGTAAACTGCCCCTCGTCGGTGTGGTTTGGTGGCCTTCGGAGCCCCGATCTTTCCCCTGGCCTCGACCTGCCCCGCTTGTCTATCAACATTTTGGTTCTCCGTTTCTCACCGCACTCACTTTCAACTGCCAACTTTCTTCTCTTTTACCGTGCAAAGCTCCCTCGTCCAAAAGGCATACCGGTCTAGAGAGCTCAGCAACATCCCCTTGACCTTTAAGTATCTGATCTTTTACTTCGCCTCACAGACAAGATGGTTGGGCTGGGGCCGAAGCGCAAGCCCTCCCGCAAGGGTCAGTCCAGCGTATTCATACAAAGCATACTGCACGAGCTGACCACCGGTTATTTACAGGGTCTATGGCCGATGTGCCAAAAACCTTACTCGATGAACTCTCCAATCTCGAGAACCTGTTCACAGTTGATGCCGCAACACTTAAGAAGGTTACCGATCATTTCGTGTCTGAGTTAGCCGCTGGCTTGGAAAAAGAAGGAGGCAACATTCCAATGAACCCGACTTGGGTCATGGCATTCCCGGATGGAGACGAGCAAGGCACTTTTCTTGCCCTGGACATGGGCGGCACCAACCTGCGGGTCTGCGAGATCACTCTGACGGAAGAGAAGGGCGAATTCGACATAATCCAGAGTAAATACCGTATGCCGGAGGAGCTCAAGACAGGCACTGCAGACGAGCTATGGGAATATATCGCGGACTGCTTACAACAGTTCATCGAATTCCACCACGAGGAAGAAGAGGTGCTCAACCTGCCACTCGGCTTCACTTTCTCCTACCCAGCTACCCAGCACTACATCGATCACGGTATTCTCCAGCGATGGACCAAAGGGTTTGACATCTCAGGAGTCGAAGGTGAAGACGTTGTTCCTCAGTTTCAAGCTGCGCTCGAGGCCAGGGTATGACCACCGTTTATTCCACCTCTTGCTTCAGCCGACTAACTTGTTGCTAGAATCTGCCAATCAAGCTTGTAGCTCTCATCAACGACACCACTGGCACGTTGATCGCTTCAGCCTACACCGACCAGGCCATGCGAGTCGGCTGCATCTTCGGCACCGGTTGTAACGCTGCCTACATGGAGGATTGTGGCTCAATACCTAAACTGAAGCATTTGAACCTGCCTGATGACTGCCCCATGGCCATCAATTGCGAATATGGAGCTTTTGACAATGAGCACAAGGTCCTGCCGATCACAAAGTATGACACCATTATCGACGAGGAGTCTCCTCGACCCGGGCAGCAGGCTTTCGAGAAGATGATCGCCGGCTTGTACCTGGGCGAAATCTTCCGTCTCGTCCTCGTTGATCTCCACGAGAACAAGAACTTGTTGTTTGAAGGTCAGGACATTTCCAAGTTGAAGAAACCCTACACCATTGACGCCTCATTCCTCGCCCTCATCGAGGAAGATCCGTTCGAGAATTTGCAGGAAACGCATGACCTGTTCGAGAAGGACCTCAACATCAACCCAAGCAAGCCGGAACTGGAGTTGTGCCGACGTTTGGCGGAGCTGATTGGAACCCGGGCTGCACGTCTGTCCGCCTGCGGCGTGGCTGCCATTTGCAAGAAAAAGAACATCGAAACTTGCCATGTCGGCGCGGATGGCTCGGTTTTCACCAAATATCCTCACTTCAAGGCTCGCGGCGCCCAGGCGCTGCGCGAAATCCTCGACTGGCCAAAGGGGAAAAAGGATCCCGTCGTCATCCTTAGTGCGGAGGATGGAAGCGGCGTGGGCGCTGCTGTCATCGCTGCGCTCACGCTTAAGAGGATCAAAGTGGGCAACACTGTTGGGGTTAAGGAATTGGAGCAGTTGAAGCAACTCGCGATTTAGTCTAGTTTAGACCAGGGACAAGAATCTTGAATAGAGGCGACATAGACTTCAAAGGATCTCATTAAAACAGTCCCGTCACCAGGAGATTCTACTCGCGTATTTCCCACAGCCTGATCTTTCCTTGCTCGTTTCCAACAGCAAGGTAACTTCCTTCAGGCGAGAGAGCAACTGCGCTGACCCTCCCCAGCGGCGTCTTGTCAGTCGGCCAGTTTCTATAAACGGTACAGCTTGGAAGGTGAACCAGTCTCAGGGCGTTCTTTTTCCACCTCGAAGACATGATAAGCATCTGGCCATCTTCAGAAAACTCAAGGTGGGAGATTGGCGTCGTCAGTTGGTCCAAAACTTTGGTCGGGCTGGGTCTTTCGTCCTTGGTCGTCTTTTCCCCATCCCCAACAATCCATCCACTGCGATCGTACACATTCACGATGCCGCTCGAGGACCCGATCGCCACCCAGCGCGATCCGTCTCTCCCGGGTCGTCCGGTCTGTCCACCTAGGGCAATCACTGTTGTACCAACAGCACCCTCATCCGTCCAACGGTGAACGACTCTTCTCGTCTCCATGTCGTACTCACTGACTTCACCATTCTTTCCCGTCACGGCAAACCCGTTCCCGTCGCGCCACCAGGCAAAGTCCGCAACCCCTCCCCTGGAGTCGATCCGACAGCTGCAGATCCACTGCAGACTTTCCGTCGACAGTACATTGATGCTTCCGCCTCCTTTTTTTGAGGAGCCGATCAGTCCCATGTAACGTCCGCAGGGCGAGAGCTTAAAAGACTCCATGGTTCGCTGTTCCTGCCGTGCCTCTCCATACAGTGCGCGGGTAACCTTCGCCACCACCCCTGTAGCAAGCGACCACGTGTAGAAATAACGGCGCCGGGAGGAGAGAAACACTCGCGTCTGATCGCGGACTTCGCTTTCAGCTGATGAAGTATTCGTACCGTGGGGTCTGCAAAACGCGGCGGTGTGAATGGGGGTCCCCTTGAGGTGCATTGACGTCAAGACAGGGTTCGGATTTGGTGGTTGGGGTGAGATATGATACAAGATGACCGTTGAGCTTGGTCCAGCAGAGAGCAGGAGAGGATAGTAAGGGTGAAATTGTAAAGTATCGACAGAAGACGGTCCAGAGCCAGCGACATCTTTGCATCGCTCGATATCGATCACTTCCGGTCGGAGCTTTCGGAGCCCTTTGGAGGCGGGTTTTGACTCGGACCGAGTCAAAGAGCCTGCGCTCCGGAGAAGTTCAGCCAGCGGTTGTGCTGAAGGGAGAGGTTCAGCGTCTTCCATAGACATGTCGGTATCAGAGTCTTCCAAAGTCTTCTCGTGTGACGACAGCCTCCTCCTTTTCCGGGCGTATGTCACCCATTCCGGGGTGGCATGGAGCCTCTCATATTGTCGACGTAGTCTTTGAATATACTCCCTCCCACTGACGATGTCGTCCTCTAGAGTATCTCGCAGCTTCCTCAACCGCGAATTCGACGCTAGTGAGACTGTCATTCGGTCGTCATCACTGTCTATCCACGCAGGCTCTTGTTCGGTTACGCTCTGTGGCAATTGGTTTCGTTCGAGTTCCCTTGAGACCGTAGAAGGAAGCTGCCCGGTTCCCGCGTCGAGGAAGAATAACTGAAGCATTTGTCAATGGAATGCAGTGAACAGAGTTTGGGAGACATACATCTTCGTCAGCGACATCAGACAGCCCTTCATCGTCGTTCTCAGCATCGCTGGCGCTCTGGTCCTTGAAGTTATACTCGTCGCGTCGAATCAACGCCGTGTCTTCCTGCTCATGCCTGTGCAAAGACTCTAGAAAGCCAGCGTCGTCCCCAAAGACTGCCTTTTCCAGCCTCAGTTCCACTTCATCCTTCTCGAGGGCATCGAAAGGATGGTCGTTCCCGACATGATTCAGAACTCTAGTAGGGTGCGTCATCTTTGTCACCGACCAGGCCTGGGAGGTTGTTGAAGGATAGAATTGCAGACACTTTTTCTCCCGCAAACTGCGGAGATGGCCTGCGTCAACTTTTTTCTCCAAAATTATATTTACTCGCCAAGGTGAGCAAGGCCACCCGTCACCTACCATATTCCAGACCGTTATTATGCCACTTTACGCGCCTAATAGGCGATTTCAATCCACGCCTTTACGAGTCTGAATACCTATTTTCTCGAAACAAGAAGACGATAGTAAAACTAGTTGGTACAGTTCAGTGTCGAATTTGGTAGTGTGAGATATCTCAACAGAGTACTCTTAGCCATTCTGCAGTACCTAAGGGATCGATATCAAACAGAGAACATAACTCAATTTCATTGCCCACAAGGTGTTAACTCAATATGCGCAGTGCATATGAGTGTGCGAAAACTCGGAAGCAAACTGTCTGATGACGCTGAAGATGTTGAGGCTACTATCGTAGTCAGAGCGAAGCGAGGCGACTCACCCCTCAACGCCCTTTTCTCCCAGACCCACGACACCTTTAATACAGCACACAACAAAGTCCGAGATCCTCACGATCAAACGGATCCCCATGGATTCTTCCCTGTTCTTTCCAGTCTTATGCCGGCGACTGCCGAGCGGCCATTATTGGATGCTAACGTCCGTCGGATGGCGAGTTCATCCGCCGATCGGAGACTTTTGACAGCCTGGTGTAAAGGTAAGGAGGACAGAGCATTGAACCACCATTTATACTTCACCTTGAGCCTGAGTTGGCCGACAGCCAAGGGGAATTCACGAAAGGAGAAGAACCTATAAAATCCAGGTCGTCCCAAGTCGGGTGTTTTTTATCTTCGTCTCTCTCTTCACATAAGGCATTTATTTCTCTAGGGGCTAAAAGAAACGACATCGACACTATCCAAGATATGGCAGCGAAATCGTCATCTTCAATCCTCCTTCGAGGGGGCACAGTCCTTTCTCACGACGCCGATGATCATGTCATACCGCTCTATGACACCGACGTGCTTATCCAGGACAACATCATCGCCGACGTGGGCAAGAATATCTCCTCACCGTCCGAGGCGACCGAAGTCATAGACTGCAAAGGAAAAATAATCTCTCCTGGCTTCGTCGATACACACCATCATGTATGGCAGACGCAGTTGAAGGGAAGACATGCCGATGAAGGATTGGTTTCGTATATGGTCTCTGGTATGCTATTAGTCGCCTCATTACACTGCAAACCTTGTGACTTCGCTGATCGATCTCTTGATCCTTGGTCACGAAGATTGTTACACATGAAGTCCACTGACGGCCTGTCACAGGTAACATGATGTCCTACGTATATACATCTGAGGACACGTACTGGGGCCAACTCTCAGGCTGTCTCGAGGCAATCAACTCAGGAACGACTCTCGTTCTTGACCACGCCCATATCGCTTACACGGCGGAGCATGGTACGTCTCTCACCATCAACGAGCAATCGTGAATCCTCCCTCTGCATTCTGACAGCTAAATCAATCCCAGCCACCTCCGCCCTAGCCGGAACCCTCGACTCTGGCATCCGCTCCATTTTCGCCTACACCATCCCCTTGCGCATGACCCAGTGGGACCGGTCCAGCTGTGTGCCAAACCAAGACCTTCTTCCCGAATGGGCACTGACGCAACTTTGTGACTGGGCGGAGAAATACAACTACCCTACATCTGAGTCGCAAGCAACGACGACAGTGGAGATAGGTATGGGCTTTGACTTTTGGTTTTTGCCAAGGGAGATGGTGTTGGGGATGTTTGAAAGGTTAAGACAGAAGGGTGTGAGGATTGTGACGACGCATGTTGGGAGGAATGCTTTTCAGGGTGAGTTTTGTTTTCCTCTTCACGCTGTATGATTTTGTTTGCCCATATAATTGATATTTTTCCGTGGATCCATCTCTGTTCGAAAGTAGAGGATTCAAGATCACGGAGATTCACCCGCTGGGCAACTCCACTGCCTGAAGGCTCTCGCTCGTCTCATGAATGGCACGACTAATCCTACACCCAGGCCTCCAACCCACTATCCCAATGTTCTCATCCTATAATCTGTTGCAAGTACCTTATCCACCGACCAATACAACTCCCACCCTGCCTTTTCTGCTACTTTCGCACTGCACGGGCCTCCCCTCAATAGATCTCTCCCTCCTCGCCTCGACCGGCACACCCATCTCCAGCACACCCGACACTGAATCCCAAATGGGAATGGGCTACCCTGTCGCTATGCACCCATCCTTCACCGCCACGCGCTCAGCCAACGTCTCGCTTGGGATTGACTGCCACAGCAGCAATCCCTCCAGCATCCCGCTCCAAGCCCGCAACCTCCTCAACCTCACCCGGGTCGAATACAACTCACACCTCTTGGCCGACGACAAATTCCCCGCCGGGAGTGTCAAGGGGTCGTCAGAGGAGGCCTTTAATCTGGCGACAATCCGGGGCGCCCGGTGTCTAGGTCTGGACGCCCAGGTCGGGAGCATTGCGAAGGGCAAGAAGGCCGACATCGTCGTGTTCGATGCTGCGGGCAGTGTGGGCATGCTTGGAGCTGCCGAGTACGATCCCGTCGTCGCGGTCGTGAGGTTCAGTGAGAGTGCGGATGTCCAGTTCGTCATCGTGGATGGTGTGGTCAGGAAGAGGAACGGGAAGTTGGTCGACGTCCATGTCAGCCCAGCTGGCGTGACTGGAGAGAGTCTAGGTGGGGGCCAGGGCAATACGCCGACCCCGTGGTCCAAGATCGCGGAACAGGTGAGGAAGACTGCGAAGGAGATCCAGGCCAGGGTCGACGCCTTGAGTCTCGAGCAGGGAAGAAAGACGCTCTTGGCCACTCTTCACACGGATCAGTCCAGCCTGGTAGATGCCGCCTGAGTCTTAAATGAGGATGTAGACATGGCGTCCGGTGTGAGAATTGGTGGTTCAACTCACTACTCCTATGTGTCAGATATAGACGTAACATCTAAGAATGTACATTTCTCCTCATCCAAGTCCTCTTCGCCGTTGACACTGACTGAACACGAGGTGCCAACCTTGATGGCAATGCGTATTGATGCTGCTAGCGAAATACCGCTGAGCGGATTATGCTTCCAGCATTGGGTTCAAGTCGTGACATGCAGCCACGTCATGGGTTAACAGGTGACGCGAGATATCATTCTTGATTATTCCAATTTGCACTCTTCACTCTACAGTACCCTCCTCGTGCAACAATTCATCTCAGAACTTCTCGTGTTGAGTGTTCCTCGCTGACTGGAATGTGGGCTGTTTTGATTACTCTTTCCTGACCTACATGGAACGGGGCTGTGACACGGCTTTCGTTCAACGATATCAAGGGTTGTTGATCTGACCTTGACTTGAATGTCAGCGTCTTTTTCACGATGTCATTTGCAGAGCGACAAAGGCATCTTCTACAGACAGGCGAGTTTTCTGACTTTATCCTGACTGTCGATGGAAGAGACTTCAAAGTTCATCGCAATGTCGTCTGTCCTCAGTCAACTATGTTGCACCGCCTATGTACTGGCAATTTCAAGGTGAGCAATTCATGCTCCGTGGAACAGAATAGCTAACATACGTATAGGAAGGACTCGAAGGTCGTGGGACACTGACTGAAGAGAATGCCGATATCTTTGAGAAAGTCCTTGAATTCATGTACACTGGAGAATACAACTCTTCAACGAAGAAACCCGAAATAAGAGCCGGCGATGGCACTGATGTGTTTGGCGATCAAGAGGTGCCAGAAATTGAAGAAACGGAGACAGCATCCATCCGCCAGCAGTCGGAGCAGCTTATGGTTCATACTGAGATTTACCTGCTGGCAAAATACCTAGACATCAGGGAGCTTATGCGACAGGCGATGAGCAGATTCACAGCTTCGGTCGAGAAAAACTTCAGGGCCGATGCCTTTCTCGAACCATTTTCTCGAGTTTTCAATCATGGTGGTGATGGTGCAAATGGACTGAGAGCCCAAATCCTCGAGTCCTGTCTTGCATACTCTGGGTATATCCCGCAAGACGGGGAGTTAACCTTGCTGCTCCTACGGCACGAACCTATTGCCTGGAAACTATTATCACGGCAGGCTCACGAACACGCTTGTCAGGCCAAGAAGGCTATTGAAACGCAGCGAGCCCTTGAGAGAGATCTGCGAAATTCGCAAGAAGCCGTTAAGATTCTGAGACAGCAAGTTGAAGAAGTGACAGCGGACAGAGATCACACGCTCAAGTTGCTTAAGGAGCACGACAGTTGTCGAAATTGCCGCCAATTTTTCGGCTCATACGTGGAAGAGGGCGAGCCCAGGATCCTTCGGTGCAAGTCTTGCAGATGCCGGCATAATTAGGTATTTCAATGCGATGATTTCCTGCCTACTTTCTATTGAGTGGGCGATGGAAGGGCCGTGGTAACGACAATGACAACAACGTCGTTCGAGAAGGATTGTGTTCTAGAGGAGGAGGAAAGCTGGTAGCCCCGAAGGCAGAAAAGAGGTCTTTATATTCTACCGGTAGAAGGATGGGTCTATCCAAACGAGAGGACGTCGTAAGTGAGAAAGGAGTCAAAGAAGGAACCGCCTGCTGTATTAGATCTGAAGGGTGTGAAGGTGGGCGAGGGTGAGTCGTTATAAAAGCGGCAGTGTACGGTAATAGTAATTACATGTATCCGTACTAGTAGTGCGGAGCACTCATCTTTTGTTGCCAAGCGATTCTGCCTTCCAGGATCAGACTCTGCCACTGCTACACCACCATCTCGCAACACCTCGATATTACATTCCACCCTCTCCCAAACGCCATTGTTGTCGGGTGCCATGTTCTCGCCATGAAGCGCAAACTGGATGCCAACGACGCGCCAACGGTGGAGGTGGCCCCCGAAAGCCAGCCCGATGATCCTTCGTTCGACAGTTTCGGTCTCGACCCTCGCCTGATGCAGGCCGTTGCAAAGGCAAAATTCTCGGCCCCTACCTTGGTGCAAGCGAAAGTGATACCTTTGGCACTCGAAGGAAAAGATATACTCGCAAAGTCAAAGACAGGGAGCGGCAAGACCGCCGCCTACATACTGCCCATCCTCCAGTCGATTCTCCGCCGAAAAAAGACCTCACCGAAGGACAAAGCCACCTCCACTCTTGTCCTTGTACCCACGCGTGAACTGGCAGATCAAGTGCACAAGGCTTTCGGCTCACTTTCGGCATTCTGTTCCAAGGACATACAATCATTGAACCTGACTCAACGGCTGTCAGATGCCGTGTTGCAGGCCGTGTTGCAGGATTCCCCCGACATCATCGTGTCAACGCCGGGAAGAGTGACCCAATACTTGAACTCGGGTAGATTATCTCTTGACAGAATCAGTCATCTTGTTATTGACGAAGCGGACATCGTCCTGTCTTACGGATACGAAGATGATATCAACACAATTGCCTCCATTCTCCCACGCGGCGTGCAGACCTTCCTGATCAGTGCGACCTTGACACCAGAGGTGGAGGAGTTGAAAACAATATTCTGCCGTGATGCGGCGGTGGTCAAGATCGACGAAAAAGAGGAAAAAGGTGAAGGAGTGACCCAGTACGTCGTCCGCTGTGGGGAGGATGAGAAATTTCTGCTCATGTTCGTTTTGTTCAAACTGCGCCTGGTCAGGGGCAAGGCCATCATCTTTGTGCAAGATGTTGACAGAAGCTATCGCCTGAAGCTCTTTTTGGAACAGTTTGGGATCAAATCATGCGTGCTGAATGCCGAGCTCCCGGTCAACTCCAGACTTCACGTCGTCCAGGAGTTCAACAAAGGCTTGTACGACATTCTCATCGCCGCCGATGATCAGGAGGTTCTTGGCGGCATCGTCAGGAGACAGAAGGCCCAGCTGCAAACTCTCGATGGTCAGGAGAACGAAATGAGCGACGAGGATGACGGAGTCGAGCAACATGTTTCGAAAAAGGCCAAGATTTCGAAGAACGAAAAGGATTATGGTGTTTCCCGAGGCATCGACTTCCAAAATGTTGCCTGCGTCATCAATTTTGATCTCCCGCAAAACTCAAAGTCGTACACACATCGCATCGGCAGGACGGCGAGAGCGGGAAAGGCGGGCATGGCGTTGTCGTTCGTGATCCCCAAAGACCGTTTCGGCAAACACAAAGCCACATGTATCCCATCGGCTAAGAACGATGAGCGTGTCCTGGAGAAAATCATTGCTCGGCAGGCAAAGAAGGGCAATGAGGTGAAGCCTTATCATTTTGACATGGCCCAGGTTGACGCCTTCCGCTACCGCATGAACGATGCCTTGCGAGCTGTCACTCGCGCGGCGGTTCATGAAGCCCGCGCCCGAGAGATCAAGCAAGAGCTGATTAAGAGTGAGAAGCTAAGGAAACATTTTGAAGAGAATCCAGACGACCTCCGCCATCTCAGGCACGACGGCGAACATGGTGCTATTGTCCGACATCAATCCCACCTCAAACATGTTCCAGATTATCTCTTGCCGCCGCAAGGCAGGAAGGGTGTGACTTCTGAGGACATTGGCTTTGTCGGGTTAAGAAAACTAGACCCGGACAGCAAACGAAAGGATAGCAAGAAGCGAGGCGGCATCCGCAAAGGCCGTGCAGGCGGGAAAACAAGGGGGAAGGTTGACCCGTTGAAGTCTTTCAGTGCCAGAAAGCGACGCTGATCTGGATGGATATTCAGACGACATAGTCATTAGCTGCAATAATGAGGACTATTTCATATGGACTCGAATTACTAGTATTTCTCAACACGTCTTGTATTCGTCTCAAGCACACTGGTTGGAGTTCTTGCTGAAATGTACTCTGTAAACATCATTGTCGAGTAAACCCTCCATACGAAGCATCTGTCGTCATTATTGCTGACACTCGAGCTGCGGAACTGCCACGCAGTGCGGGGATGAGACTGGCTGTAACACTCGAATATTCTCGAACTCATCCTTTCATTCTGTATCCGGACTCGGTACATTAAATAACCCCAGCCTAGAATCCTCAGCAGTGACAGGAACAGAACGACTTTGCAAGCAGGAATTGGTATATTTCGATCCAATCCACTACAAAAGGCTTTTCGCTCGGGCAGGATGCCCTCCGCCACGGCCAAGGTTGCGGGCAATGTCATCGCCTCATCAGACAAGTTCCAGACCGTGGAGGGCAACATTTACTTCCCTCCGGATTCTATCGACCAGGCAATGCTGTCACCCTCCGATACCCACACTACCTGTCCCTGGAAAGGCCAGGCCAGCTACTATAACATCACTGTCAATGGCCAAGTCTTGAAGGACGCTGCTTGGTATTATCCTGCGCCAAAAGAGAAGGCCTTCCACATCAAGGATCATGTCGCCTTCTGTGAGTGTTCTTGTCCTGTCCTGCCTCGTCTCGAGCATTGCTGACGCAGGCTATCAGACGCCAACAAAGTGAATGTCGTGGTTGCATGAGAGTTGGGGAACTTGCCAAAGAGAAAGGAATCAAGCACATGTTATTTCCGGGGTCCAAGTCAGCCTGCGCAGCGGTAAACGTTGATACGAGTACATATGCTTTGAAGTCCTGCCATTGGCCCCAACATGCTCTACCCTAGTACTCATGCTGGACGAGCCGTTGCAGAAACTTCTTCAACCACTTCGGCGTAGGATCGGAGGTTCAAGACCGCCACTGGGCCGTGCCCCCGAGAAGGGTTCCACGGCGTTGGCACTTCCATTGTCCTCCGGCGGCCACTCAGAACGCAGAGGCCGGAACACCTTGCCGATTCCCATCTGTTTCTGATCGAGATCCATGGAGCCTTGCCGGCCAATAAACCGGCCATGTTCGTTCGACAGGGTTCGTTTTAAATACTCCATCCAATCCAAGTTTTCTCTACACCACCATCCACGGCGTCGTCCAGGTCTTTGACTTTTGACCTAACATCGTGGCTTCAACCCCAGCCATGGCAGAGGCTGTCAAAGCCGAAGGCGCCAGCCAGGCCGCTGCTCCGGCGCCAAAGAGCGGCGTTGTAAAAAGCGCCATGGCTGCAACCGAAAAGGAGCATGGGATGACCCTGATGCAAGGCATCCGACTCTACCCCAAGGCCATTGGCTGGAGCATCCTGATCAGCACCTGCATTGCCATGGAGGGCTTTGACGTGTGTCTCCTGCCCAACTTCTACAACTTCGCCCCGTTCAAGCAGAAATATGGCCAGCAGTTGCCCAACGGCGATTGGGAAATTCCGGCTCCCTGGCAGGCGGGATTACAGAATGGCTCTCAAGTCGGCCAGATCATCGGTCTGTTCATCAACGGCTTCGTCTCTGAGTGGCTTGGATACCGCTATACGACCGTATGCTGCTTAGTTCTAGTCGCCGCATTCACGGCCATCTTTTTCACCGCCCCGAGCGTCGAAGTTCTACTCGTTGGCTACATTTTCTCCGGAATCCCCTGGGGTGTTTTCCAGACCCTGACCATCACCTACGCGTCTGAAGTTTGTCCGGTCGCATTGCGTGGTTACCTCACCACATATGTCAACTTCTGCTGGGGCTTAGGACAAGTCATCGGCATTGGGGCCATTAAAGGCAGCCTCAATCGCCAGGATGAATGGGCTTATCGGATTCCATACGCCCTGCAATGGATTTGGCCCCTGCCGCTGGCAGTCGGTATATTCATGGCGCCAGAGTCTCCATGGTGGCTAGTTCGAAAGGGAAGGGTGGCCGATGCAAAGAAGGCTCTTCTTCGACTGACTAGCCTGAACCGAGAGACTAACTTCGATGCGGACGAGACTGTTGCCATGATGGCTCATACTACGGCACTCGAAGCCAACATCACAGGGGGCAGCAGTTACCTTGATTGCTTCAAAGGCACCGACCTCCGACGGACCGAAATCGTCTGCATGTGCTGGGCAATTCAGAATCTGTCCGGCAATTCCTTCAGTAGCTATTCCTCATACTTCCTGACACAGGCGGGGTTGGACCCATCGACCTCGTACGATTTCGCCCTGGGCCAATACAGCATCAATATGGTTGGGGTGTTCGGCGTGTGGCTGTTGATGAGCTGGGGCATCGGGCGAAGATCGCTCTTCCTGTACGGGCTTTGCGGCCTGTTCATAATGCTGCTCGTCATGGGCTTCCTGGGCCTTCCATCGAACAGAGATGCAGCGGCCATGGCGACGGGAAGCGTCATGATCGTTTGGGCCGCGTGTTACCAGCTATCTGTCGGCACGGTCTGCTATTCTCTAGTGGCCGAAATGTCCACGCGTCGACTGCAGATCAAAACCGTGGTACTGGGTCGCAATCTCTTCAACATTGTCGGCATTGTCTGCTCTGTCATCACGCCGTACATGCTGAACCCAGGCCAGTGGAACTGGGGGAACTACGCCGGTTTCTTCTGGGCAGGCGCATGCTTCCTGTGTATCATCTACACATATTTCCGCATCCCCGAGCCCGATGGCCGCTCCTTTGCGGAGCTGGATCTGCTTTTCGAGCGCAGGGTGCCTGCCCGAAAGTTTGCCTCGACCAAAGTCGACGTCTTCGCCGTGGACGTACATGGCCATGTGTTGGACGAGGCTGGACGGAAGTTGAGTCTGAGTATTCGCGCCTCGCATGATGAGGACCACGAGGATGACGCGGGCTCGACCGAAAAGGGACGTAAGGACGTAGCAGAGACATGACATTCTGCATATAAGACACTGCATACACTTAGACAAAAATTAGACTAGACGCCTTATGCGGCTTAATAGAACAAAACTAATTAGACTAGACCGTCTGCCTTATGCGGCTTAATGGACTTATATATACAGTATATGTCATGTCATGCTTACAGTACAGTATGATTGCCAATTGCACTGGCGCGAGCCATTCTCTAACAACTGCCGAGAGTGTCAAACCTACCTGGTACCTAAGGCATTCCCAGCCTTGCTCTTTTAACAGAGGGCGTAAAGGCTGGTTTGGGCATACTATAGACTAGTTACTACTAGGTATATAGCCTGCGCTCTCCCTGCGACCCTCTGATAGCGAACATGCAACATTTCAACCTATGACAGAGAGGTCATTCTCGACACAGATTTCAATCGGATCGTTCATTTTAAAAGAGTTTACGGAGTACATATGCGCGTGTACCTGACATGTAGGGGAGGGGAACATGTATCCAACCCTGACCCTGGCACCTGGATGCAGTAAACCAGGAGCCGAGTCCATGTATTCAAATATTCATCAGAGGTATCCTTTGATACTACCAGCCAAGTCTATGAATATTCTTCAGAGGTATTGTTTGATCCTACCGGAACCGAGTCCATGAATATTCTTCACAGGTATCCTTTAATACTCCCGTTGTCCTACTTTGGAGGTATCCTTTGATACTACTTTTGTCTTACTTTAGAGGTAGCCTTTGATACTGCCGGAGCCGAGTCCGTGAATATTCTTCACAGGTATCCTGTGATACTGCCAGCCGAGTCGATGAATATTCTTCATAGGTATTCTTTAATACAACCAGCCAATTCCATGGATACTCATTAGAGGTATCCCTGATACTACCAGCCAAGTTCATGAATTCTTCACAGGTATCCCTTAATACTACCATTGTCCCACTTCAGTTCTCGCGGCCCATCAGCATTCGTAGTCAAGACCCTCACGGCGGTCAACAGGCCCATGTCGCGAATGGTATATTCATAACTCCACCAGCTGGCCGAGGTCCTGAACGCATCCGGGCCGTACCACTTGGTGAGGCCGTCGGGCAAGTGGACGGCTCCAAAGGCGTGGTCTCGGTTTCCGAAGGCGGTGATCCTCAACGAGTGCTCACCGCGGGCCAGGTCGCCGAGGTCCAGAGTGTGTGGCTGGAAGGCGATCTTGCCCACGGGCTTGCCGTCCAGCTCGACGGCCAACAGAGGCGCGGCGAAGCGCGGGACCTGGATCGCCGTGCGCTGTGTCTCGGCGTCGATCTGCAGCCGGAACTCGTAGTGCACGTTCCCAGCGTAGAAGGGAAGCCCCTGTCGCGTGTAGTCGCCCACAGCCAGTTTGGCCAGGTCCAGAGGCACCACTGTTGCTTTGCGGCCGCGCAGGTCGACCGCGAAGTCGCCGAGGAGGTAGATGCGCTCCAGGTTCGTCATGGGCCCAAATGGTAGGGTCAGGACAATCTCGTGAGAGCCGGCGGGGATGGCGGGCAGAGGAACGGTTTTGATGGCCTCGTCCACCCACCATCCATCGGCGTCCGCCGGGACCAGCTGGCCGTCCAGATAGATCTGCGTGGTGGCCCGGTCTTCCAGCGCCAGTTTCGAGGCAGGAAGGTCAACCGTGGTCTGGAACTTGAATTGCAGGGAGATCTTGTTCGTCGGCGTTGCCTTGCTGGTCGTCCATGGCTGGGCAAAGGCGTCCTTCTTGAGTCTCAAGCCCAGCTTTTGCCGGGCAATATTGTCGATGCGCAGGATTTCTTCCGGCTCTTCCCACTCTTGCGCGTCGTTGATCCGGTGCGAGGCAATATCGAGGAGGAGTACGTTCGGCTCCGACAGCGACACGCTGGTATCGACCAGCTCGTGAGACACGTGCCACTCGGGCTCCGTGAGCGGCGGCAAGGCGCCAATGGCGGCGGTCGGGGAGGGGTACAATCTCAGCAGCAGAGATCCGGCGCCGCTGAACTTGTAGTCGAACCGCGTCCACTCGCCATACTGGGTCGTGTCCAAGGAGTACGATCGGCCCGAGAATGTGTCGAGCACGGTGGCGGACCATCGGCCGCGGATGTCAACCTGGCTTTGCCGGGGAAGGAAGCGGTCGGTGTTGCACAGGAAGAGGTAGCGCTCGTCGCCGTCGGCGCGCATTTGGTACAAAAGCAGGTCGCCCGGCAAGCCCGAATCTAGAGTGATCCTCACGTCTCGGACGTTGGCCAGCTCCTGGAGGATGCTGAGCTTGGTGAATGGGACGCGGGTGGCACGGAGGCTCTTGGGGCGAGTGGATGGTTCCACCTGGACCAGCGTGGCATCCTCGCCTGCGACGATGATCTTGCCGTTGTCGGCGGCAAACCTCTCGAGAACGTCGAGGGTCGTCTTGCGGATGGTGCGCAAGTTCGGTACGATGACGGCGTCATACTCCTGGACGCCAACCTTGAGCTTGCCGCCGTGGGTTTGGGGGTTTTGCTCCGGCCTGGGATCCAGTCAGTACTTTTGAGTGCAAGTGACGGGGACAGGGAACTTACAGCAGGGACTCGGAGATGAAATCAAAGTCGATCAAGCCATAACAAAGCCAGTCAGTCAGATCGAGGAATTGGCGGTCCAGCTCGTCCTGGTCAATCGAGGTCTCATTCGGCCCGAAGGACAACCAGAAACTCTCGATGGGGTGTATGACGGCAACTCTGACCACAGCCTTGCCCCGGGTCAGAGCCGTGTGGACTCTGGCGAAATGGTTTTCGATGAGAGGATACTCCTTGTACCAAGGACTTTGATAGCCGATGGCAGCAGGGTAGTCTCGTTTGGCCTCGCCGGCCATGGTGACCCACGACAGATGATGGCAGCGGACGTTGATGCCCAAAGCCGCCTGCCAGTCCCCGGCTCCCTTGTGGCCTTCGAACGTGAAGGTCCAGTTGGTCACGCCGTAGATTTCCGACAGCACGCCGCAGCGTCCGTATTGCCTGGACACCGACTGCGCCTGCTTCGCGGTGGTGAATTCCCGCCGGTCACAGAGCAAGTCGATCCCTGGCAGGTGCATGTTTTTGTAACAGCGCATGGCCTCGCCGAGCGAGCTCGTTTGAGATCGCAAGGTCGGCTCTTTCATCATGTGGCCAGTGAGTGCGATGCCGTTGTTGTTGCACCAGTCGCCCAGCAGGTCGATAAAGGCGCCGACGAAACGGGTGCACACTGTTTATTGCTGAGATCAGTATCTGTCTTGGTCATATGAGACCCATCAGGGCGAGGGCGCCGACGTACCATGGTCGTGATAATTGTATCTTGTCGTGGATGGGCCTCTGATGTCCCAGACCACCTCGGGGAGCGAGTCCAGCAGGTCAGAGCCGTAGGCACTCTTGTACGAATCGGTCAGATCCAGCGTCCATGGGAGGAAGATGTCTCGTTTGCCGTGGGCGAGCTTGAGTTGGTTCTTCAGCGCAAATTGAGGCTCGTCGGTGAAGATGGCCGGGACCGTCTTGCCGAATTCATCGCCCACTACCTTCTTGTAGGGTTCGTACGTGATGTCGACAAACTTCTGCATGGCTTCGGCGTTCAACGTGTCGACATAGTACGACCCGTTGAACCATTCGGACGGAGGGTTTGTTTCCACGTAGGCGTACCAGACGTCCTCGCAGTCGGCCTCGTCATCTGCCAGCCGCCGGCTCTCGACGAGAAAGCCGTCTTCGTCCAGCTTGATGGCGTACCGGGCAGCGAGGAAGCCGAGTTCGCTGCGAGAGGCCACGGCCGAGCACGAATGGTTTTCCCTGCAAGAGAGCTTAGCGAGGATCATAAGAAAAGGGCACGCCGGGACATACTCTGCCTGATAGGGCCGGTTCGGATCGCCGTACTTCCAGGGGGTAATCAGCATGTGTCGGGAGCGAAATCTATCGTCATCTTTGGTGACCAATCCTCCAGCCGCTCCGGAGGGCCAGCGGTCTTCATCGTACAGCCAGGCGAGCATCTTCTTCTCCTTGGCCCGGTCGACGCAGGCTCTGACCAGTTTCATGTACTCATCGCCCAGATACGGAGTGTCCAGGCCAACCCGCGAGTGCATATGGAACCCTCCCAGGCCCATCTCTTGCAGCTGGTCGATTTGCCGCATGAGCTGGTCGTGATCGAGCTTGGTGTTCCAACTCCATAGCGGTGTTCCGCGATACTCGGAGGAGGGGTTTGCAAACAGAGTGTCTGAGAAGGCGGTGCGGCTTTGAGGGAACAGATCGAACGACTTGCCCGCCGTGGATTTGGACTGCTTCACCGTCGGTGCCGGCTCAGGCAGCTCGGCGATGGAGGGAGCCATGATGCAGTTGGTATTCACGTCACCCGTGGAATACTGTGTAGAGTGACAATGCGAGGACAAGACGAGTCTGATGAGATGAAATAGCCCAACGTCAGAGGGTCATCTTCCCTCGCTCACCAAGCCAAGGCATGCTGCTGAAGGTCGGCGCAAAGGAGAGCGAGTCGAGGGTCACAGGGTCCCCGGGCCCTTGGACGTCGTCCCTCGCCCCTCTGAAAGGCTGCAAGGCCTGGGGGCCCATAAGCCCATCCCACCGGGCCCCGTGCGGCGGGCACATGCTGCATCAGCCCACGCCTTTCCCCATTGTGCCAGCGGCGAACTTGTATCGTGATTCGACAGTCGCCGCCATGTCCCCGGCGCAAAACAGACTCCTTTCGCCTCTTTCGCCTCCGCCTCCACCTCCTCCGCTGGCCTCTCGTGTCTCTCGCCCCGGCCGGCCGAATCAGGGCTGCATTTCGCCCCTGACCCTGCCCCTGCCCCCCTGCCCCCCTGCCCGCGTGCCGCCATGTCCGCCACAAAAACCCCAGCCCTTGGCGGGCAATTCTCCTCACCCACATGTCTGCCCGTGTGGAGTGATGGGTGATGGGGATGATTATGGGACGGCTACCGTACTGGGCTGAGAAACTCTTCTCTGTCAGGCGGGTTGAGGTTCTGGACTGATCCCGTCGCTTGTCCCTGGTATGCAGTTGCTCGGGTCAACTCATTGAAAGACTAGAGGAGAAGACTCTAATTTCAGTTGCTCCTTTGGGCCTTGTCGGGAATGTCTATTTAAGACAGGTTCCCATCGCATTCGCCTCGCGACACGACACGGCACCGTCAGCCATTTCCTCTTTGGATCCTTCGCCATAGCATACCGCAGCATATCCATCCATCATGGGGTTCTTCATCGTTCTCATCTCGTTCGTCGTCGGCATCGGCGGCTTTGTGTTTGGCGTCGACTCTGGTAAGCACAAGGACACGATGTTGGGCTCGTCGTCACCTCAACAAAGCTGACTGGGTTGCTTGCTAGGCATCATGGGTACCACACTCGGCCATGACACGTTCAAGTTGTACATGCTGGGGCCTACCATGAAGAACGCCTCCTTGACCGGTATTTCTTCACCTCACCACGCCTGCGCGGCTTGCCGCGGTCACGGTTACGGTCACTGATTTCTTTCTTCTCCCTCCAGGCGCCATCGTCTCCGTCTACAATGCGGGCCAGGCGGTCGGCACCTTCTTCACCGGGTACTTGGCCGACAAGATCGGCAGGAAGTGGACGATCTGCGGAGCGGCCATTATAGGTATGGAAACACATAACACCAGGAACCTCACTCGGGGACCTCTGCTGACTTGACCGACGCACAGCCACACTGGGTGCTTCCTTGCAAGCCGGCGCGCGGAACGTGGGCATGATGATCGCTGGCCGTCTCTTCGCCGGCCTGGGCTGCGGCATGATGTTGACCGTGGTTCCCGTCTACATCGCCGAGGTCTCCCCCCCAAAGAATCGTGGTGTTATCGTCGGTATACAAGGCCTGATGATCTCTCTGGGGTTCTGCATCGCCAACTGGATCGGCTATGGTGGTGCGTTTGCATCGGGCAATGCACAATGGCGCATCCCGCTGGCCATGCAGATTCCCGGGGCGGTGGCTCTTGCCATCGGATGCATCTTCATCCCTTACAGTCCTCGTTGGTGTATGTGTTGCTCCCATGGGCCGCTCGTATGGGAGCGTTTGCTAACGCATGGTACCTTTTAGTGGTTCAACAAGAGCGATACGAGGATGCTAAAGCTGGTTGGTCTACTCCCTCCCAATTCGAGTTCTATTCTGACATTGCTGCCAGTACTCATCAAGTTGCACGGCGACCAAGGAGATGACTATCTCGCCCAAGAGTTTATCCAAATTCGCGACCAGATCCTTCTGGAACAGTCCGCGAAGGGCACCAATTTTATGCAAGCCATCGGCCAACTATTCTCGCGACAATACATCCGCCGCACCGGAACCGCCTGCTTCATCCTCGCGATGGGTCAGCTCAGCGGCTCGACGGTCATTCAGAACTACCAAAACATCTTCTACGCCACGGTTGGATTCCACGGGAAGACCGCTCTGCTGATCAGTGGCATCTACGGGTTCATGGGCCTCATTGGGCAGATCATCTACATGCTGTTTGTGGCCGATCGATGGCCTCGCACTCGCACTCTGTGGACGGGGTCCGTCTTCCTGTGCGTGATGATCTCCATCTGCATGGCCCTGTCCGCAGAATACCCGGCCGGCACCACCAACAAAGCTGGCCCTCGAGCCGCCATCGCCGCCATTTTCATCTACTCGGCCGGCTATGCCGTCTTTTTCAACGCCATGGTGTGGGTGGTGCCCTCCGAGTTGTTCCCCTTCTTCCTCCGATCCAAGGGCCTGGGTCTCGGCGTCTTCACGAAAGCCGTGGTTGCGATCGTGTTGGCACAGGTCACTCCGGTCGCGCTTGAGAATGTCGGCTGGAGGTACTATGCGCTCTTCATTGCCACCAACTTTGCCGCCGCCTTCATCTACTTCTTCTTCCTTCCGGAAACGAAGGGCAAGTCACTCGAGGAGATTGCCGAACTGTTCGGCGACACCCTGGCTACCGAGCAGCTGGGACACATCAACGTAGCAGCCAAGGAGCCCGCCATCCACGAACAGATTGAGAACGTGGAGAAGAAGGTGTGAACATGCACACGTCGCGGATCTCGCATCTCACCAGGAAGATTTTATCTTTGATCATACGGAGGATAGATATTCCGGCATGGACCAGGGGTCATGAACTGGCTATTCTACTGTACCTTAGCGCTTGTATCCCATGTAGACTAGAGACTAGCCTACAGCTGACATTTACGCTACAACTTTAGAGGCACCTAAGAGGTAGAGTAACAAGCTGGCTGGTCTGCTGTATTCGGGCCCTATTAACCCTAACCCTAACCTTGACAGGGAAGGTATCTAGTGAACTATCCGTCATTTTCAATTTGAACTGCTGCTTTTGTGCGCCTTGGCGTGCGGCGTTAGCTGACGCAACCCACGTGATGTGAAGGCTTGGTGAAATCCCGTGACGGGCTCTCTCTCCCCACAGTTCCGGCTCTTTGGATCTCAATCCCTGTCCCGGTCCCCGGTCTTGTCTCATCTCGTCTTCTGCCCCCCCAGCTTTTCAACCTTCTCACTAACCCTCATGAACCTGTCAAATCAAGCCATGTCCGGATTCCGGACCACAGATATCCCTGCCGTCTGTCGGTCGATCGTCGCCTATGCTAGCTGCTAGCTGCTCTTGTGTATTGATACTCGCCTATATTAGCTGCTCTTGTGTACGAGTACTGTGATGCTGCCGATGGCTGCGAATCCCCCCCGAGTCATACGAGGTCGGTTGTCGACAAGTACTCCTCTTAAACCTAAGAGTCTGGTCTTGTCCGGGCGGTAGGAAAGTCATTCACGTTCACTGGCAATTTAATTAATGTACAACAAACGAGAACGTGCCGGGGCGTGCGGCACCTGTCGGTATGATGGCTCTCCTGCTTTGCTTCTTGCTTTGCTTCCTGCTTTGTTTCCAGCTTCCTTCTTCCTTCTTCCCATGGGTGATATGGGTGGCTGCTGCCAGCTTCTTCTGGGGGACATTGTACTGGCACGAGACATATCTCTGCGCCTTGATAACGCCCTTCCTACTTCCTGCTTCCTGCTTACCGTCAAGCAATACCAATGCTAATATTGGTGAGATGGCAGTGCCCGGAAACGCCGGTGCATCCCAACCGGATCCCCAGCACTCTGTGAACTCTGCAAGGCACTCGGCGTCCCTTGCACGCTGGCCGCAAGGTATTCACAGAAGAAATTGGTTGCTCCCGAACATGCCGTTGACACCCCGGATACCGCCTCGAGTGCTCCTGCTCCAGATCAAGCCACCTCCGTCCCCAGTTCCAGCGATTTCGAGCCCTGGGAAATGCCAGGTCTACAGCAGCAGCAGCAGCAGCAGCAGCAGCAGCAGGATTCACCTCATAGCTTGCTGCTGCCCTCAGAGCGCCATCCCCTTGCAGTGTCGGAGATTTCATGTCAAAGGCACTCGCCATTCACGCCTTTGAGCCTGCCGCTGAGAGATCTGGTCGATCTGTATTTCCACTTCGTCCACAATGGCCCCCACACCCTGTTTCATGAGGCAAGCTTCTACTCAGAGCTGGAGGCCGGATCCATACCTGAGATGCTTCCCTTGGCCATGGCCTCTTTGTCGGCAAGGTCAGTGCAGTCCATTAGCACGGTGTTCTTGAAAGTCCCAGTGGGTCGGCCATCACTGACCATTTCGCGTGTTAAAGATTTTCGGCGAACCCCTTCTTTGAGAATGTCGATCCGCGCTCGCGAGGTAGAAGCTACGCCGACCACGCCATGGACCTTCTCCATCGGAAAATGCTGGACCCGTCGCTTCATACTGTCCAGACGTGTGTCATCATCGCCCACTTCCTGGGGGGAGAGGGAGAAGTCAAGGGCAAGCACATCTACCTGGGTCTTGCACGCCTCCATGCGCAAACCATTCGGCTTTGGGAGATGCCGGCCCATTCGTCCATCATCACACGAGAGATCCACCGACGCACCATGCTGTCCGTCACCATGGCGGGCAATTGGAGTGCGGCAGACATGTCTACCCGAACACTGTCGCCTGAAGATCCCGAGAGCATCATTCCCCTCATTGACGATGTCGACTTTCTGGCCCTTGGTCCCGACAGCATGTCGACCTCGACCACCGGACCTAACATGCTGCAAGCCAACAAGAGCATGTGGGCGCAGATGGCTCTCACGATCGACATCTACGGTCGCATCTGTGATGTGGTCTCCGGCCTCTCCCACAAACGGCGAACTCTCCAGTCCTACCACGATGACATTGCCGACCTGGCCGCCGAGCTAAGCCGGTGGGGGGCAAGTCTTCCTCCCAACCTCACTTACACCATGACCAACCTGGCTCGATACGCCAACCTCGGGCTCGGCCGCACATTTGCGTCCATGCATATCGGATACCACCACTTCTGGCAAATGTTGTACTATCCATTCCTCAATCTGCGCCAGCATCAACAATTACCTCCTCAACTCCACGAAATCTACGCCGAAGACAAGTATGCCATGATGTGCAAGGAACATGCCATGCTGGTGTCGGATATCGCCAAGGTCGCCTTCAAAACCAGTGGCTGTGAGCTGGTTTGGTATCTCAACGGGCATATCCTGGTCGTCAGTTCGAGCGTGCACCTGCACACACTCTTGTTCAGCGAAAGCCTGGCCGAGACCGACATGGCTCGGGAGCGATTGATCTCCAATTTTGAGATCTTGATGCAGCTGAAAATGTATTGGCCTGTGACGGATCTATCGGTGTCCCGTCTTCGCACCTTCCAGAATAGCTGTCGCATGTCCACGTCAGATCCCTTTGTTCTCGACGAGTGGATGCTCAAGTTCCTCATGGAACACACAGCCAATGTACCACTCAGCAGGCCCATGGCTGAATACCCGCCGCACAAGGAGCCGTCAGAATCAGCGCTGCCGGATTTGCCCGACTCGTTGCATGAAAGAAGGAGGTCATCTCAACTCACGAACAGCGAGTGGAAGGGCAGAACCCTCGGTGATACTTCTTCCAGTAGCCTCAGTACCATTCTGCACCAAAAAGATATAAGCAATGAAGCTGTGGTTGAGAATGCGCTCTCATGGCTGCTGGGTTATGATTCGGCCGGCTCATTGGACTCCTCTCAACCGGGGTTCAGTTAGTGCTTCTTGTTGTTGATGAAGCGTATTGAACCAAGATTATCATTGATGAATGTATTGCACCAAGACATGAGGAGCGTCACTTTCCCCTTCAGCCCAGTCTCAGGAAACCCGCCTCGACGACTTGAGCCGATGACTCCTGAACTCCACCGGCCATGCCGAAAGACAGGAAACGAATGATGATGCACGGATGGCACCATGTCACCACCGATAGTGCGGGTGAGGTGTGATGATGTCCAGGAACCCGCCGATGATAATGGTAAGGACGATGTAGAAAGCAATGATGGTCTTTGGGCTGGTGGATTCTCTTGCACTGAATGACGGGGCAGCAGCATGGCGTCCAGGCTGGAAAAAAGGGATCGAACTGCAGCACGACTGGCAATGCTCGTTGTGACCACCAAAAATGAGGTGATTGCTATTCTCAGATGTAGTGTGGAGCTACAAGGTGAAAAAGTCGAATTCACTTATATTCTCAGGCTTCATTGTCGCCATTGGAAAGGATATCGATCTGAGAAAGGAAGAGTAAGGGGCCAATGCCACAATTGACTTACTGCACAAGTGCACAGGAACACGGCCCAGGTGATTGTGTGTGGTCCCACCCAGGCTGTCAAAGAGAATCATGGGCGTTAGTCGATCGAGGGATCGGAAGGCTAAGGCTGCATATTCCGCCGGCTGGACCGGAAACAAATGGGCCTTGGTCTTCGGTCCTTCAACTAATGTCCAAGATTCAACACCACATGGAAGATGGTGATTAATTGTGGGCGATACCACATGGATCATGGCTGATTAAATAGGGACGATACCACATGGAAAATGCCTAATTAAATAGGGGCAATACCACATGGAACAGCTGATGAAACAGGGGCGAAGGCCTCCCTTCTATCTACTTCCACTGTCCAATATTGCACGTCTAAGATTCAATACTATATCGAAGATGCCTGATTGAATAGGGCGAAGCCTCCCTTCCATCTACTTCCACTATCCAAAATAGCCATGGTGCAGCCTCAGCTCCCACGCCGTGATCTCTGTCCCTAAAGCGACATTACTATTGACGACCCTTTGCCTTTTGTGAAGTTGGCATTGCTAAAGCAACGACCGGTACAAGTAGTGGATTTTAGCTTTACACATACATAATTACGAATAAATACTGAGTAGTCGATTGGCACGATGCCAATGCCAGTGCCAGTGCCGGTGCCGATCCCGAGGAGTGGGACCCCGGTTGACATGTACAGGTACGGAGTACAGTAGGATTCGCGTAGGCGTGGATGTGGCATGTATGTACTTACAGTGCATACCTTTCGGTAAGTACGGAGTACCTAATATTTAATCTAGTGTGGTAGTGGTGTTTCGCCTTCCGGCATTGTCTGCTCTGCTCTGTCATCACGCGGGAGATGCTGAACCCAGGCCAGTGGAGCATGCGACGAAAATCAACGTGTCTGTGGTTAACATCCGCTTGAGGTGGATTGTCCTTGGCTTCATGTTGGATCTTCGAACATAGTACAGAGGTTACCTATAGGTCAGTACGGAGTACGGAGTACCTGATCCAGAGTGGTAGCGTCTTTCCTTGCGGGCCGAGCATGCGACGAAACCAACGTGCCTGTGGTTCTTATCCTACGTTTGTGCTTGAGGTGGCTGATCTTGGCTGCATGTTGATCTTGGATAACAGAGGTACAGAGCAAAAATACATATATACATATACATATATACCGCGTGCTGGCACGTCGATGGGTGCTACAATCTACAAGGACTCCATTCCACCATGCTCCTTCCATGGGCTCTAGTCGCAGGCAGTGGGCCTGGGCAGTGGCGTGGGCAGTAGATGGACGACCGACCACAAGAAGAGTAAAGGGCGCGACCACTAAAGAAGAGTACGGAGTAAAGGGCGCAGTATGTATTTATGCCATGCCATGCTCACAAGCTGGCCATATCCATGTCGAGGACTACACTATGCACTGCTCACTGCTCGGCTCACGGCTCACTACCTTACCTATGGATTGGTTACGCAATAGCTGTTCACTGCCCACGGCTCACTTCCCATATTGGTTGCGCAATACCTCCCCTACAAGCACGTCACCCAAGGCATTTAATAATATTCAATCATTAGCAATGGATGGATCCTTCCCCAGGTATCCCGGTGTCGATCCCCCCAAATGCAACCTCACACACGCTGTCTCAAGCACGCCATTGCTATCTCTATTTTCGAGTGCAACAAGATTCTCAAATCTCAAGCCTTGGGGGAATTCTCGGCTGCCCGATACATTTACATCTCCTCTTTCCTCTTGGCAGGATCGATTCCAATGGATGAAGTTGAGCATTGGGGATCGGGGGGTGTTCTGGCATGTTCGAAGTTGAGCAGGGTATTCTGACATGTCACAGTCTAGCCTAGCCTTGCTACTACATCACAGCGAGAGAAACTCTCCAACATTGTCAGAAAGGAGAAGCTCGATCTACTGCTCTACGACACGACGAATAAATGGCACTGGCAAGGAATGTAACCCTAGCCAGAGCTTGTCTCGTGGCAACACCTCGATCCGGTGTGTGGACAGTCGACTAGATCGTCGAGCTATGAAGCCTTTTACCTCATCTCGCCACTGGGGCAGGAGAGAGATGGTTGTCCGAGCCTTCTCGCCTATGCTAGCGAATGAGCGAACAAACGAACCTCTCTAGTCAGGTAAGGGTAAGGGTAGCCAGTACCGATCGTTACGTATGCCATCACATCACACCATTAGGGTTACACTTTGCCCAAGGGATACCAAGATATAACATATACCATATATCTTCTGGGATAGTATCCGTATGATGCAAGGTACTGACAGTCCTTCTGTCCTGGACCTAGTTGTTCCTCCCAGTCTCCAGTCTCCATTGGAACTATCGCACCTACACCCAAGACCGCCCACCATGTGTATGTACCAGGCTCCCTTTCCCTTTCTCGGCAACACAATGTCGATGTCGATGTCGATGTCAATGTCGTCGTATTGATACTGGTTCCATTCCCTTTCCCGGCAACACAATGTCAATTCCAATGCAGTATTGATACTGATCCATATCTCTAGCTACTGTGGGTAGTAACAATATCCTGACCGAGGTGGTCGCCACCCGTCCCCCGGCAAAGGTCGACGAAGCCACTCGCAGGGTCTCGGTCACTCTACCTGGCGACGTTGAGACGGCCGCCCAGCATACCCGACAAGCAAGCACGGCCGCCAGCACGGCCGCCAGTGAACACTTTCTAGACCACGATGACAACTTTCCCGCCCCTACAGAAGAAGAGAAGAAGACGTTGCGCAAGGTGGCTGCTCATGTTCCCATCACATCATTTGCCTTGTGTTTGGTTGAGTTTGCCGAGCGGGCATCATACTACGGAGCGAAGACGGTGTTTAACAATTTCATCCAATTTCCTCTACCAGCAGGTGAGTAAGCTCTACTATTACTATCACTATCCCCATCCCTACTATCTAGTCTATTCTCTCATAATGACACCCAATGACACCTGACACCCACCAGGCGGAAATGGAGCCGGTGCTCCTCCACGACATACGCAAAAAACCGCCGGCGCTCTCGGCATGGGATTGCAAGCCAGCTCTGCCCTCACGCTCCTCTTCACGTTTTTGGCCTACGTGATCCCCATCTTTGGCGGCTGGTTGGCCGACGTCCACACGGGCCGATACAAAGCCATCGTCATTGGCGTCCTTCTCGCCGGCGTGGCCCATCTCATCCAACTGTTCGGGGCCATTCCGTCGGTGCTGCGCAAGGGCAAGGATCACGCCGCACCGCCCTTCATCATCGGTCTGATCATCTTGGCCTTTGGCACCGGCATCTTCAAACCGAACATTGCGCCCACCGTCCTGGACCAGAACCGACACCAGAAGGCCTACACCAAGGTCCTGAGCAGTGGCGAGAAGGTCATTGTCGACCCGGAAGCCACCGCCACGCGGACCATGCTCATTTTCTACGGCCTCACCAACGTCGGCGCGTTCTATATGCTGGCCACCACCTATTCCGAGAAGTATGTGGGCTTCTGGCTGGCATTCCTGCTCGCCGGCACCATCTATTTCCTACTGCCTATCTTGTTGGTCGGCATCTACAAACGAACCTACAAGGCCCCTCCGGCGGGCAGTTCCGACTTGACCAACGCGTTTAAAATCATCTGGTTCGCCTTGAAGACGAGCAAGTTTCGTTTCTGGAGGAAGGACCTGTGGGAGAGAGCCAAGCCGAGCGTGCTTGCGACACAGGGCGTGACGGTCAGTTGGACGGATGACCTTGTCGAAGACATTGCCCGAACCATAGGTCAGTACTGCCATGTTGCTCTGTCTCGTCTTATGGTTTAGACTTCGTCTCCGTTCCATCTCAGGGTTGAGGCCGCAGATCCCATTCTCAAGTCCGACGTCCAACCCCTGCCGAGCAGAAGTAATACCCCTCCAGGCGAGGTGAATATCAATACTAACACAACCGCGTCTATAGGGGTTTGCGACATCTTTCTCTACATGCCCATCTGGTACCTCAACGACGGCGGCATCGGGTCGGTAGCGACCAACCAAGCTGCGGCCATGACGACGAACGGGGCGCCGAATGACCTACTGAGCAATTTCAACCCGTTGACCATCATCGTGACGGTCCCGTTCCTCAGCTATGTCTTCTATCCGCTGTTGCTCCGATTCAACATCAAACTAGGCCGGATCACTCGGCTCACGATCGGATTCTGCATCGCCACGCTCAGCTCCATGTTCGGCGCCCTGATCCAATGGCGCGTGTACAAGACGTCGCCGTGCGGCTTTCACGCGTCCACGTGCGACGACGTCTCTCCCGTCAGTGTGTGGTGGCAGGTGCCTATCATGGTTTTCGCCGCCTGGGGCGAATGTTTCTGCGCCGTCACCTCGTACGAGCTGGCGTATGCGCGGGCGCCCCCGAGCATGCGAGGTTTACTCACCGCGGTCTTTCTGTTCATGAATGGTCTGGCGAGTGCCCTGGGCGAGATCTTGATCCCGGCCACCAAGGACCCTTGGTTGATTTATATCTGGGCCGGGCCGGCTGTCGCGCTGGCGGTTCAGACGGTTATTTTCTGGTTCCGCTTCCGCCATTTGAACAACGACGAGTTCATGATCGACCATGAGAAAGAGCATCAAGAGAGTCGTCCGAGTGTGTCGGATCCTGGATCGGAGAAGAATACAATAGAGAAGATTTGAGATTGTCTGCCTTGCCGTCCTGGCCTACTGAAGTTACCTCGGCGATGGGGTGAAGATTAGCCGGGCAAGAATAAAGATCAGCTAGGCAAGAGTAAAGATCGGCTGGGTAAGGGAAGATCTAGCTTAGCAAGAGGGAAGGTCTAGCCGGGCAAGAATAAAGATCTAGTCGTGTAAGAGTAAAGATGTGGCCTGGCAAGAATAAAGATCGGCTAGCCAAGAGTAAAGATCTAGCTTAGCAAGAAGGAAGATCGGTCCGTGTAAGAATAAAGATCTAGCTGGGCAAGAGAAGATCTAGCTAGGCAAGAATGAAACAATAGACATGAAAAGGAGTGTGAATATAGATATCTCAACAGGTCAACAGCGGAGATTACATGTAGAGTAGCAACTTATTCACCAAGTCATGATCGTACAGTAATCCAAAAGTCTCCATCTCCGTCTCCGTCTCCTTCTCCAACGTCAGTGCCATTGAGAGAGCTAGAGCTAGGATCAGGGCTTATTGCAATATCAGTGCCATAAGAGACCATAAGAGAGCTAGGGTTTGGGTTCGGGCTCGGGTTAATCGCCGAGGCTTAGTTAGGGTCAGGGATCAAGTTTCCCATACAATTCGAGAACTAGTCACTTGCTTTGCTTATACTATGTGTGCTATATGGTAGTAGTAGGGGGTAGTCAACATCACATACAGTAGAACCTTATTCATCGAATACGTCTACTGATCTCACATTCACGTGGGTCTTTGATAATATACCCTCTGCCGCACATTATAAGATCAATCAATCAAGTTTAAGTCTAAGCACCGTACTCTATACTCCGTACTCTGTACTCTATACTCCGTGCTCCGTGCTCCTATCTCCGTGCTGTGCTGTGCTGTTCTGTACTTTTGTTATTACCTATTATCCACATCCATCCACATACGTTTTGCTCGCCGATGTTTCTCCCGAAATGGCTTAACGGGATTATTAGCTCGGGCGGCTTCCCCGCCGTGGCCGGCCCCACAGTCAGGCCGACCCAATTGAATTGGTCTAAAGTCCGTGCAAACAATAGCAGAGCCTTACCTTATATCCGTTACTGTAGATATAGGGTAGGTGTTAGGTAGGTAATATTAAGTATATAACCCTCAGACTACCTGTTCCTGTTCCTGTTTGTTCGTTCATCTCCTTCTCATTCTATTCTATTCTAGATAAGTGCTCAGATCTGAGATATCGTGGCGTGAACGCTTCATCGTACACACACACACACACGAATATAAAGTCACCTCTTTAAGATACACATCTTCAAATCTTCATTATGGCCAGCAGAATTGTGCTTGTTACCGGTAAGAGACCAAGCCAGAACCCTACCATACACTACCACTACTTTCACTATACTGCCTATACTGCGCTGTGCTGCGCTGGCTGTGCTTGCTATCCTGTGGCTGTGTTGTGTACTCACAGTGTACTCCGTACTAACATCTTATAGGCGCCAACTCCGGTGTAGGCTACGCCATATCCAAAGTGATTGCCTCGGCATCCGAGCACTTCCACGTCATCATGAGCGGCCGGTCGCTGGACAAAGTCAACGCCGCCAAAGCCGAGCTCCAGGCGACCGGCGACATCAAAGGAACACTGTCATCGCTGCAGTTGGACGTGGTGGACGAAAAGTCCATCGAGCAGGCAGTCGCGGCGGTTGACCAGCAACACGGCCGCTTGGACGTGTTGATCAACAACGCCGGAGTCACCAGCTCGAACCCGGACATTCGCACGCGCTTCCAAACGTGCATGGAGACCAACGTGTTGGGCGCGACGTTGGTGGCCACGACATTCCGACCATTGTTGCTCAAGTCCAAGAACCCATACTCGGTCTACGTGAGCAGTGGCGTCGGCTCGTTGCACACGGCCGCCGGCCCGGACTCGTTTGCCACGAAATTCCCCAACGGCGAAATGTACCGCGCCAGCAAGGCCGCGGTGAACATGGTCATGTTGGACGAGTGGGCCAGGTTCAAGGACCAGGGCTTGAAGACCTTTGGCGTCGATCCGGGCCTGGTGGTTTCGAACCTCCGTGGCACTAGTGAACAGGCCCGAAGTGCTTTTGGAAGGGCGGAGGATCCCATCGTCGCGGGACGGTCGGTGTTGAGTATTATCCAGGGAGAGCGGGATGGCGATACGGGCAAGGTTGTGTATAGAGAGAGTATTCATCCTTGGTAGAGAGGGGGGGGGGGAGTATTCATTCGTGGCAAATGGACGAGAGGGGGAGGGAGAGTGAGAGAGATAGAGGGTGAGAGTGGGAGAGTGAGAGATAGAGAGAGAGCCCATTCATCCTTAGTGGAAGGCTCGGAGAGGGAGGAGAGGGACAGAGGAAGACAGGAAGGAAGAGGGAGAGAGAGAGGAAGAGAGGGAGGGAGAGAGACTACTCATTCTTGGTAGATAGCTCGTCGTAGATATATCTCTCTGATATAGATAGATAAAGACCATTCATCTCGGTAGATGGTAGATGGTAGATTGATTGAATAGATCAGAAACAGACAGACAAACAAACAACCATCGTCACGGTGCGGACGAGGTTCGGCCTGGGCCAGGGCCTGGACTTAGGCTTAGGTTTAGGCTTAGGCTTCGGGCTCCCTGCTTTCAAGGTCCAGGGTCCAAGGCTTAGACCCCAGGCCCAGGCCCGGTGGAGACTTTGATTCCAGGGTCCAGCGTCCAGTCCAATGGCTGATGTAAGTATTTCCTGCAAGGCTGGTGAGGCTACAAGGCTACAGTGGTAGGGATTATCAATTACTGTGGCAGCACACACTTCCAAGGTTTCAAGGTACTATGCTATGTAGTTCCTACGACATATCTTGTCTACAAACTCTAATATATTATATTATGTGCACTCTGTAAAGATCCATCAGCACAGACCGAGAGCGGATACCATACGAAAGTCGCGCAATTACATCATGGCCAGCATCCGACCATATCCGGAGTATCAGACGACGTGGGACCTACGACCTGGCTGTGGATATTTAAACATGTATCATCAGCTATCTATAAACATGATGTAGGACCATTCAGAACATCAATATCATTGACTTGGACTTGGACAATATTTTACCTAACCTTAACAATACATCTCAACCAAATATCTCAACCCTAACCCTAGGAAGACAACCTCAACAACACCCTAACCCAACAACACCTTCGCCATGGCTCGACATTATCAGACCCTCAACCCCGCCACTGGCAAAGTCGTCCAGGTCTTTCCACAAATATCCGACCAAGACGTCCAGACCATCCTGAACAAAGCCTCCGACCGGTACGAGAATGACTGGCGCTTCCGCTCCGTGGCCGACCGGGCCAGTGTCGTGGCAAAGGCCGCCGCGATCCTGCGACAGAAAACCGACGAGTTGGCCGGCTATATCACGCTCGAGATGGGCAAACTGATCGAGCAGTCGCGCTTTGAGGTCAAGCTGTCGGCCGACATCCTGGAATACTACGCCACCTATGCCGAAGACTTCTTGAAGGATCGCCCCGTGCCCAATTCGACACACAATGCCATCATCAGCACCGAACCCGTCGGCGTTCTGCTGGCCATCGAGCCGTGGAACTTCCCCTACTACCAGCTGGCTCGGGTGGCCGGCCCCCAGCTGGTGGTGGGCAACACGCTGATTGTCAAACACGCCCGGAACGTGCCGCAGTGCGCATTGGCGTTTGCGCGAGTCCTCGAAGAAGCCGGCGCCCCCGACGGCGTCTACAACAACATCTTCTGCGGGTTCAACCAGATCAACACAATCATCGACGATTTCCGCGTGCGTGGTGTCACCCTGACGGGCAGTGAGAAGGCCGGTGCCGCCGTGGCCGAGCGGGCCGGGCGCCAGTTGAAAAAGGTCGTGCTGGAGCTCGGCGGGAGCGACCCTTTCATCGTGCTGGAAGACGCAGACATTGAAGACGCCGTCGCCCACGGCGCAGAGGGCCGGCTGGTGGTCATGGGCCAGTGTTGTGTCGCCTCCAAGCGGTTCATCGTGGTGGGCCAAGAGCGTGGCCGGCGCTTCCTGGAACATTTAACCAAGGCTTTCGCCAGTCTCAAGGTCGGCGATCCAGCCGACAGTTCCACCAGCATTGGCCCGTTGGTGTCAGAAGAAGGTCTCGACACACTACTCAAGCAGATCGAGTCTGCCAAAGCTCATGGCGCCCGCGTGGTGACGGGAGGAAAACGCATCGACCGCCCGGGCTTTTATGTCGAGCCGACTGTCATCACCGACATTACCGAAGACAACCCTCTGTTCCAGGAGGAGACATTCGGCCCCGTCGTCTCCTTCTACATCGTTGACAACGAAGAGCAGGCGATCAAACTAGCCAACGCAACCAAGTTCGGGCTGGGTGCCTCGATCTTCAGTCGGGATACGGCGCACGCCCAAGCGGTGGCCAAGAAGATAGACAGCGGCATGGTGTCGATCAATGCCACAGGACAATTTTCCGCAGAGCTACCGTTTGGAGGGGTCAAGAACTCCGGTTTCGGTCGAGAACTGGGCGATCTGGGCATTGGCGAATTTGTGAATCGCAAAATCATTCTGACCCGGCCGTAGACAGGAGGCCGACGTCGAATCTGGTAAATATCACGATTAAAATAGACAAGACCAGCGTGAATAGAGGATCAGCCTTCTTCTTCTTCTTCTTCTTCTTGTTCTTCTTCTTCTTGTTCTTCTTCTTGTTCTTCTTCTTCCTATCAAACCACGCGCTGACCCAGCCCGACCGCCCACTCAACGGCGGTCCAGAAGGCCCGGACGTCTTTCAAAGAGCGCGGCACGTCGTGGGCGCCATCGTGGACGAGGTGACGCACCAGACTCGGGTCACACACTTGCTCCATCAGGCGCGAGAGCGCGATCAAGGCCGGCTCGTCCCGATGGCCGACGATGTGGACGGTTGGAATGCGGACCCGGTGTGAAGGGGCCAGGATGGCCGGGTGGATGAGGCGTGGGACGCGTGGGACGTATGACACTGCATGTGAGTTGGTCTCTGAGAAGGTCGACGCCTGCTCGGATGCTGGTGCTGGCGTTGACTCTGCCTCGATCCCTGACTCTGACTGCTGGGCCGACAACGACGTCGAATCCAATCCCAAATCTGTGTCGGGAGCAATGAACCCGCCGGAGAGCGACTTGTCAAGGACCAAACCGAGGGATTCAAAGAACAGCGCTCGCTCCGGAGGTCCTGACATCGAGCTGTAGTCTCGTGTCTCGCTATGATGAGGAAAGCCTTGCAAGATGAACCGGTCGTTTGTCGTCAAGCGCGTGAGTAGGTCCGCGGCGAAACCTTGCTGAGGCGAGAACGCAACAATGGTGGATAGGAAAATGGCGAACTTGAATGGCGAGGATGACGACGACGACGGTGTCGAGCTCGGCGCTAGTGAAGAAGACGCTGGCATTGAGGATGGATAGGATGGTGAGGATGATGAGGACGAACTCGACTTCAATTCGCCGGTTGTTGTCCCCGCGTCTCGCAGCAGATACGACAAGGCGAGCGAGCCGCCCTGACTGAAGCCTAAGATGCCGTCAAACGGGCCATCGGTCTCGATGAAGTCGTCCAAATGCTCCAACGAGGATTCGATCTCGTCCGGCCCAAAGGCCTTGTTGAAGCACAGGGTCGGGCTGCTGATTGAGCCACGGAGGCCTGAAGGAGCATAGAAATGTCAGCTTCCGTATCACATCCGAAAGAATGGAATGAGACGACTACATACCCCGTGCCGGCGGACATTCATACTCGCCGTCGAGGAAGACGAACTCGTAGCTCGGATCGGCCTGGCTGATGATGGCGTCGAGTTGGCTGCGCAAGATGGCGCCGGACGTGCCGTAGCCGTGGAGACATAGGATTCGCATCTTGTCTGAATAGGCTGAACAGACTATGGCTGGGCTGGTGGAAAGTGAGGAGGATCCAGATTCTGAAAAGTCCAAGTGGGAATAGTATGGTTGTCAGTCCCATGCAGAAGTCCGCTCTTGCTCAGCATCAAACCCGATCAACTACCGGCCCCCTACCATCCAGCCTGGAGTATACTGTGACCTGGCTGGTCAGATCCAATGGTGTATTCTGACCGGGTCAAAAATGAGCCGTTGGCCCTGGGAAAGCCGCCGGAGACCAGATCCGTATCGTGTCGTATATATTGCCCGACGCAGTAACAGCGGCTTCGCGCCGGCGTTATCAAGTGGCTTTGGCACTCAGAAGAACGCGAGAGAAGATATTCTTCCGCCTTGATACGTATTGTCGCTTCTTCCACATGGCAACCTCTCCCCTCACCCTCACTGCGGTGGCAGAACAGCTGCTGGAAGCGAGCCGGCTTCTTGATGCCTACGGCGAGTCCAAGGGCCTCCATCCAGCCTCTTTTGACACCGAATCCTGGGTCGACCTGCCCAATACGGTTGAGAAGCATCGCAAAACCGTCATCGATCTAGCCCAAGACCTGAAGCGGCTTGCTCAGGGGCCTCGAGATCTGTTGTTTGAGACCTGCAATACCGTAAGCGAGGCCCCAACTTGACCGGACGATGCCTTCCAACTGGGGACTAACGAGCCAAATCAAAGTTCAACGACCTGGCGAATCTCCATGTCATCTACCACTTCCGGATCCCGCAATATGTGCCGTTGCAAGGAGACATATCCTGTGAAGAACTGGCGGTCAAAACGGGTCTAGATGAAGTGCTGCTCCGGCGCGTACTCCGCCACTCCATCATCAACAGGGTGTTTGCGGAGTCAGACCAGGGCCAGGTCAAGCACTCGGCAGCGTCGAGGATACTTCACAATGAAGCAGGCTCCATGGATGGCATTGGGTTCTGGCTGGAAGAGCTCTTCGTATGTCTCCTCGGCCACGCCCGAACACATTTTCTCAGACTGACGCTGGAAGCCGGCCGCACCCAAAATGGTCGATGCGGTGAAGAAATACCCGCACTCCGGTGAGCCCAACGAGACAGCATTCAACCTGGCCTTCAACACCAGCCGACCGTTTTACCTGGAGCTGGAAGCATCGCCCGAGCGCGCGCGACGGTTTGGCAGTGCCATGCGCTGGATGTCGCAAGGGGGCCGGTTTTCTCACGACTACCTGGTCCGGGGCTACGACTGGGCCGCCTTCGACCACGAGAATGGCCTCCTGGTGGACGTGGGCGGGGGCCACGGGGCCGTCTCGATCGCGCTGGCGCAGGCAACCACCCAGATGAAGTTCATTGTGCAGGACCTGCCCAACACGGCGGAGCAGGGCCGGAAACTCCTGTCGGCTGAGTTACAAGGCCGCGTCTCGTTCATGGCCCACGACTTCTTCAATGTTCAGCCCGTCAAAGACGCTGACGTATACTTCATGAGGTACATCCTACACAACTGGTCGGACAAGTACGCTGCGCGGATTCTCAAGAACCTAGTCCCTTCGCTCAAGGACGGGGCCAGGCTTGTTTGCTGCGAGTTCCTGCCGGGGGACAGAGCCACAACTCGGTGGACTGACAAGCAGCCGCTGTACGTCGCCCGCCTCCAAACAGGGTGGTCGAAGAGGGAGATGCTGACTTTTGTGTAACAGCAACATGGACATGATACAAGCCATCGGCTGGAACTCGATTGAGAGGACCGTGTCAGACTGGAAGAGGCTCTTCACCTCCGTAGACCGCCGACTGGTATTCGAGGGAGCCTGGACGCCAGAGGGTTGTTCGGTCTCGTTGATTGAAGCTCGGTTCCATTCAGGGGCCAATGCGAATGGTGCCGAGGACCGTGGTCAAGGCCAATGAACCAGCTAACTCTGACCCAAGGCCAGACCAATGGGAGGCTGACAGTTGGTCAAGGGAAGGTCGACGGATCTTACCACTGAAATGCCAGGTCAGAATCTTACCGAGGACTCTTGTGTCAGCAATAAAGAACAAAAGTGAGCTGTAATAGTTAGGATTGTTCCTGCCTGTGCATCTACAGAGGACGAAGTGGATGGTGCCCGTGCGGGATTCCGTTGCAGATAAGCATCGTCTGTGTCACCGAATCTTCGGCAAATGGCCTTCCGAGCTGACCATCTGGCGCCATTGTTCCTCTTGTCGTTGATTGAAACGTTCCACACGGGCTCTTCTAGCGTTTGGGGTCGATAAGCGAGCCACGGCATCTCTTGACACAAAGCTTAGGAGGCCTTAGGCCGGGGCAGCGACATCAATCGGGCAATGAGGCCCCCAGCCTTGCTCCCCCGTCCTTTGATAAGTGGGGTTTGGTATCCAGCTGAGGACCAAACAAAGACAAGGCGACTCGTAATGTAGGACAGTGATTGTGACCTCGCCTGCATCGTATGTGATTGGTGGCGTGGGACAAACGGTTTATCGCCAGGTATGTTCCTGCAGCCTGGTCGGCAGCGACCATCGAGGACGCGTGGCTCAACCAGAAGGTCAATACAGGGTACAAAACTGCTGTGACGGCGCAACCATAACGATGGTGGCCAGTGACGTCGCGGCGACGGCCTTTGCTGTGCCTGGACTTTTCCCCTGACCCTGGATCTCCCTCTCCCAGTTGTAAGCACTGATTGTTGCTTCTCGACTGTTGGGCCCATCAGGGGCATCCTACTGATGATGTTATTGTTTCCACCATCACAGCTGGTGCCTCCAGAATACATCGAGTGGAGAAGAAGGCAGAGCGCAATGCCAGCCCGGCCTTCTTCATTCCGTTTTGATAATGATGCCATGGTCATTGAAACAGCCATCAGGCGTCAGTCCATCATCGGCTCCATCTCCGTGGACGGCACCGAGCGAAATCGGTCAGCAGTAGACGATACTGGGTTAGTCTGACATGTGCCAGGTCCATTCGTGCCCATGTACCGATGGGTCTATGGTCCAGCCCCGGCTTCACATGAAACTCTTAAGGCCATCCATCGAGAGGACCCTATCATATCAGCCAGACCTGTGGTGGAAGGCACATCAACTGAGCAGTCAGAATGAGCATAAGACAGCCATCGTCCCAAGCGTATCGATGGTCCGACCAGAATCGGAAATGCTTTGCTTCCAATCAACCGCCGATGTGAAGAATATATAGATTCGCACATTGACACTCCTAAAGTTGATGGAGCGCCCGGGTACAACTATTTACCGGTCTTCTTCAGTTTTGAGTAGCCTCTGCCAAGGGATGGTGGCCAAAGCACGGCGGGCCTCACATCAGGCGAGATGCCAGACCTGAGATTCCGTACCTCTTGTGATGCTTGCCTCAACTGCAAGGTCAAGTGCAGTCAAACCAAACCCTCGTGTTGGCGCTGCACCCAACATGGCCACACATGTGTCTATAGCAAGTGTCGAAGGATTGGACGCCCGCCGAAAACATCGAGCCAGGTGGATATTTCCCAGCAGCAACAAGGGTGGAATGATGCCCCCTTGAGACAGGAAACTCGTGCCCAGGAGATCGAACAGGGGCGCCAACAGCAACTACAGCCACCACTGCCACCACAAGTCCAACTGAACGACAAGGCCGAAGAACAACAGCCTATGCAGAGCAATGACTCAATTCCGAGCGGCGGCAGTATCATAGATCTTCGGACCGACGAAGAATGTTGTTCCACAGCTATCTCGACTGTCGACCTCTTTGCCAGCAACGGGACTGCGGGAACCAGTCTGAGAAACATTGACATGAGCGACAGGAGCCAGTACAATTGGCTGTCGGGATGCGAGTGGCCACAGGAACTGTCCATATCGGCTGAAGACATGATCCCACCGTTTGAGCCTATGGCAGATTTCGACGCCTTCGATGAGGCCGACATCATGGCATCTGAGCTGCCAGAACTGGACGGTTTCTTTGCCACTGAGCTGATTGCTTTGCCCGCGACAGCTGACCCTGATCAGGAGATTCCCTACCTTGCAATGAGCCCAACTGTCGATCCTGGAGGCGACGAATTCGGCAGCAAGGCTGCTTCTGAGCTCACGGCGAGGGCGGAGTCGGGATACTTCTCAGAAGCTACCCCTGAACTGCAGACTTCAACATCGGCAACCTCTAGCATCCTCCCAAAACGGATGGCAACCCCTCTGGAACCACTGGTACCGGCACCTGCTCCACCGTCGAAAGGCTCACGTGCAGGGCGTCTGCAACATTTACACCGGTATCGGCGCCCACTGCCGGCCCTACAGACTTCGGGCCTCGTTTTGACAGAAGGCACCGTTTCGGACCGGAGTGGAGCCCTTTCCAGCCACCCAGGCCGCCGTCCCAAGATGTGGCACAATCAAATCACCTCACCGGGCAGAAGAAGCTCTACACGGCCAGAGAGGGACCATGTTGGCAGCCGGTATGGGAAGCTCTCCTCCCTGCTACTCTCTCCGACAAACATCAGGAGCAACGGCGAACACAGCTCACAGCCATCACCCGCACTATGTAGCGGGCAATGCCATGACAGCTTGATCAAACAGCTCAGTCAGTTGACGTCGTGTTGGTCCTCGCAGCGCCACATCTCCCTGGACAAACTTCTCAACCTGGATCGCGACATCTTACAGCTGCGCGAGACGGTGCTGCAGTGTGCTTGCTGTATGGGAAGTGACCGGAGAAGCTCGCACATCCAGACGAAAACCCTCATGTTTGTCATCATGGTCATGGAGAACTTGTTGGGCCTATTCGAGAGGGAATGCAATCTCGATCAACCGTCACCGCCAGAGTCGGAAGACGCCACGATGGTGCTCGAAGTCGATGAGGCAGTAGAAAATGCGGAGGAGGGAAATACCGGTGAAGACGATGAAGATACAGGCGACACATCCTTGTCCTCTTCGCTCCTGTCTAAGATCCTCCATCAGCGACGTCGAGACCTCAAGAGAAATGAGCAACGTCGCCAGCGCCAGCTTGTGGCCCATAGCAGCACCAAAATGGATTTCGGCCAGAGCGCCAGGTATCGTCGTCACCGCGCCACCAGCGGCAGCAGCGGTAGCAATACTTCCAGTGTAGGCCCCCTTTTTGTACCTCGGAGGTCAAGTCCGCCATCACTCTCTGCGCTTCCTCAAACAGCCGAGCCGCTCCTGGTTGGGGCGTACAAAGTCGGCGAGGATGTCCACGCCTCTTTCTCTCAGTATTTATTGCGGCTGCACTTCCAAAGGCAGATGGATGCTTTTCACGAGCTGGACCACATCCTGACGGCGACGCAAGGGCGCAGTAGCGCAGGTCCAGGGTCATCAGATGTGAGCCATCGCATCGCGTGCGAGACTCTGGCGGACATTTACAGACGGGTCGAGTATTTTCTCGGATTCATTGCGTTCGTGGGATAGGTTGGACATAGATGGGCCTAAGAGGGCGAAGTTGAAGATGGAATAGAATCATAGATGGCATCGCCGTGGATGGCTGGCAAGGCATCAAGGCTACTGGTCTTCCAGTCTTTTAGAGGAACCAATGGCACTCTTTCTTTAGAAATAGCAAAACTTTTTCCACAAGCCCCTCGGTCGGGGGTTGTGGGAAGTGAAACCCGGGTTCGCAGGGTTTTTCCGTATCTCGCTTCGCTGGTTGGTATTAACCCGGGTTCGCAGGGTTAGTTAGCTAGTTACTTAATTGAATCGAATCGCTTTGCTGGTTGATGTTAGTCCGGGTTCGCAGGACTTGATTAGTTGCTGGTTGCTGTTGTTGGGCCAAATACTCCAACCCGGGTTCGCAGGGTTGGGGGATCGAACTCGAGGACTTTTCGGTCGCCCAGTGTTGACAACTCGGCTAGCTGGGGGTCTTTGCGTTATTGAGGATATATTTCTGGGATTAGGTTAATATACGTGTTATTATTATTACTATTACTAGTATTGTATGGCATTATATGAAAGTGAATGTGAAGGCGAGGCTGAAGGTGAATGTTGGGCGGCCGCCCTAGCTATATGGCTATATAGAGAGAGTTACAGTACCGGTGAATAAGGAATTAAAACAAATAACTAGAACTACTGCTCCTATTTACCGAATTGAGGCATCAAGGCATCAAGGCATCAAGACGCAAGAGAGCAAGCCTGAGAAACAATGAGTTTGAAGGATGGGGGAAGTTTGTAGGGAGTGCTCGATGCCAGGTAGTCACAGCCGAACACTGCATACAGTACTAGGTACATGTACGGAGTACCTCAATGTGTACGTACGGTAGGTATGTGCCATCAAGGTACCTGGTACACACTGGCAGTATCTAGGTACTTAAGCTACAGTACTCGTACCACGACAGTGCCAATATTGCAAGAGTCTAGGCCCAGCCTTTCGCAGGTCCCGTCCCGCGGAAGCGAACACTTACTAGGAGTCCAGCACACCGTATTAATTAGTAGTTACCTACCTAGGTACCTATATAGACACAAGTAGGTACGGGATACCTAATTCACTGAGGCGAAAGCAGAACACATCGTGCCACGATTGAGGCCAACGAAACTGAACTGAATTGAACTGAACTGAACTACTTTCGTGATTAGGTCTTTACCACCCTAGTGCCGAAGCACGACTATTCCTCACCCCCTTCAAGAACCTCATGGGTGTCAGCTTGAACTCGAAGGAAGTCGATTCGCCGATCACAAGAGAGATAAACGCAAGAGTGGGAGAGATACTACGAAGACTAAAAGAGATATGCAAGAGTGGGAGAGATATTACAAGACTGAAAAAGATAACCACAAGAATGGGAGACATACTGCAAGAATGAAACAGATCTGCAAGTGGGAGGGAAGATACCATTGTCCACCGAGTAAGACCTGATTACGCCAGCTGACCTCGGCGGCTTTTCGACGCCTCAGGCCTCAGGCTCTCGTGCATATCGAGCCGAGCAAAAGTCGCCGGAGAAGAGAAGAATTCTGTTCGCCATGCTACCGTACGAATGGGCTGCACTCGTGGGTGTGGCAGACATCGACAAAGACATGGACAACCATCATCGCCGCTGTGCTGAAATGGGCCACACTTCCAGTTGATTATGAAGCCGAAGCATCCAGCATCCAGCACATGATTCAACAGCCTAGGCCTGATTCTGATCCTATTCTGATCCTGATTCAACAGGTCTGATCTTGATTCTGATCCTGATCCTTCCACACTTGGGATTCAAGCACACACCGCACTGAACTGAAGTGTTGACGTGCATCACACCATGGGCAGCTTGGTCGAGGTCGACGCCTCTTCCCACCTCGTCCCCGTGGTCGACATTGCGCCGTTTCTCACCGACCCGCAATCTCCAGAAGCCGGGGCCGTAGTCGATGCGGTGCGGCAGGCATGCACGACGAGCGGCTTCTTCGCCATCACGGGCCACGGCCTGGCCCAGCAGCTCCAACGCGACCTGCTGGCAGCGGCGCGCGCCTTCTTCTCGCTCGACCTGGACGAGAAGAAGAAACTCGACGCGACACGCATGGTGGGCCGCCGGGGCTACGACGTGCTCGCGTCGCAGTCCTACCACGCCGATGTGCGGCCTGATCTCAAGGAGGGCTTCTATGTAGGCCACGACTTGCCCGCACACGACCCGCACGTCCGGGCCGGCCGCTTCTTCATGGGCCCCAACGTGTGGCCGGACGAAGGGGTGTTGGCACCGCAGCGGTTCAGGGGCCCCGTCGAGGCTTATTTCGACGCAGTGCATCTCCTGAGCCTGAAAGTCCTGCAGCTGGTGGCCTGCACCCTGCCCTACGGAGCGGGCGTCTTTGACGAGTTCACGGCCGGCAACCACACCGTAGCCGTGTTGCGGCTGCTGCATTACCCGCCGGCACCGGCTTCAGCTTCACCTTCGTCTTCTCCAGAAGACCAGCAGCGGCAGCGGCCGCAACAGTTGGGCGCCGGCGCACACACCGACTTCGGCGCCATCACGCTGCTCCTGCAGGATGAGCATGCGGGGCTGGAGGTGCTGGATCCGAAAACGAGCCGGTTCGTGCCCGTCGACCCTATCCCCGACGCATTCGTCTTCAATGTCGGTGACATGCTCTCTGTCTGGACCGACGGGCTGTACAAGAGCAGTGTGCATCGCGTCATCAACAAGGCTCCCACGGATCGCTACTCGGCTGCCTTCTTCTACGATGGCGCACTGGACTGTCCACTGACGCCGCTGCATCAGGCTGGGAAGGTTCAGGAGGCCGAGAATGTGCTGACGGTGGAAAAACATCTGCTGAGACGCATCCTGGAAAGCTATGGAAACACTGGTACGAAATAGGATGGACTAGCCCTGGGATTAAAATCATTCGGCCTCTAGTATTATGTACTTCGATCATGTAGGGTGATGCCGATGGCTTGAGCACGTCTACGTAGCTCCCGAGGGGTCGAATTCTCACTGGACACACCGACCTTGCCTGTTCTAGTACCGTCGATGCTTCAAGCATTCAAACTGACGAGATTGGACCTAACCACTCAAAGCACTCTATGAGACCACCTGCCCGTCCACAATATGGTCCTCTATCCATCCAATCGAGACACTATAGTCGACATCCTCATCAGTTCCGTGGTGTCTCTTTCCCTTCGATCTCGCGGGGTTTGAGGATGTGAGGCCTGGGTCACACTTACAAGACCTTTTCCGGTTCCGTAAAGCGATCATGGTCTGGCATGATTTTCTCCGTGTAGAAGGGGTCGTTGCGGAAGCTCACATAGTTGTCAATCGACGGAAACCGAATCTGCGTGACTATGTCGTAGGCATTGTTGTACGGAAACTGGGCGTCCTGGATCTGCGATACCAACGAGCGAGTGCGTGTTGTGTTGTGGGCCTATGCTCGCGCGGTTCATCAGCTCCCTTCGCCCTGAGTCATCGGCCTTCCTGGATACCAGTGATATTGAGCTGCCGGGAATGATACCATTGAATAGCGAGTGATGCCATGCTTAGCCAGCAGGTCCCTCACCAGAGGCGCGTGCACCTCACTCATGTACCGATGGAACTCATCCTCGCCCATACCGGCCTTCCGGTACGCACAGATGGTTAGAACCAGCATCTTACTTCGTATGAGGTCGGAGATCAAGAGGATTGTGTGTGCACTCAAAAGGGCTTAGGATGGAATCGACGGAGGTGTTCGAGTGTTGTAAGCTGTATAGAGATGGATATACCAAGTATTGAGTCAAGGCTGCCGTCAAGTAACAGTATTCCAAACGCCGTGCGTGCTACATGGTGTTGGAGGGTCACTGTACAACTTAGCCCTTACCTTGTAATCTCGCCGGCAGCATCATGGGACCAGTGATTCGGAGCACAGCGTCCCGTTGATTCAGACTCGGGACTCTTCTGCATATTGTGATACAGCTGTGCAGATACCGCCTGGCCCGGAGCCTATCGTTATTCCCCGTAGTACAATTTGCGCTGATGTATAAGGCGAACGGCAAAAACAGCCCAAGTCGAGAAATTGGCCGACCATGGTTGCCAACCGAGGCGAGATGCCGGCCCCTCTCCTAGGTATTCGGTCAACTTCCGGCAAGTTTAAACAATCACCCATGGAGTTCCTAAGCAGGACAACGCATCTACATTCCGTCCAGGAAAGAGATCTCGCGTGACTGCGTGACAAACATCCTTGATGAGGGATGAGGCAGCCAGTTTCGAGTTTTCAGGATGTGAGGATCTTTTGGACATACCGGGGACTTTATCCCTGATCACTCAGTACATCCGTGGGATTAAGCTCTCACCAGCTCAGCAACTGTGGCCTCAATGAGAAATAGCTCCGGCCCCGTTGAGCCTTGACTTCATTCGGCGAAAAGTACCGGCAGCATGGGAAGGATATCGCGGAGAGAAAGGCTGCAGTTGACTGGCCTCGTCGGGTGCGATTGGTTAAAACTGAGAGCGTAGACCCTGTGTCGCAGGCCAAATCCTAACGGTCGAGAACGGCGCAGTCAACTCCTAAATCGGTGTATCGCAATGGTTCAACCCTGATACACCTTCCGTGCGTACCTCGCAACTAGTGCTGGACAATTCAATCTCAAGAGGGTCCACTCCGCCTACAATGGCTAGTGAAGGTAGAGACGCCGGCTCGGCCTTACCCTCGCTTATTGCTTTTGGGTCCTTGAACACATGGCCAGCGGAGCATCAGCTGCAACAGCTGAGAACAGTGCTGCGACAGTACGCATGGCTGCGGCCAGTTGTCGAGGCTGTCTACGATCTTCCAGTGCTTGGGAGGGCCTTGGTCGGCAAGGATCCACGGTTGGACAAATTGGACCCCCAGGCTGGCGCAGAGCGAATGGCAGAATGGCTCAGTGGCGGCATTGTGGTGCCAGAGCCTTCCAGAAAGCGGAACGCCATGACAATGACCGTGACGGTTATTGCGCAGGTAGTGCAATACTTCACTTATCTGGAGCAACTCGACAGTCCCATCAGCCACTCCTCAGTCTTGAGGAGTGTCGCTGCCGGTGGCGGCATCCAAGGGTTTTGCGCCGGCCTGCTGAGCGCTCTGGCAGTGGCCAGTGGAGAGACAGAGGACGGGGTGGGCAAGTTTGCAGCCATATCGGTTCGCCTGGCATTCTGCATCGGCACCTATGTCGACCTTGATCAGAGTCCAGATGACGTTGATGCTGGATATTCCACCCTCGCGGTGAGGTCCAAGTCACCATCAGCAATGGAAGGTGTCCAACGGTTGCTTGATAACCATCCTCATGTAAGTGAGAGCAGCAAGTCTATTGTCCATGTTCTGCTTGTCTCTGTGCTAACCGGTAGGGGCTTGCAGACTTACATAGCTGTTGACCGAGACGCACGAGATATCACCATCACAACTCTTACATCGGTTGTGGACTCCCTCCGCACGGAGTTGCTTGGCCATGGACTTTCTGTGCTCGACACCGGTCACAGAGGGCGATACCATTCTGACGCAAACAGAGATGTCCCGCAGAAGATCCTCGACGTAGTGCAAAAGCACATCGTGGCAGGCTTTGGCGGCCACGGTCTCGTAAGGTCCAACACCAACGGAGAAGTCCTGGCCGATGAGGATGGTATCCTTGCTGTTTTGAGGTCCATCCTCGTGGAGCGGGCGAATTGGTATTCCACAATTTCAAAGGCTGCTGATCTGTTAACATCAACCCCCAAAAGTCCATTCATACTCGCAATCGGTGCCGTTGCCGTTCCATTGTCAATTGCACGGAGCTTCGTAGTTACGAGGATAGCCATTGGGTCGGCCCACAGCGGTCTATCCAAAGAGGGCACGATATTCACAAGTCCCCCGGGCGCTGAAGCAGCTCCGAACAGGTATCCCAACAACGCCGTCGCCGTTATAGGGATGTCCTGCAAATTCCCTGGGGCAGATTCCATTGACGATTTCTGGGCCATGCTGACGGAGAGAACCTCCATGCTTGCGCAAATGCCATCGCAGAGATTCAAGACAGAAGGTCTGGCCAGAGCGAGTGGCAGTCTTCGATTCTGGGGCAACTTTGTCAACGACATTGACGCCTTTGACCACAAGTTCTTCAAGAAGTCGGCGCGAGAGGCTGCCTCCATGGACCCTCAGCAGCGTCTCCTGCTTCAACTCACATATGAGGCTCTAGAGTCGTCCGGATACTTCGCCGATACCTCGCGACCGCGCAACATCGGCTGCTACCTGGGCGCTTGTTCCACAGACTATGACAGTAATGTGGCGTCCCATGCTCCGACGGCATATGCCACTACTGGTACACTTCGGGCGTTCCTGAGCGGCCGGTTATCCCATTATTTCGGATGGACCGGTCCGTCTATGGTCTTTGACACTGCGTGTTCGTCCTCGGCAGTGGCAATCCACACAGCGTGCACAGCCTTGCAGTCGGGCGAATGCATCCAGGCTCTGGCGGGCGGTGTTACTCTGATGACGAGTCCCTACCTATATGAAAACTTGTCGACGGCTCATTTTCTCAGTCCCAGCGGAGCTACCAAGCCATTCGACGCAAGGGCCGATGGTTATTGCCGTGGAGAGGGTGTCGGCTTGGTCGTTCTCAAAAAGCTTTCTGACGCGCTGGCCGACGGGGACGATGTCCTTGGTGTCATCGCCAGCTCGGCCGTCAACCAGAACAGAAATTGCGTGTCGATTACCGTCCCACATTCGGCTTCACAGTCTGAATTGTACTACCGCGTGGCGAAGCAGGCCGGTATTTCTCCTCAACAGGTCACCTTCGTGGAGGCTCATGGCACTGGCACCCCGGTTGGCGATCCCATCGAAATGGAAAGCATCAGGCAGGTGTTCGGAGGGACCAAGAGAACTTCGCCGTTGTTTGTCTCGTCGGTGAAAGGGAACATAGGCCATCTTGAAGGCGCTTCCGGGGTTGCCGGCCTCATCAAAGCCATCTTGCAAATGGAATACCGAACTGTGTGTGCCCAGGCGTCTTTCCAGAGTCTCAACCCTAAGATCCCGGCGTTAGAGCCAGACAACTTGTGCATACCAACAACCAACCGGCCTCTGCCAGATGAATTGTTGACCGCCTGCATCAACAACTATGGCGCAGCGGGCAGCAACGCGGCCATGATACTTATTGAAGGGCCGCCCAAGGCGAGCCCATCACATGGAGGGCTCGATTCCAGCACTTATTCAGATCTTCGGAAATACCCTATTCAAATCTCAGCTTCTTCTGCAACACATCTCGTCTCCTACTGCAGAACACTGGACGAATTCTGCCAGAGGAAGCTGCCATCAGCCAGCAAGGCAGGATTCCTTCCAAGCCTGGCATTCCATCTGGCAAGGCGCCAGAATCAGGAGTTGGGGTACATGCTGAATATAGCAGCGACGAGTATTGCCGAGTTGCAAAGCCAGCTCCAGCGACAATCACAAGGAAGCCACACCATTGTACAGCGACCAAAAGCGAACCCCGTGATTCTGTGTTTTGGGGGCCAAGTAAGCGACCGCATCGCTCTGAGCAAGCGGGTGTGGCAGCAATCTGCTTTGCTCCGCTACCACCTGGATGCTTGTGACAAGCTTCTCCGCGTAATGGGATATCCAGGTCTCTATCCGGATATTTTCCAGGTCGAAGCAATGACAGATGTTGTTGTATTGCACTCTATGGTCTTTGCCGTACAGTATGCCAGCGCTCAGGCGTGGATCGAGTCTGGTCTAAAAGTCGACAGTCTTATCGGCCACAGCATCGGTCAAATCACTGCCCTCTGCGTGTCAGGACAGCTCTCTGTGCGAGATGGTCTCAAACTCATTGCGGGAAGAGCCTCATTGATTCGAGACCACTGGGGGACCGAGAGTGGCACCATGATTGCTGTTGAGGCCGATGAGCAGACCATCGAGGAGCTTACAAGCGCCATCGTATCCACGAATGCGACGCACAAACCTGAAATTGCGTGTTATAACGGACGGACGTCTCATGTCGTTGTGAGCGACAAGGCATCCGCTAAAAGGCTCGAGGCCGGGCTTGTCCAGCGCAGGCTAAGACATAAGAGATTGAATGTGCCGTACGGCTTCCATTCCCGATTCACAGACGTCTTGATCCCACAACTCGAGGAATTGGCTTCATCTCTGAACTTCCAAGATGCCAAAATCCCGCTTGAAGCCTGCTCGAGGGACGATGGCTGGGTCAAAGTCACTCCACGGGCTGTCGCCCACCACACGCGCGATCCGGTGTTCTTCGGCAAAGCAGTTGAGAGATTGAGGAGTCGAATGGGCCCCTGTACGTGGATCGAAGCAGGTTCAGACTCGAGCATTGTGGGAATGGTACGAAGAGCGCTAGGCCAGTCGCCAGACTCGTCCGACAATTTCTTCCCCATGCAGTTGAACAAGTCTGACTCGCTGGAGCAGTTGGTCGACACAACGATGGGGTTGTGGAACTGTGGCCAGCAGGTACGGTTCTGGAATTTTCATCGGCGGCAAGCATCCAACTACGATCTCTTGCGCCTGCCATCCTACCAATTCGAGAAATCGAGACACTGGCTGGAGTTGGTTACGACTCCTTTGGCAAGTGAAGACAGCAAGACGTCTGCCGCGGTGGCCGACCCAGCATCGTTGACAGTCGAACCAGCGCTACTCACACGATTGATCCACACGAATTCCCAAGGCCACAAATTCAGCATCAATCCCACAAGTGACGAATACCGAAGTCTGGTCCAGGGACACACCATCCTAGGCAGGCCTCAATGTCCTCCGGCCATGTATCTGGAAATCGTGACCAGAGCGGTGAACACGGTTGAAAAGTTTGGTACAGATTCCTCACTCTCCTTCCGGGGTTTCATCAATGAGGCTCCATTAGGACTGGAGGTGGATCGCAATGTCAGCCTCCATCTCGAACATAATGACAGCAACTGGAGCTTCAAGATCATCAGCGAATTAATCTCTTCGCCCAGAGCCAAGCCAGCAGAGCCAGTGTGCCATGCGTCGGGCTTTGTCTCCCGGCAGGATTCTGTCAAAGGTGTCCACGATGAATTTGCGCGGTATGAAAGACTGATCGGTCACGAAAAGATCACCAGTGTATGGAATGATGCCCAAAGCGAGTGTCTCCAAGGTGCCATGGTGTACAAGGTCTTCTCTCCGCTGGTGCATCACGCCGAATACTATCGCGGAGTCAAGGGGATCGCGGCCACGGCGGGATTGCTTGCTGGAAGGGTTTCTGTGCCGAAACAAGTTCCAGAGTCTATGAAAAATTCCACTATTCAGCCACATATTCTGGATAGTTTCATCCAGATTCCGATTCTTCACTCGAATTATGTCATGGATTGCGCTAGGGGCGACGTCTTCTGGCTGATGGAGATTGCTCGTCTTCAATGGGGGCCTGGTTTCATGCTTCATGGCGGTGGAGTCTTCCCCAATGCGACCTGGGATGTGCTCGCCTTCAGCTCGACAGAAAGTAATGAAGAGGCGGTCTATGATATGTTCGTGTTTGACCCTGCCTCAAAGAAATTGGTGATGCTGGTATTAGGAGCTCGGCTTGCGAAGGGCCAGCTGGGCTCGCCGATCAAGGTTTCTCCACAAGCAAACGAGGCTTCTGCTGGGTTCGTAAAGGTAGAGCACGGGGCAAAGACTGATAATCAAGACCCGAAATCATCCCAGACAACCAGGCACATTGACACCCATTCACCGGATAGTGACAGTTCAAGCACGTCGTCGCCCACTGGACTTTCTGGATCGAGGGTATCATCTCCAAACGCTAGTGCGATAACGACCCCATCAACGACGCCGTCGGCGCTGCGGATCACGGAGAAGTTGTCCAAGCTGGTTGCAGAACATCTCGAGATCGAGGACAGAGTGACGATGGACACGAACCTCGTCGATCACGGGCTCGATTCTCTGCTCTCCATTGAATTGGGAAGCGACATCATGAAGCATTTCTCGGTTGAATTGGATATGGAGAAGATCCATTTCGATTTCACCTTTGGCGATCTCCTCAAAATGGTCTTAGATGATGGCGATGCCCCTGAGGATTCCAAAAGCAGGGCAGCAGTACCTGTGACAACGCCAGAACCCATCCAGCAGGCGCCTGCACCAATTACAGGATCAAGTCCCAGAACAGCTGCGGATGCGCCGGATGAGGAGGGCGTGCTGAGGGAGACGCAGCAGATCTTCGAGGAAATTCGCTTTGACTTCGACAAATATGCTGAGCAGACCCAATTCAAGGACTTTTGGGCGAATGTTTATCCCAAGCAAGCAAATCTGGTTCTTTCCTATGTCGTTGAAGCATTGCGTAAGCTTGGTTGTGACTTGTCGAGTCTGAAACCTGGTCAGAAACTGCCGTCCATCACGGTTTTGCCCAAGCACACTCATTTGCTGGCTCAGATGCACGAGATCCTGGCTGATGGAGGTCTGATCGAGCGCCAAAATGATTCCACGCATGTGAGAACAGCAAAGCCGGTCGACCCAACTCCAGCCGCAACGCTCTTCGAAGACATGCTGCAACTTTATCCGGCCCATGCTTCCGAGACCAGACTTCTCAATGTGACGGGTTCTTGCCTTGCGGAATGTATGACTGGCCAAGTCGATCCGCTCCCACTCCTGTTCGCCAACAAGAGAAACAAGGAGATAGTCGCTGATGTTTACGACAATGCACCAATGTGCCAGGCGTCTACCCGCCTCCTTGCCCACTATTTGGCGAGAATGTTTTCGACATCCCAGGGCATCTTTCGCATTCTTGAGGTAGGTGCTGGCACGGGTGGGACAGCCAGATACCTTGTCGACTTTCTCGCCGCCAGGGGCATCAAGTTTGAGTACACGTTCACCGACATTTCGCCCTCACTGGTTGCGTCCGCGAAGAAGAAGTTTGCCGGGAGAGAGCAGATGAAGTTCTTAATTCTCGACTGTGACCGTGCTGCGCCGGCCGAACTTCACAACCAGTTTCACATTGTCATTGCCACCAACTGCATCCATGCCACGCCGAATGCAGGGTCCGCCGCAGCAAATATTGTTCCGATGCTCCGCGATGAGGGTGTCTTCTGCCTCGTTGAATTCACTAGAGGTTTGTACTGGTTCGATCTTGTTTACGGGCTTTTGGAAGGCTGGTGGCTGTTCAGCGACGGACGTCGACATGCTCTCGCGGACCAATGGTTCTGGAACAGGAGTCTCAGAGCAGGCGGGTACAGGCATGTCTCTTGGACAGACGGCAATACCCACGAAGCCCAAACCATGCGTGTGATCGCAGCTTTCAAGCGTGAAGCCACACAGAGCATCCCCGGGTCTCTGGCGCCCAGCCTGGTCAAGAGAGCAGGAATACCGACCGAGACATTCACCTGGAAGCACGTAGGAAAGCTTTCTCTGCAAGCCGACGTGTATTACCCAAAGACACCCGATGACCCAGCAAAGAAGAGGCCTATAGGTGAGTATAGGGCCCAACTACAACTGCTGTAGCTGACGTGGAACATAGCCATGATGATCCATGGTGGAGGTCATTTTCTCTACGGACGTAGAGATATCCCCATGAAACATGTCCGAGTGCTGCTTCAACGAGGATTTCTCCCCGTGAGTGTTGACTACAGGCTGTGTCCAGAAATAACTCTGCTCGAAGGGCCTGTTGAAGATTGTTGCGATGCACTGCGGTGGGCTCGAGAAACCTTGCCTTTCGTGCCTCTGGGCGTCCCAGGCGTCACCGTGGACCCTAACAAGCTGATCGCGCTGGGTTGGTCCAGTGGTGGGCATCTGGCTATGACCCTGGGACACACGGCTGTCGGTCGTGGTATCAAGCCTCCTGATGTGATTTTGCCATTCTACTCCCCAACAGACCTGGAATCAGACCGTGAGTATCGGCAAGAGCGTATCACCTGCCCATGCTGACCAGATTGTGCAGACTGGGACAAGCCCATCTATCCAAAAGCAGCAGAAGAGGAGCCGACTGAAGTGTGGGGATTCCTTGACGGCGTCTTCGAAGAGCCAGTAAGTGTTGGTGCCAGTACTCCATAACAACTCGACGAAGGAGGCGTTGACCAATTCATGGCAGATACTCGACTATGCGCCCGTCAACAATAAGAAAGCGGCAGCTCTGTCTTTGACCTTGCAGGATGACCGGGCAAGGATCATCTTGCACATGAACTGGAAGGCACAGACGCTGCCGGTCATGTTCCATGGCTTGCCAAGCAAGAATCGAGTGGCCGAGGACGACAACACGGACTGGAAAGCTCTGCCCAAACCTCCTCTTGAGCAGATCAGAGCTGCCAGCCCTTACTGGCAGATCCTCCAAGGTACCTATCGAACACCCACATTTATGGTGCATGGCAACCGCGATGACTGGGTCCCATGGCAAATGAGCCAAACGACGATCCAGGCTTTGAAGTCCCAGGGTGTAGAGGCGGATATTGAGATTGCAGACCATTGTGGCCACGCCTTTGACTTGTTCACGGTGGAGGATCCGCTAGGGACCGGTTGGACCGCGGTGGAACACGCATACGACTTTGCCTGTCGCGTGCTTGGTCTCTGAGAGGAGAGCGGGGGATGTATGGAGGTGGTGGTCGGCAGTACATTGACGTGTACAGACGAGGGATTCCGCTTGCATGGTAGATGATAGACTACAGAGTGCCTAGAGATCTAGATGTTCGATTGCCTGATCTTCCGTTGGAGGATTTGTATAGTCGATGCATGAAGTGAAGGGAAGTTCTACCACACATAGTGTAAAGGTAATAGCGCATCTGCGCTTAGGCCTTGGGCCTGAAGACGACGAGCAGCTGGCGGACCGGGCCGTAGAGCCGTCACTGAGATAAAGCGGCAGCATCTTACGTCAGAAAGAAGGTTGAAAGTCTGGGCGGCATTTTGCGCGGTTCATCTGTGACGCGGTGTTAAAGCACCATGTTAAAGCACGATACCTCTGCAACCAACTGACTGTTTGGATCGATCGATTGTTTTCGCAAATTGCCATGAAGTCAAGTACACAACTTCTCGCGGCCGTCCGAAGCCTCAAAGCTCCTCCCGCTCCGTCCTCTCCAAAATGTGTAAATCGCTTTCACACCTTTCATCGTAGTCGGCCGCGAGCTGGCAATCGACCCCCCTGCAACCCTCAAACCACGAAAAGAACTGCAAAGACATATTCGAGACCGCCCAACAGATTCGAGCAGATGGTCATCGATGCCCGATTGCAACACCCGATACTATTCCCTACGTTACTGATCGGTACCCTAGGCTCGGTATCATTGCTCACTGTCATGGCATATAACGAATACAGAAGAGAAAAGACATCCACATATCCACCAGCTGTTGAAGAACAGTTACGGCTTGCGTTACATTATTGCCACGTCAATCCCGACCCCGAGGCCTCGGCTCAGTATTTTCTAGAGGCGATCAAGAAGGCGGACGAAGCCGAGATGGACCCTTTCAGTAAAGAAGCAATAGGGATCCGGATTCGCTTTGCACAGATGTTGGAAGATTTCGGCCACGTCAAGGCGGCCATCGAAATTCTCGACAGCATCACAAAAGATCTGCAGCAAAAGCTGACCCAGGTGGACGATCATCTTGCCCTCAAATCTGACCAGGCATCTGATGATCTTGCCAAAGCGGAAGAACGTAAGGAATTGGTCAAGGGCATCATAAAGAATAAAGTCAAGGTATCATCCTTGTACGAAAGCGACTATATACAAGACCGGACAATGGCAAAACAGACACTGTCTGATGCAGTGGCTCTGGTGGTGAAGGAGACCAAGGATCCGCAGCTCAGTGGCTTTACAGATGACAACGGCGCAGGCCTGACGACAGGGGAAATCGCGGCCATGTTGTCCCAAATGGGAGACTTGTACGCCACCACGGGCGAGGAAGCAAACGCAGTGCAGGTATACATGCTCACCTTGCAGCCTCTGAGGTCGTCATGCAACGGCACCAGATCTTGCAGAGAAGTGCAGGTTCTGAGCAATATAGCATCGACGATGGGGGTAGCCCTGAAACGGCCCAACGCCAAAGTCAATGGAAAGCCTGCCACGCAAGACGCGTTGGCTGCGGGAAGACGAGCAGCATTGAAATGGGCCGACCAAGCCATTGGTACCGCCGAAGTCGTCAAACCAGAGGACCGCGATGAGATATGCGACCTGGCGCTCTTGTCGGCACAGATGACGCGGGCAGATTTGCTGTTGGAGAACGGTGAGAAGAAAAAGTCACGCGAGGTGTTCGAGAGTTTACTGCCGACTTTAAGAGAGAAGAATCTCGTTCCTCTGATCAAGGTCGCAGAGCAGGGATTGAAGACGGCCAGTGGCTGATGTTCCAGACCACTCAATCACCACTTCCGGCAGAAGACATGAGGGGGTTACGTGTAGGCCGTTTGCTCAGGCCGCTCCTCACACATCCTCACATCTGAGTCTCTACAATTAGGCAAAGACAGTCTCCGCTGCCTCAGAATTCACTGTGTGATATATCGACGTCGTGCAAAAATAGATTTGCACGACCTCTAGCCTATTTCAGCGCTGTCCTCAGGGACAGCATCGACCGTGAGCAAATCCAACCAGAAATAGATCGAGACATGCTATGTCGTAACGTTACGTGCAACTCAGGGACTCACAAAGTGGAGCCGATCTTCTTGCCATCTCTGAGATTCGAAGAAGGACGAGGCTTCGAGATCGTGCAGGCCCGTTGAGCTATTGGTGACGGAGGGGTGGAAGTCTCTGCCAACAAGATGCTTCAAGCGTAACGGCCAGCGAGCCACTTCACCATTGGCTCTCCTCTCCTCGCCGCTCCTCTCCTCAGGCGCAGAAAAGATTTCTCTCAGGCAGTTCCAATTTTGGAGGCTCCTAGGACGCCGCCGCCGCTCGGACCCTCACAATATTCAATATTGGCTCGAGTCTGCTCGAATGGGCGAAACCTCCCCGGCTAGACACTCCCAATCTGGTCTAGGGGGAAAGCCTCTCGAAGCCATGCGATTGGCGGGCTTCCGACCTCATGCCTCCACCGACAGTGCTGCTGCGCCTGGAAAGCGGAACGTCGTTGATTTTGGGACCTTTTCCACCTTTTCCGTCTCGTCAGCTGGGCCAAAATCCCCCGAAAGAGTCTTCTGCCAGCTGCCGTTCCCCAGATTCGGCGCTGTTCCTTACCTTAATGACGCATCGTCTCTCGCGTCCCAGCTTCTACTCTCGCCAATCATTATACCGCATCGTAGACTCAGCCTGGCCCACGTTACAGCCGTTGGCCAGCCTTGGTATCATCAACCTTCTCCTCGGGACACTTTGACCACTGCTCGAGAATGCTACACTCGATTGTTACATCCCATCGCATGTATAGCACTCTATTTCTGGCCAGTCCAACTGGTGTATCAGGTGTATAAGTAGGTAGGTCGTCTGGCCTTGAAGCAAGACTTTCCATCATCAACACCATCACCAAGAACAACAGCAGCAGCAGCAACAATCTCTACAACTGTTTCCTTATTTCCTTATTTCCTTACAACAGTCGCTTCATTTCAATTCAAGATCTCCTTTTCGCATTTCCTCCAAAGTCCTCATATTCAGACGTCTTCTATCATCAAGCCACCATCCACCATGCATTCTTCAGTCGCTTTTCTCATTGCAGCCCTGGCCACAGGCGCGCTAGCCCTCCCTGTCACCAACACGACCACTACCTCCAACTACTGCGGCTATGGTACCAACGCCGATGGCTCTTGCATCCTCCCCACTAGCACCACCAGCTCTGTTTCTTCCACTACCACTTCGACCTTCTGGTGTGGCTATGGCACTGCTCTTGACGGCAAATGCAACCCCCCGCCGACAACAACCAGCGAAAGTACAAGCACCACCACTTCGACCTTCTGGTGTGGCTTTGGCACCGCTCTTGACGGCAAATGCAACCCCCCGCCGACAACAACCAGCGAAAGTACAAGCACCACCACTTCGACCTTCTGGTGTGGCTTTGGCACCGCTCTTGACGGCAAATGCAACCCCCCGCCGACAACAACCAGCGAAAGTACAAGCACCACCACTTCGACCTTCTGGTGTGGCTTTGGCACCGCTCTTGACGGCAAATGCAACCCCCCGCCGACAACAACCAGCGAGAGTACAAGCACCACCACTTCGACCTTCTGGTGTGGCTTTGGCACCGCTCTTGACGGCAAATGCAACCCCCCGCCGACAACAACGAGCGAGAGTACAAGCACCACCACTTCGGTCTCCCACTACTGCGGTTTTGGCACTGCGCTTGACGGCAAGTGCAGCCCTCCCCCCTCCACCACGACTACTGAGACCACGACCACTGAGACCACGACCCCGGCGCCGACCACCACCACCACCACTACCCCAGTCTCCCACTACTGCGGCTTCGGGACTGCTCTAGACGGCAAGTGCAAACCGGCGCCACCAAAGACCACCAGCTCGTCGGCCAGCAAGAGCACCACCACCCCCGTGTCTCACTACTGCGGTTTTGGAACCGGCCGCGATGGCCAGTGCAATCCCCCGCCACCAAAGACCACCACCACCACTACCACCACCACCACTACCACCACCACCACTGGCTGCCCGACCCCGACCACTGTCACTGTCACTGTCACCGCCACTCCCACCTGGACCCACGGCTTCTACTACCGCCCGGGTGAGTGCGCCAACTGCGAGACCATCACCTTCACCAACAAGGCGGGAGCGCACTTCACCATGGCTGTTCCCACCAACCCGTGGGCCACGAGCAGCACCACGACTGCCACCCCCACCCCCACCGCCGCCGTCAAAAAGGGCCACCACTGGAGCTCTTGATCCGAGGCTTGATCGGCAGCATCCGGCACAACGGCAGGGAGTCTAGACGGGAGCATTGGGACTGAGTGCTGAGCACTGGGTTGATTGCGATCGTTTTTGCATGGCATGGCATGGCATAGCATGGCACGGCGTTTGCTTTCACATTTGCAGCATAGCGGGGAAGTTTGGTGGGTGGGATTTCTGCAGCATAAAAAGTCCATACATATACACTCTGTGCATCTAATAGCTTCAGCTGGGTTTACCTTATCCATGGACACAATATCTAATATAATACACTCCTTTGGCATCATTCGCACTAATCAGTCCAAGTTTCTTGTCTATCTACCTTGTATAGGTATCTATATCTAGATCATCGCATACCGCAGATCTATCAAAGTTTGAAATATTCCACATTCGCTATTGAAGGGGTATAGGGGGCAGCCTAGACTATATAGGTGTGCTTAGGTACTGTATACTAGCCTTCTGGTTAAATGCTATAGGTATGTACGTTCGTACCATGTAAGTTTGACAATATCAGAGTACCAAGTACGAGTATAGAGGTGTACATGATTAGCTAGGAGCTCTATCCCTTCTTCATAGGAAATAGTAATAAGGTAGGTAGGTAGGTAGGTAGGTAGGTATCATATGATGATGACTAGTGTCCGGGTTGTGGGTTGTAGATGCAGAGATAGGTGAATTTATTCCGCCTTCAGCCTGTATTCAGTTATATGCTTTGTCTCAAAGATCAAGCCACGCATGTCTAAGTATAAGCATAGCATAGCATGTTGTACCGTGAAATTGCAATAAGCCTCTTGGCCCTTGCATGCGCCGCCACTGCAGTGTATCATCTATCGACAGGCCATCCCATCCGTCCATAATCCATAATCCATGCTTCCGTGTCTATCGTGCAGCCTAAGACCTATACATGTGCGCCAAAGCGAAGCGCTGCAAGGAACCTTGACCATGGAGGTCTGCTCCACAAGACGCAACTCGGCCGGGGTCGCAAGGCTCTCCAAACATCACAGCCTTGTCCTGCCCAGCCAAGGGAGCTACCGTGCCATCGTGACTTCATAATGCTCATCAACACAACAGCAACGCAGTTCGGGGTCTCACGAGGCCCTAGCAGGCGTGCCAGTGCTGCTATCAAAGGGGTCTGTAACACAAGTTGCATGAATCGTTCACAGGGTCTACGCCTTGGATACCGTGGTCGTTTCTGAAGCCCGTGATCCTGAATCATCTGACACTGCCTGAGAAGTGCTGTTGCGCCGTCCTGCCTCGCTCCTGGCCGTCGGATTTTCCAGACTTGGTCTGGTGTCAACCTGGAACGCGTCACTCTCTCTTCTCCTTGCTGAAAACCACCCTCCACTCTCCCATTTACCGGTTTCGTAGAGGCATCTGGCCCGGGCTTCTGCGTCAACGATGCCCCTAAGCAATTCGTCAACACGCTTGAAGTCGACCGGCTTGAGGATCCAACCGTCAAAGCCGCTCTGGATGTACTTGTCACGTTCTCTCTCCACCAACGACGCCGAGACCGCAAAAACAGGAATTCTGCCATTAAGCCCCGCTCTACTGGACAAACATGTGCGAGCATGTGTCTTTTCAAACGAACGGATCATCTTGGTCGAGCTGAATCCATCCACTATTGGCATTTGCAAGTCCATCAGCACGGCGTCGAAGGCGGCAGGTTGCTCACCGTGCGCCGAAGAGCACTCTTCTCCATTGACAGTCATCCGAACCGAATGACCAAGTTTTTCCAAGCGCTTCTTCATAATCTTGCTGTTGATGGGGTCATCTTCTGCAACAAGAATGGAAAGATTGTGCGAAGAAAGCAATGCGTCCTCGTCGGCCGACACCGACGGTGCGCCGACAGAGTCGGGCTCCTCAAATAGCACCTTTGGCCCTGGCTTGGATCCGGGTGCCAGTTCCTGATAATCATCCGGTACTCGAACAGGGCGGAGTGGTGTTCCAGAGTCCTTAATCTCCCTGACGCCTGGTGACATAGAATGGGCAGACTTCAGCTCCTGGCTGTGCCTGGATTTGGGCGTCACCAACTGTGGGCCACCTGTAGAGGTTCCTGACCGCTTCCTGCCATGGGTCTCGTGCGCATCGGCCTTCTCGGCCGCCAGATTCAAAGGCTCCTGGATAGCATCGATGAGTCTTTCCGCATCACTTTTTTGGCTGTTGATGCTGAGACCGCTCTTGCCACTTTTCAGGCTCGCCAGGCTGGTCACGCTGTCGGCGCTTCCCTTCCGCGTGACTTGCACGGACCCAGGGCGGCTCGTTGGGGTTCTGTAGACAAGAGTAACCTCCCCATCCCTGGGCTCTGCTGAGGTTGCCGTGGTGGGCCGCGATGCCGGATCCGATCGCGGCAGATGCTGTTCAGGAACACGGGATTCTGTCAGATCAGCATCGAACGCCAGGAAGATGACAAATCGAGAGCCTTTCCCTTCTTCCGTCTTGACCCGCAGCTGCCCATTCATATTTCGAACGGTGCGCGCAACAACTGCCAGCCCCAGGCCCAGTGCCACCTGATCTTGGCCAGCCTGGTCCACAAAGGGATCGGCCGAGAGTAGATTAGAGTCATGCGAATCTTCCTCGTACGTCACCTCCTCAAGCTCTCTGAACAGAGCGTCAACTTTGGCCTGGGACATGCCTGCCCCAGTATCTTCGACCACAATCTCAACCTCAGTCTTACTTTGAGACTGCGGCGCCAATAGCACTGAAGCTTCAACAGTCACTTGGCCTTGGTTGGTATGTTGAATCGCATTTGCAATGAGATTGGATATGACCTGCCGGACTCGTCGGCAATCACCGATCACATGTTGGGGCAGTCCAGCTGCTATATGGACTTCGTACCTCAGGTTCTTGCGTTTGGCGTCTCCAATGAAGGGCTCGGTAGCGTCTCTTAATGTTTGCAGGAGGTCGAATGGTTCTGCTTTGACCAGGCTTTGGCCTCCTTCCGTCTTAGTCAAGTCCAGGAGATCGTTTATCACATAAACCAACGACTTTGAGGCGGAATGGGACTTGGATAGGTTGTCCCGCGTATCATGATCCAACTGACCCTCCAACGCTATTTCCAGGTAGTTGATGATTGCGTTCAGAGGCGTCCGCACCTCATGCGCCGAATTTGCGAGGAGGAGGCGAGTAAGTTGCGAGTTCTGCAAGGCCGCCTCTTTCTGACGCCACACATCTATAAATTTGCCGTAGACGAGACATAGAACCGAGGCTGTCTCAATCTCTTCATCGGTCCAGTCCCGACAGCGGCCGACGATGGTTTCGCTCCATGCTTTGAAGCTTTTTCGTGGTTCCAGATAGCCTTCTGTGCCTTCCTTCACGAACTTCTCGTAAGGGTTGCCAGCCCACTTCACTTCCTGCAAGACACCTTTGCGGAAAAAGGCAATGAAATCATTTCCGCCACTTGAAAGAGGTACAAACAGCACACCGGCCAGGAATTTCCAACCAGGTGCGTAGCGGAGGTCGGGGAAGTCATTCGCAATATCCTGAGAACAAAAAACCGAGGTCGCCTTCTTGATCCGGAGGTATTCGACCATTGCGAGCACCTCTTGGATATTACCACGAGGCCTCCCCAAGACCTTAGTCTCGTTACGAATGGACAGTGCACCGACATCCGCGTCGAACAGCTTCAGGAGATCGTCAGACGAAGCAACAATGTATCCCGAAGGATTAGTGGCGGACGAGGTTGTGTTGATGAGTTTGCGTGCCTGTAATCTGGACGCATAAGAAAGGCGCTCGACGTTGCGAGACGCCGTATCGCCCACCAGGCGGCACATTTTTCGAATGGGAAAAGACACCCTCACTCCTTTTGGCCCATAGGTATGGCAAGAAATAAGCCCCCATAGTTCGTTAAATGCGTTGATAGAGATAGACATGGAAGATCGAACGCCCATGTTGGCGAGGTATTTCAGGTGAATCGGCGACATGGCCCGCAGATTGGCGTGTGTCATGTCGAGAGGCGTCTCCAAGTCCTCCATGGTCCTGCATACCAAGCGAGCTGTTTCCTGGTCACGGTCATACAAGAGCCTTACTTTATTGATTTTATACAGGTCTCTGGCCTGTCTGGGTATGTCTGACGCAGGGAAATGAAGGCCATTGTATAAATCTCGAGTCGCCCTTGGGTCGACAAGCTCCGCGACCACGCGACCATTCCACGCCTGATCAAATTGATAAACCATGACGCGGTGAAAGCCTGTCAACTCTTTGACAATGCCAATAACGACTTTCAGAAAAATAGCCAAGGTGGGAGCAGTTGCAAGTTGCTCTTGGACTTGAGACATAATGTTGAACACCTCCATTGCTGCGGCTTCAGTCCTCTTCTTGCGAGCGCTCCTTAAGATCCGCAGAGGCCTGCTGATATTTACCGTACTGTCGATGAACTCCTCGGCGGTCGGATTGCTGCCAAGGGAGTCTTCAGGTGCCCCAGGAGTCGTATCATCGCTGGGAACCAGTGGGTTGACTTGGTCGTCCTCAAGTTCGAACTCACAGATGACAGACCCCGGATCAGACTCTGGGATATGCATTGCACACCACAATTTCCGTGTCCGGTCCCCTGGAGGCCGAATGGAAATCATGAAAACGTCAGGACCGTTGGCAACCACATCTGCAGCATTTCCGTCGCGAATGAAATCAAGATGGTCGAGTAAGTTGTCGGCTTGTTCTTCGCTGAAAATGTCGAGGAAAGAATCCAGTTGGAAGAGTTGCTGAGGTGTATAGCCTATGATTTGCAAGGAATTCTCGCTTGCTACTCGAACAACAAGCCTTTCTTGTTCCTCTTTGAGAGCCACGAGAAGTCCGAAACTTTGAATGGCGCCGGGAATATGTATGGGTTCGTCTTCGCATCTTTGAAGCGTCTCACCATCTCTTCCGGTTACAACCGCATGGCCTTCATTTGTCACCACATGTCGGAACCGCGCCGTTACCAGACTGGGCTCTGGTGGCGTTGCAAGGACCGCTCCAACAGTCGTATTTGACGCATCCGATTTTTGAGATGCGTCGTCTCCGAGGATCTTATTGAGGACTTGGCTGTCTAGGCTGACAGGCTTGGACTTCTGGCGGTTCCCTGCAATGCCCGCACCAGAGCCAGGTCCTGCCTCCTCCTGCGACGCCTTGGGCGTAGGCTCTGGCGTGGCTTGCGGCGAATCGTCTGAGGCCCACGTTGATCTCCGGCGGGTAGCCAGGGTCATGTCGGGGAAACTGCTCTCGGTGTCCCCTCGTGGTCGTGGGGTAACGATGGGGTCGATCGAAACAGCGGAGCGGACAGGGAAGACGCGGTTGATGGACCCAGGGCTCATTGCTGAATCATGGCCGTCAGATCTTGCGGACTGAGAATGCAAAGAGGGCACATCGATCCGTCCGGTGAACATGCTCACTTGGGCCTGCGTAGGTGGTTTGGAAATCCATGATTGAGAATGTTCAATGTTCGGTTGTCTCGAAGAACCGGACTGGGGCACTTCTGTAGCAGGAGGAATCCAGGCAGGAGAGGTTGAAATAGTGAGGTTTCGTGGGAGATCTGGCTCATGACGCGAAGGAGGCGTCGACATCCTGGTGTATCTTCGCCAGAATCGTTATTTCAGTCGGTATACCACGCCAAGTACGGAGTACTGCTTCCAAGCGACTGGTGATGACTATTGTCTCAGGTAACATGTACCACGGCCGGTGGAACAAGAGAAGCATATCCCGGCCGCGTAATGTTTGCCGATGCCACTTGTTGCCTCTCAAACACTCGTTTGGGGCAGCATTTGCCTGAATGTGGATTGCCAAATGTAATCTTCACAGGGACGAAATCTCCTCGGAGAACAGACCCGAGCAGGCTTATGAGAACAAGAATGAGGTTCAAGAGGCGGCAGTCGGATCGTGGGAGACTTCGTGTAAGAGGGTATCTCGGTCGGTCGGATTCGGCTCGAGGAAGGGCAACAGAGGTCGGTGGAAGGAGGAGATCACTCGATTGGCGTCAAGGCTTTGTTGATAAAGGGTAAATAAGTGTTCTATAAGAATGAGCAAGTCGCCAGTAACAGATGTTTACTGTACAAGAAAAGCGCCTCTTCCAACGAAACTGCGAGCGAGCAGGTGGTATGCTGTCTGCAGTCTGTTACGACGGTGGCGTCGAGGGAAAAGGAGAGTGATGCGCGACTGTGGCGGAAACCGAAAGACGAATTGCTGTGACGGCATGGACTGCGGTAGTGCTAAGTAAGTGTAGGTGTCCAGGCGCGCCTGGGCCAAAGAGTGTGGGCTTAGGGGCGCCTGAGCCACCACTAACGAACCGCTACAGACACTACTACGACTATTCCCCAGCACTAATTACTACGTAGCACTGCAACCGCCCACCTGCGCCGCTCTCATGTTCGAAGTCATCTTTTCCACCCTCGTTGTCGTCGTCGTCGTCTCAGCCTGCCCCTCACTGACTGTCCTTCATATCCTCGATCGAATAACTTCAAGAAAACCCGCCTTTCAGACCGAGTTCAGCCCGTTGAGCATCTATCTTGAGACAAACGTGTCGAGGCCTCTCAGGTCAGCAAGGCAATACTACGGGGCTACACGGCAGGGAAGGTCCACATAATCTTAGAGTTGCGGGAAACAGGGCATACCGACTCCCTCCAACGGTGTCAGAGGTTCCTGTGTCTTCCTGCTGCGGGCCAAAAGAGTCTACTGCTGGTCGCGGCCCTTTCCAGCCATTCTACTGGCTTTGACACACAACCAGGATGATCAGACACGCACATCAGCCTCATCTCAGAACCTCGGGTCTGTAGCCGAAGCAGTGCGTGGTTGTCGTTCGAGACCCTCCTCAGCCACTGTCCAGCAAGCCTGCGGGGTGCCTTCGCTCGCTAAGAGGCAGCTAGGGGAAGCATTAGCGACCGCTTGGATCTACCACCCCATAAACTAGATTCTCCATTCGAGAGGAAGCAAGTTTTATGTCAGCACCTCAAATTCCCATCCCTGGAACATGGAATTCAGCAAAATGGGATGGCGCGCCTGGTCTCACATCCTGTATCAGCTGTCATGTCAATGCACAACATGCTCGCGTCATCAGGGTTCATCGAGCCTGCCCGCTTGTCACAGGAGGGTTAGAAGACCGATTGCCCATATATTTCTCGATACATATCGCTGTCAAGTGTGAACGGGCGCCTTCCCTGCACTGGCGTATGTTTCTGTGTCCCACCTCGCACCTATTCGCCGGAATGGACAATGCGACGTCCGCAGCTATTCAACTCTGCGATCCACTGGCTTGCAGCGTCTGCTTTCTAGCCCATTAGATGAACCCTTCCGGATTAATTGATCTAAAACTCAAAATGCAGAAAATTCTTTCGGCACGATTACTTGCTTCAGTTCCATAGACCAGAAGGGTGTTTACCAAATTCCATGGTCCACTCAGAGGTCGCGAGTCGAGGGAAAGAGTGCTCGCAGGCCTAAATTCGCACTTATTTCACTTAATCCAGTGGCCGGTTTGCAGTATTTTTGGACAGGCTGGGCGCGCTGCACAGCAGCACATCGCGAAACATAACCACGCTATGGAGCGACCTGACCGACAGGGCTCTTATCATTCAGAAACACGGGTTGAGTGAGCAGGCTGACGGCTTATACACGACCAGTGATAGAAAGGGTCAGCACGCACTCATTTCGGAAAATTACAACTCCCCAGAATCAGTGATGGTGGTCCGAGCCCCTCATGATGATTTCCTCCTTGGAATCTGGAGCATCGATCTGGAGGCATGAGTTCCTACGCATGCGCGTCGCTTCATCGCATTGACGACTGCGAGGATACTCGCTCTTTAGGCCTGTTGCCGGTATTTCCAATGGGTATGCTACGATCCAATTGTCAGAGAGGCGCAACCACAAATTCTGCATTTATTCTACCGACCGATCTGCCGGTTTGGGTGTGATTCTTGGAACAGAACCTCAGAGGTGACTCGTTCAACCAGTTGATCGGCCTCATATCTCAGCTTTGGTGCTTGCCAGGTTTCCCACCACCTTACCATCAAGGCGAACCTGATGCAATCATAAGGATGGTCCGAATCAGCGCTGTTTGTTAAGCGCGTCTGGACTGGTTTTCGGCCATCGCCTGAACATCTCCCTACCCGCCGTAAAACATGAAGTGGATTCGGAAGGGTTCTATGACATTATTGAGGTTTACAGGGACAAAAGGAATCCTCCAAGCCAGCCGGTTTTGGATTGAGCTACTTTGCTAGCTTTGTGACACCGGAGGGTTTGACGGGGAACGAGAACAGAGACTGAAGTACGCGCTGGCGAAGATGCGTTCCAATTGTGACAATCAACACCATGCAGCCCAAGTTCCGTTGAAGGTCGAAGTTGAGCTACAGACGAATACCAGGACGCTCGCAGGTCAAAAACCACACACAGGGAGTGAAAGTTTTGGACTGCACATGCCCACATTGCGACCGATGTGGACTTTTACTCGACAGCCAAGACTCGGAGTTGATGATTGCATACTCAGAAACAGTTCCGGCTCCCTTTTGCATACAGCGTGGCGCCATGTACAGCGTACAGCACTGCATATAACAATAACAAAAGGTGCGTGCGCAGAGTCGACGATACCTGATGAGGCTCAGGCTGGAGCAGCCCGGGCCGACGTTTTCCCGGTCTCTTGGCGGCAGATATTGCGACTTTCTGCTTTTTCCCGGAAGCCTCCTCTGCTTGGTGAATAATTCATGCAACCGATAAGAGTGCTGCTGAAGGGGTCCGGCATTGGAGAATCGAGTGCGTTTCGCCCACCACGGTCAGGAGGAGACTGGTCTGCGCAGGAGCCTCAAAACACCCGCCACGTCTCGTGTTGTTTTGCCAGCTTTGGCCGGTGGTTCAACGTTTTTCCAAGTCGCCATGTCCATTGCCAACTACATCCATCCGAGCACATATGAGAGTCTTTCCGACCAGGAGATATCCGTAGTCCAGCAGGTACATGACTTCGCCGAGAAATACTTCCAGAACCCATGCTTTGACGCGTCCCACGACTTCGATCACGTGAAAAGGGTGGTGAAGAACGCCATAGCTATCCTCACAAGGGAAGAGAATAGCCGGAAGCAGAAAGCATTGCCTGCATTGGATCCGTTAAGCGTCATCCTTGGTGCGCTGCTCCACGATGTCGAGGACAAGAAGTACATCAGCGCCGTGGACGACAACTCTCCACTCAAGCGGGCAATCGTAGACGCCGGAATGTCTCTCGAGTATGCTGCGCAAATCCAGCTGTTGGTCGAAGGCGTTTCATACTCGTCGGAGATCAGGGACCCACAGCGTGTCAGGAATCTCATTGTAGCCATTCCAGAGCTGGCCATCGTACAGGACGCCGACCGGCTGGACGCGATAGGGGCCATTGGAATCGGTCGATGCTTTACATTTGGTGGAGCCAAAGGCGCCCGGAGTTTGCAGGATTCAATCCAACACTTTGAGGACAAGTTGGTGAAGTTGGAAGGGATGATGAAGACTGAAGCTGGAAAAGCCATGGCCGAGGAGAGATCGCGGAGGATTCGTGAGTTCATGGCCTGGTGGCAAACCGAGGTTGACTCCTCAAATCAATGACTCTGTGGTATCGAAACCCAGGTCGACAACAGAATCTTCCACTCCCCACTCAACAAAGACTTGTGCGGTAGTACCTAGAACGCCAAGTAGCAGTTCAGTTTAGGTGCAAACCATCATCCATGTTTGCTCTCAAATGCTGCTCAACCACCTCATACCGCTCCCTCAGGTTTCCTCGGCTTCACCTGGCTCGCCAAGATCACCATACTGCCCAAGAGGATCCTGCTTCTCGTGGGTTACTGAGTGGGGGCTAACAGCTGCAGAGCCTGACTTTGGTGGTGGAGCAAGTGGTGTACCCTTTCGTGATGGCACGTGGTCCTGTTGTGCACTCTTCTTCTCTCCTTCGGCAAACACGTCGTCGAAGCCGGCACTCGGGGAGAGGCCTCCGTGCCGTCTAGCTTTTCGCGCCTTCGACAGTGCTGCTGTGGGAGCGGGAGCATTGGGGTTGAGCATCGGTGGCGGCGGGATGTTTGGATTCACCATTGGAGGCGGAGATAGACTCTGGGTGGGTGCAGGCTGAAAAGTGTTGGCAAATTGTTCGTTGTGTTCATTTTCCACGCTCTTGCTTTCTGCGTCAAACAGATTCTCTCCAGGCGCCTGGACCTCTTCTCCTAACCCGACAGGGAGCCGATGGAGGGCTCCGAAACCAAGGACGGCTCCCAGGGCGCCTTCACCACCCCAACCTCGTCGGGGGACGAGTTCAACTTCTCGAACCACATCAAATTCCGAATTGTATACCCAAAGAACCAAGCTCCTGTTTAAGTGGTCTTCGACCAATTCGCCCAGCGCCCCCTCACCTTTGAGTGTACCGCTCGGAGAGCCCAAGATGTAATCGCTGTGTGGTAGTAGACCGGCTTGATGTGCTGGGGATAGCGATGACGGAATGGTCAAGACGTGCCAGATGTTCTGGGTAGAGTTCAGAGGTGCAAGCTGAAGAGTCAGGCCCAACGATGCCGGAGTGGCGGGGACCGCGACCGTGAGTGTATGTGTTCGTTGACCCTGCACACGTCACGTCAGTGGGGGTTGAGACAGTGGTATACTACTTGATGTGTGTGTGCGTGTGTGTGTTGTCCTTACCTTCGCGCTCCAGAGGTCCAGAGAACAGTATGCGCCTGCGCAGTTGTGCAGTTCTGTCGCGAAGAGGTTCGAGTCTGGAGACTCCTACGAGACACAGGAGATCAGCATCGGACTCGACCGCAAACAGATACACAGCGCCATACTATGTAGTGGCTATTGATTCCCACGATGAAGTCGAACCACGGTTCCAGAGGCAGGTCCTTGTTCGTGTTCCGCAACACTTGGAAGCCGTACGAGCTGTCTGAAGGGCCTGAGTCGGCCTGCCGTGCGGCCGGCTCGCCGTCCAGACGGGCTATGAAGCGGTTCAAGGCACCAAACATGGTTTTTCTCAGATCTCAGACATTCAACAAGGGAGCCTTATCATCAGCACGTCTCTCGCTCGTCTGAACACATTGCCAGAAGACGTGTTTGGTTGGCAACGTGACGCGCCGGACAAAACTACGGCGGATCACAGAAAAACCAGGCACCTACTAGGTAAAAGCTGGAGCACAGTCACCAAGCGACGAGGCGTACTCCCTCGAGCAGAAGAAAGTATCGGGATCAATATCAGTACCGTACCCAGTATCCGTACTGCTGACTTCTGTGAGCAGAAATACTGCTGCAGCACCTGGCTGATCACTAGTACTGCTAGATTTGGTCATTTTCTTGTCCGTGTGCTCTGAGACAGCTTCACGTTTCACAGCTGCCATTAGCCGCCATCAACCGCGCTCTTTGCTTTCACAACCTTCTTGGTCGTCCTTCCAGGGTTGTCTTCATACTTGACTCCACGATCTGGGTGCCTGAGGGCCGGACCGAAACACTCTCTCAGCTTTGGGGCGGTCTGGCTCCGGGCGCTTCCTTGGGGCAGCAATTCGCAGCTTGAACAGGGTGCACACGTCAAAGCTCGTGATGCTATTGTTCGAGGGATTGTCCGTGATGTTTGATCATGTCTTTCGAGGCCCGGAAGCATACTACTGTGTAAGTCCAATCACAAATACTCTGAACATATGTTCCGCCTCGCGGGGCTATGCACGCCATGATCCTTGTCGTATTATGCCATTCGGTGGTTCTACTGGATGAGTTTCTCAAGGCGCTCTGTAGCTAAGCGCCAGCCCAATCAGTGGCCAAGGCCTCGGGAGTTTTGTCCTCCGGCGCTGGGCCAGTCCAGCCGGCTGTGTTGAGACATATAGCGAGCTCCCGCCGGCGTCGAAGCAGACTTCCGGGAATCAAGAATACTAACCCGGGTTCACATACTTCCGCGTCTATTTTGTGTCAAATGCTACATCTGGGATAGCCGACCGCCCGAATGTGGTTTCGCCGTCATCTTTCCTTCACGAATACACCATCCATAAAGCGCCGCCATGGAAGCCGCGGGAAAGGTGTGGAGCAGATAACCAAGAACGAGGTCTATACCACGACCTTGGAGCTCCAGCAGGAGCATTCCACTGGCCAGATTGGTGAAGAATCTGAACCTGTGCTCTGGTACTCTTTATGGCTTTCTAGGCGGGCGTTAGGAGGACTCGCAACGATCTTCGCGACCTGTGCCGGAGCACTTGTTGCGATATGGCAGATCAACACTCGAAATGACGGCTTTCGTTTGGTCACCACGAACCACTACTCCTGGACATACAGCCCAACCGCTATCATTGTTATACTCGTTGCTATTTGGCGACAGGTCGACCAAACTTGCAAGCTCCTCCTCCCATGGCAAGTTCTGCAGAAGGCAGATGCCTCTGCGAAGACGAGCGTGTTGCTGGACTATATATCACCACTTCAGATTGTCAGCCTCTGGAATGCCGTGAGAAAACGACATTGGCCAATATGTCTAACCATATCGTCTTTTATCCTCCTGAAGCTGATCACCCTTGCTACGACTGGTCTATTCTTCACCGATTTCCGGATCGAAACGTCTCAGACTGGAAACCTCTTCACCGGCACAAGCTTTGATGGTTCACTATACAACGCTACCGCGTATCTTAGTGTTTCCGATTCGTCTCTGTTTTATACAGCATATGCGGTGATGGCAAAAGGTCTTCGCAATGTTCAGGGGACACTCGACAGTACCGCTTATCAGACCTTGTCAATTCCAGACTCTGTTTTGAGCTCCAATGCCACCATCAGTGCGGCTGTTGACGTCTTCGTGCCCTCATTCAACTGTGAGAAAACCAATGCTAGTATTAACCTTCAACCGGCGAACACAACAGCGCAACATCCCGAAAGCACCCTGAACCTGCTGGCCCCAAAGTGTAAGCTCCTTGCAGGGGCGCCACCAATCTACACCCTCAATCCACAATTGTACGAATGCCCTAGTCGACAGCTGAGTGGATTAATGCAACGAGTAGACTGTTCTGGACAAAATTCACCGACGCCCATCGGGAACTGGCAGCTTCTGACGTTGACAGACATGCGGTACACGCAGACTCGTGTCAATGGGTCTGATGTTGGGGATGGGTCTGAATTCGAAGCTTCTTCATGGTCGTCTGGTGTGGCACAGATCAGCAGCATCTTGTGCAGGCCTAGCTACACCATGCAGACACACCAAATTACTTACGATCTCTCCCAGAACCCGACTCAGATCTCTCTAACACCCCAGGTCACCAGTCAAAGCCGTTCACTGCAAAACTTTGAAGACGCTGATCTCGGGGTCATGTTCACGTCTGCATACATGGCTTCAGCGCTGATGTTTGGCAACAAGGCAGACAGTGATGTGGCAGAGGAGTATCCGGATACTATGTTCAAGACCATGGCTGAAGTCAGCGGCGGGGGCTACGAGGTCTTACTGGACGAAGATGTCATGATATCCGCAGCCGAGAAAGTCTTCAACCATGTCGCCGTGCAGATTGCCTCGAAAAACCTTGTTCGCGCAGAACAAAGTCCAGTCACCGGCACGATATCTGCGCTTCGGCAAAGACTCTATGTCCGAGAAGCGTCTCTGTGGCTCGTGGTGGCCGGTTTCTCGGTCATGACCGTGTTAGTAGTCATGGTATCCACAAATCGATCAACAGGTGTCGTGCCTCGCGATCCGGAGCCCATCAGTAGCACAGCTATTCTGCTGGCGGACAGCCCTGGCTTTGAGGAGGTCCTCTGCGACTGCAGTGCTGTTACAAGTGCGCAACTGGAGAAAGTCCTTGATCGCTCTCATTACGCATCTTTGTCATCTGTCAATGCCCACGGCCAGCAAAGTTTCACTATTGAGGTAACTGACGATGGAGAGAGCACCGATTCTTCAAGCACAGACGCCGGTACACCTTGGTGGAACCCTCTCCTTCTCAGGCGCCTCGTGATGGTGCTTGTGTTAGGGTTACCACCGGCCTTGATTGCAGTCTTAGAAGTCCTCAATCATCTATCCCAGCGAAAAACAGGGATAACCATGCTTTCAGACAGCGGGAGCTTCTCCACAGAGTCGTGCACGAGATTTGTTCCTGCTCTAGCCATGCTGTTGGTGTCTACATCGTTCAATGCATTGGATTTCAACATTGCCGTCTTGGCTCCTTACCACTCTCTCAAAACCAGGGATGGTATAAATGGTTCGAACCTGTTCCGCTCTGTTATGGGGAAGATGCCTCCAATCGCTTTATGGGTTGCTGTAAAGCAAAGATATTGGAGTGTCTTTATGTCTTCCGTTGGCGCTCTTCTTGGGAGCTTACTAACGATCATCGTTTCTGGGCTTTTGGTCATTGACAGCATCGGAACTTCAATGCCAGCAACATTGCGAAAGCTCGACAACTTCAACACGACCTGGGCCAACTCTGTGACCAACGATAGCTCTGCAGCTGTTGTCGTCAGTCTCATCGAAGCCGCGAATCTATCTTACCCTCCGTTCACGTACGAGGAATTAGCTCTGCCGAAACTTCAGTACGCAGAAGACATGACCGCAAGCACCGCCCCGGACAGCCTTGTCGATGCTTTGCTACCAGCTCTGCGTGGCTCTCTGGCGTGCAGTATGCTTCAACCTGATCAGTTCAACCTCTCTGGATCCTTCAATGCAAGAATTCTCTCAGCAAGCGCTTCCGTTGAAGCTACATTGCCACTACCGCCCGAGTGCCCCTACGGAGGTCCAGGTGGCAATTTATCGCATCTGGACTTCCAGTACTTCTTCCAGCTGCCGAGTAGCACGAACCAAAGCTTCATTGGGAAAATGCTGGACTTGCATGTCGGCCCTTACTCGGGCCCTTTCGCAGACAGTTCAGATGAGGTCTCTCCATACACACAGGCAGATAATCCGGCGGGCTGTCCATCGCTGGGGTTCATCTACGGTTATGTCGACGTGGAAGATATGTCCAAGTCGGTAGTGTCTACAATGGCGTGCTCGCAGGTGATTGAAAGGCTTGATGCGAGAGTGGTGTTGAACGCCAATGACCTCAGCATTTCCCCCACGAGCGTGCCCGTTGCCAACGAGTCCACAGCCAGCTTGCTTGCCAGCGGTCCAGACAACCTCACTTCCAGCGGTCGCACAACACCGACTGCCTTCCCGTTCAGGCTGCAAGTCCACATGGACCAAGCACTCTCGATGTTCAATCAGACGCAGTATTCATCGAGCAGCTTGTCCAGCCAGCCGCCGGTGGACAATTTCTTCCAAGCCGTCTTATTCGGCCGCACCCCTGTCCCACAGGAGCTGATGGGTCGCGCCGACGAAGAAAGCCAGAACCGAGTCAGGCAGGGCATTCTGAACTTCTACCGCCGATATATGGCACAGGCCATCTCCGCAAACATGCGGGTCAATAATGGTCCAGCCTCCTCCCCTGCGACATCGACCGGTGCGGAAGCAGCCGAGGCCGCTCAAGCAACCAGTGTCGCTGCTACGCTCGTCAACGTTCCAGGGGCTGTCCTGCGCGTGAATTCCACCTCCAAACTCATCCTGCAGGCCCTCCTAGCAGCCATGTTCGTCTGCGGCTTGACGGCGGTGCTTCTCAATCCAATGAGAAAGGTCGTTCCGCATAATCCATGTACCATTGCCGGTGTCGCGAGCTTGCTTGCTGGAAGCAGGTTGGTGAAAGAGCTGTCGGCGGCAAAGAGCCATGACGAAGCCGAATCGCTCCTCCGCAGTACATCTGTCCAGTTAGGCTGGTGGGATGATGTTGGACTCGCTGAGACGGCGGATGAAGGGGATCAGGCGGAAATTGTACCAGTACGGCGCAGGTATGGTATTGATATTGTCAAGGAGACTGGATGACAGGTGTTCGGGCCCTAGGGATCGATCCCATCTCGAGCTGCTTTCTACATGTACGCCGTAGGTGACACCAAGCGAATGGACCACATGTGCATGAATACAGGGTTGTCTATAAGTGCCGTAGGTTTATGAGCGTTAAAACGCCGGCTGTCGTACCCCTCCCATACATCTCTGGCTACTAAGACTCGGTACCTTATCTATGGTCCTAATGCTTCGGAGCTCGGCATGCCGACCAGATTGTAATCAGAGGAAAAGCAAATCTTGTATCAGCATGTTTCGATGTGTCGACGCTATGGCATGAGACTGCTACGCTGCATGTATCATACATCAAAGGTCGTGTGTCATCTCAGTCGTGACAGTAAAGAATTTTCGTATGCCAGCCGTCGAAGTGTATCGCCTGTTTCCGCTCTATCCAAACTGGAATACGTGCCAAGTATCCGTACCACCTCCTCATATTTCCAGAAAAATGTAAATCCCAAATCCAAATGCCCATGATTTTCCCGATCAGTAATCGCTGATCTGCCTAGGCTCCAAACTTCCTGCACATCCTGATACCGTAGTCCCGAAGAAGGTGGAGATTACGAGCGTCTGTGAAGTTGACCTCAGACCCCGGGCGTCCATCAGGACAGGTATGCCTCGCCGATGGGGCTGGAGACGGAGTTTCCATTCACCAGGATACCGTCGCTGCACATGAAGTACGCATACCGCTCTACGGCGCTCTGAGAGTCAAGCCATGGGATGACCTCGCTCAAGAATGAGGCAACGTCGCTGTCAGAGCCTGTGGCACCGAACTCGGTCAACCAAACTTTGCTTACGCCGTTCTTTGCCGCTGTGTCGATGACATCCTGGACGTGGGACTTGAAGTAGTCGACCTGACTTGCGTCGGCATACCAGTGGAAAGCGACGAAATCGATATTGCACTTTCCGCCACATGCATCGAAGAACTGCTGGAGCCACGTTGTTCCCATAGGTGGACTCGATCCGGCACCGTTGGTAATTGCCGGAGAGCCCACTGACACTTGGCCGGACAGGGGAGCGACGTTGTCGATATGGAGTTGGGCGGCTGTGACGGGATCGATGTTCGACTGAGAGCTGAGGTCGGGCTCGTTGAAGGAGAGCACGTGTTTAGAGCCGCTAGAGATGGCCGACTGCACAGCACTGGACCACGCAGAGATGGAGTTTTGCCCCCACAACAAGGGAACAAACTCTGCTCCGGAGAGAATGCTGCCATCGGGTGCGGCCCCCCAGTTGTAAGCCCAGCTAATACCCTGGCCCGCGAAAGCCGAGGTCAACGAGGCAATGTTGTAGGACAGACCCTTCTTGCCGCTAGTGGAACCCCCGGTGCTTGGTGTGGAGCTGGAGCTGGAGGAAGGGACCGAGATAGAGACACTCGCGGCAGCACTAGAGGCAGGTGCTGTGCCAGCAATTGTTGCCAAGGTGGTGGGAACAACTGATTCAACCGACGAACCAGCTGCAACCGATGCTCCGCCTCCAACTGAAGGTCTCCCGAAGAAGGCTCCCGCAGTTGGTGTTCCAGCATCAAGGCTGACTGACGCCGATCCAGTTAGGTCTTCGAGCCCGGAGTCAGATACGACAGAGGAGGATGCTGGGGCAGAGCTGGCCGAGACTGAGGTAGAGCTAGCGCTTGCCGTGAATGTGACGAATTGCACAGACGTAGTAGTAATGGTAGACGTCAAGCTGCTGCTGCACGAGGTAGTGCTGACTCCGACGGCAGCGTTGGCGACAGGAACACTTGAGATGCCCTCGGCAACACCGCCCGTGGAGGATGCAAGAGGGATAGGGCTAACAATGATCGTCGTGACAGCTGTGGCAGGGGACTCGACTGCTGAGCCTCCAAAGTTTGTACCGTTGTGAGCAGTGCCGTTAGCTGCGAATGTTCCACCGGTAGGCAAGGCGATGCCTGAGCCTCTACCGGTACCGGTGCCATAGTGGAATCGATGGTGTCGCTGCGGATGAGCCAGAACAGCAGTGGCGAGAGCCAAGATGGATAAGACGCTGGAAACCATGTTGGAATTGGGTATAGATGTTGTGATGGAGATGTTGAGATGTCGGAACACAGGGGGATTGGGGATAGTCTGATGAGCCCGCCGGGGGTAATTTGTATAGGATTCAATCAATGAATGACCTGGTTGGCGAATGAGTGACCACGAGCGTAGCTCAAGCGAGGAAGAAAGCGAATAGACCAAGGGCTAGCCTTGTCGTGAAAAGGGAGGGACGAAGTGCAATGTGTCGCACAAACGTGTCAAGAGCCTGCAGTGGGCAAAGGATTGAGTGCTGGGAAAGAAAGAAGGAGAGGCATGAAACGAAAAAAACTTCAGAGATATAGCTTCGGACAGGAGGGGGTGGGTGGTGGGGGATCGCGCCTTGACAGGAGAGGTGTTGCAAACTCATCAGGAGTTGGGATCCAGTGGCACGTTTCATGGTGGACATGTGTGCGACGGCCATCCTTGTTGGGCTAACTGGAAGAGGGCCTCCAAAAGACACGGTAAAGAAGAGGTCTTTTCAAAGGAGGAAAGCTGCATCTCCATAGGGTGACCAGCTAGAAAGCTCTGTATCGTTGGGTACAGGGGCCGTACAGACCCCGTACGAGACTCGCAATTGCGAGCAGATGAGACCAAGAACCAACTAGCCGACTGAACTGCGGCATCCAAAGAGTCGTCCACCAGTGGAGTTTGGTGGTTGACAGCCTTGGGAAGCAGAAAGGAGACGGCGGACGAGTGGCTGCAAGCCACATGGAGGTCGATTAAGCCATATCGAGCCCCTTATCCGGTTGCTAGTTCTGTCACAAGCTGCCGTGGAACCACCAGTCAGCAGCAGCCAGATCTCGCCCTGAAACAGACCACTGGTTGAACTCAGTCGGGGCCATGCAGGGGGCACCACCATGGACCAGGGCGCCAGCCAGTAGCCACTGGAGAGCGCGAGAGAGGCGTAGCTGAGCCGCTACTGTCAGGAACCCGGACCTAGTCTGTGTCTTAGTCTGTGGCCTGTGTTTCGCCGGAAGAGACCGTAATCGACGGGTCTGTGAGAGGCGGAATCCCCTTCCCAGGGCCATGGAAATGAGAGAGGGCGAAAAGATCGCAGGCTGCAGGGATCAGCCAGACTGTTCGGTCTTCGGTCTTCTCCTCCATACATCGTATCCGTGTATTTCTCAGTCCAGTGATTCTTTTCAGGGCCAGAGCACATCTCCACCCGAGTCTTTGAGCAGATCGACCGGGGCCTAGGGCCTGGCGAAGCGACGGACGGTCGGGAACGTGAGGTTGATGAGTTGGGGAGAGGCGTTCTGACAAAGGACACTAGACAGTCAACTGTCTATCACAGACAGACATGGATCATAGCCACCAGGCTTACGTACCTCTTGCCATGGTCGTGTTTCGCAGGTGGGTTTCTGTCCTGTCACCGCTCAAGCACCAATGAAATAAAAGTGAGTAAAGGTGAGAGGCCCCTAAGCCTGCAGTGCGTGATGGAGCTGGGGCCGGAGGAACTGTTAATCCGGGCGAAACCTCACCAGCTCTCACCTTATCACCTCATCACCTCACCCTACGACAGCGCTCGATATGGCGGCATACAGACCGCGACTACAGTACGGAGTACGGATACAAGGCAGGGGATGCGTGTACGGATACGGAATGCAACTCCCGTCTCGAGTTTGGCCCGCGAGTGGTGCCAGTTGCAAACATGGGTGGCGCGGTCGATGCCAGGAGATCCATGTTCGAGCTGATACCCATGCCCATGTCTATTCCTTGTCCGTACTCCGTCTTCAGATCCATATCGGTATTGAACCTGTCACTTTCCAGCCACCGTCACCTCCGTCAACTTGTAAACTCGTGACCCGCATACGTCTCCTGTCCGGCCACTGGTTTGCATCTGATCTGCATTTTCAACCTCGTCCACTCCAAACGGATACTCCGTAGCGCTCTACGAGACGGACTGAAGGCAACCCTGCTCAGAACCCCCGGTGAGAGATGTGATAGTATCCAGTATTTACGGCTTGTCTTTCCGTCGTTCGTCCAGCACCGCCATCACATCCTTCACATTATCTTTATCACCCTTGTGTTTCTTGGGCCCTCGTTTCCTCCCGCTCTTCTTGCCACCCCCTTCGCCCTCCTCCCAAATGGGCCCTTCCTCGTCATCGTCATCTCCGAACCGGCTCTCGCCAAATCCCAGATCCAGGTCCATGGCATCAGCCCGGTCTCGCTCCTTCAGTCGAGCCAGCAATTGTTGTTGTTTGGCTTCCCGGTCTGGGTCCGAACCAGGCACATCAACTCCACCCTGTTCCTCGCTCCGTTTCAAGGCCGCCGCCCGCTTCAAAGCCGCAAGGAGCGTAGGATCTTTGGTGATGGGATTGCTACGATCCTCCACTTCGTCAGCCTGGGTGCTTGTCGAAAAATAGTTTCGTGGCTTGTCGCTTCCTGCTGCAACCTCCTTCTTCCTTGCATCGGACTTTTCTGCTCCCTGCTCCTCTGCACCTGAGTCATCGGACTCGCTCTTGATACCGGCCAATGGATCGTAGTCCCCAGCACCTTGGAAAATGTCGTCGTCTTCATCTTCCGCTTGCTGGGCCAACAGTGCCTGCTGCTTCGCCAGGAATTCGGCTGGGACCTCCATCCCTAGGGGCTGGGCCTGTTTTACGCTGTCCTCGTCGTCGATCCAGCGAGACTTTCTCTTCGTTGTCCCGTCCTTGTTGGTGATGACGAGTACTTCCCTCCGTCGTCCATTCACCACCTCCACAAATTTCTTCTTGTTGCTGGACTTTTCTGAAGTCACCTTCTTGAAGCGTTCTCCGAGCTTAGGCGCAACCGGAGCAGTCTCCCGCTTTCCTGTCCGACTCTCCTTCAGCTGCCGTAATATTTCATCTCGGGACATTGGTTGAGCATCAACAACCTCATCTGCAGTAGATTTGGACTCTTTCTTTTTCGTCGCCGGACTCTTGGCCTGAACCTCTTTATCCAGCACCTGGTCCAGCTCGTCCTCCACATCCACTTTTTCGGTCTCCGTAGCAATCTCTTGCGGCTGCGACGACTCATTATTAACATCTTCTCCGCGTCGAACTTTGTCCAGCAGTTTCCAATCGAGGCCCTTTATCAAATGCGTACTGCTAATACTTCCTCCAATGCCAATCTGGCTCTTAAGGCTTTCAAACGTAGCTTCGTCAATCTGTTGTAATTTGTACATCTCTTCCAGAGCCTTGAGCCGTTTCCCCTTATCATCCTGTGGCTCGGCATCGTCTTCACCTGCCCGTCTAGCCAATGTGCGGTCGTTGTACCCAGTGGCGAGTTTGGTACCTTTGGGTGCAGCGCTGGATCTGAACTTTTTTGTAGGAGGCTGTCCATCTTGTTCTCGTCGGTGTTCTGCCACTTGTCTTGCAAAGTCCCTGGAGCCACTGTATCCCGCCACCGAGCGAGGAGTCATGGGAATCGAGGCGCGTGCTCTTGAGCCGAGAGCCGGTTTCTTGAAGGATGGATCCGAAGCCCCCGATCCGGGCGTCTTTGCACTGCGCTCGGCCTGGAGGAGGTTTCGAAACTGAGAGTTGTCCATCGTGGTTGACGTGCAGGCCTGTTGCTCTCGACGTTTACTCTGCTTGCACATTTAAAGACAGAAGATTGTTGAGTCGAGAGAGGCCCCGGGATTGCGACTAACATCTAGTGGCGGGCAACGACGTGGCAGAAGTTGGGGAAATATATTCTCCAAGACTCGGCCGATGTTCACCCAGTTCTGTCCGTCCACTCTTGGGTCATTAATTCGGACACCAATCCTTCATACTTATGTTAATTCTGTATTACCCGTGACGCGTCGCGAGCAGACAATGGCGCGAAAAAGAAAGAATATTGATCGCTTCCCGCAGTCGAGCGAGCCACCGCGAAAGAAGCGTGTTTCCACAACGCCTCTACCTGATGGCGTCCATCATTACCAGGAGGTGGACGAAGTGCCGTGTGATCTACAGAAGTAGGCCGACGCGAAGTCTTTTCCTTTAGTATGGGTGTCTTGGTCTCACTGACATCCATATAGATATTGGCATCAAGGTTATTCCATCTTTTCCAAGTATGACGCTGGTATCTGGATGACCGATGACGCTTGGTACGGCGTGACACACGAGTCGGTCGCAAAGTAGGCAGTCTACCAAATCACAGTCCCAGTTGCTGATGCAGAGACAGTAAAATCGCCTTGCATATGGCCGAAGTGGCACCTCCCAAGAGATCCATCATCATCGATGCCTTCTGCGGTGTTGGTGGAAACACCATTGCTTTCGCCCTCTCCGGAAAATGGAAGAGAGTATACGCCATCGAGAAAGACGCGGCGACTTTGGCCTGTGCCAAGCATAATGCAGAAATCTATGGTGTAGCTGACCGCATCACCTGGTTCCATGGCGACTGCTTCGAGATCCTGGGCGCCAGCGGGAAGACGGAGAAGACGGTGGAAGCCCTCACTGCGATTACTGGTCAATTTGGGGTCATTTTCGCCAGTCCACCGTGGGGAGGTTCGTCGGCTCTGGCGCTCAGACTGAAAGGCGATGGCTAATCCCCTTGCACAGGCCCCGGCTACCGCACCGCGGATGTGTTCGATCTCGAATCAATGCAGCCATACAGCTTCAGCTACATCTACGACTCGTTTAAGAAGCTGACCCCGAATCAGGTGTTGTACCTGCCTAGGACGAGTGATTTGCGGCAGATCGCTGCGAGAGTGGAACGAGGCAAGAAGACACAGATTGTGCATTACTGTACGAATGGCACCAGCCGAGCCTTGTGTGCGTACCTTGGAGATTGGGCGCCCTTGAAGTTGTGATACCCAAGCCGCAGCTGAGCACTGTAAAGTAGCTATAGCTGTACCTGGCGAAAAGAGAATGATATGGCTGTTTCTATGATTTCTCGTCTGCTCGATGCCTCGTCTCTGTGATCATCTTTAGCAAGGTAAAGCTACCTGGACCTAGGTACCTAAGGTACATGTAGGTAGCATGCTGACGACCCGACGAGGCTGTTGCAGTAGCACTGGTCGCGAGTCATGAGATGAATCATTGTTCGTTGCGCCAAGCCCTGTCGCGAGTCATGCGAGTTCCGGCCGCTGCAGTGTTTGGCTCTCAACGTGAACTTGAACTTGTCCTCCAGCAACCACTTTGACTGTCAAGTGTATGGACTAGATCCTCCCGACTCGCGACACTGTCACTCCGCTTAAACGGTTTCCTCTTCTCTCGGCTCAAGCGATGAACTCGACTTGACCTGATCGTTGCGATGCGCCGGACCGCGCAACGAACAACACTTCCTGCGGGGTCTTCGGTTTCACTCGAACCTGACTCACTCGAACATGGCCACCGATATTTACCAGCAGGCCAACGACGACCTCGATGGCCTCTTTGAAGATGACGAGGATATCGGAGCGAACTCCAGGGCCGACGCGCCTCTCGACCAGAGTTTCAGTTTGCCTGCCGAGGCCAACGATGAATTGAGCGCGCTGCTGGGCGAAGCAGGTGGCGGCGAAGGCTTGAACTGGGATGAGTTAAATTCAAGAGAGCTCGAAGCGGGCGAGAAAGCAGATGATGCGGTGGACTACGAGGACATCGGAGATGACGAGTCGCTACCGGACGAAGAGCCAACCCAAGCCGGTCAGGTTACCGAAGATACAAAGGACGCGCAGGCCGAGTCACCTAGCGTCCTGCTACCTGGCATCGGAGAGAACGCGTTAGATGGATTGGATGACGATGACTTATTCGGTCCTTCAAGCCCGATCCTGACTGCTTATGAGCCTCAGCCAGTGACTGCGCCTACGAAGCCACTCGACAAGCCAACACGAGATGCCGACCAGGAATCCGACCTTGCCTCCGAACATGGAGATGATGAGACTCAAGACATTTCTATGCTGCAACCGGAACTGGACGACATTGAGGATGCCGAATACCGCACGCAACTGGCCCTCTTCGCCCAATCCGGGAAAGGCATCATGCCAACTACAGAGCAGGAGAACATCGAACAATGGCTGAAGCTAGAGTTTCCTAGCTTCAAGCGTGATGAGACACCATACTTCAACAGGCTTTTCCCTCCGAGGCCACACAAGTGGCCAGCAAAGACCCCTTTGAAGCCCCCAAAGCCGGTCCGTCCCAGCAAAGTGAATTTGGAGATCGAACCAGACCAGAAGACCTCGTTTAACTCAGGAGCTGCCGGGGCGACCCCAGAATTCGACGCGGATCTTGTTAGAACACAAGAGCCTGAGACCGTGCAGGAGGTGGCAGAGTCAGTGGACGAGTCTGATCTAGACGAACCTCTTCCTGGTGGACTCACCCTGAGCGATTTGGAGTTTATGTGTGCCGACTTTGACACGTTGTCGCATCTGGCGCCCTCGGAAGATGAAGTCGTCGAGATCAGAACTCGGGTGGTCGACAGCGACGAAGAAATGTTCGGCTTCGATGATTTCGAGCAGCCTCGCAAGAAGCGTCGTCTCGACCTTGACCCGCATAAGCTCGTCACGATACATCAAGTCGACATTCCGTCGTTCGACAATCCGGAGGAGAAGACCGCCAAATTGGCCAGGAAGGTTGTTATAGACCTGAATGACTCAGATCTGCTGGTTGAGCAAGTCGATCCTGAGGCCGTCAAGGCCAAAGCGCGAGTAGGGAACAAGAGTACGACAACTATCAAAACACTCAAGGACCGCCTGCAGCAACGTTTCAAGACCTCCAACGACGCCGAGTATGACCTCTTGAAACAGAACCATAACCATAAAGTGCGAGGTCAGCTTACGCACTTGAGCATCGAGCACTCTGTCCCAGCCGTTCGTCTTCAATACCCGTACTATCAAGTGCGACTTTCGTTGCAGGAACTCCGAAACTACCACCGGAAGAGGATGCATTTCAAGTATCCCATCAGCTTTTCGCAGCCGGTCAAACGCAAGAGGAAGCACCAGAGAGGCCGCAAAACCGAAGAAGTCTACTCCACCACCAAAGATTTATCCTTGGCCGACAATTCTTCCATGCTGCTGCTCGAGTATTCTGAAGAACACCCTCTGATGTTGTCCCAGACGGGTATGGGCAACAAGGTCGTCAATTACTACCGAAGGCGAACCAAGGACGATACGGCGAGACCCAAAAGCGAAATTGGGGAGACGTCTGTCTTATTGCCAGAAGACAAATCACCCTTCTATATCTTTGGTCAGATTGATCCTGGCGAAACCATCACGTCGCTTTATAACTCCATGTATCGAGCCCCAATCTTCCCGCAAGAATCGAAGCCTACCGATTTCTTGGTCATTCGGGAGACCACCGGTACCGCGGGACAGGTGCACTACCTGCGCAATCTGGAGAACGTGTATGTAGTGGGACAAGAACTGCCGTCGACCACGGTGCCGGGAACGCATTCTCGTATGGTGACGACCGCAGCCAAGAACCGGTTGAAAGCCATTTCGTTCCGCATCGCCCGTAAAAAGAAAACTCACCGGATCAAGGTGGAGGATGTCACTAAACATTTCCCCGACACGACCGACATGCAGAACAGACAGAAGATGAAAGAATTCATGGTGTTCAACAAGGAGTACAAGGAATGGGAGATGAAACCCGGTGAACTGGTGCCTGATGAAGATGTGATCCGCAACTTGATCCGCCCAGAAGACATTTGCCTGCTTGAGTCGATGCAAGTCGGTGCGCAGTATTTACAAGACTCCGGCTATGCGGACAATGACGAAGATGATGACAAGGAAAAAGAAAACGACAACGACAGTATTGAGCAGCAGCTGGCCCCTTGGCGGACGACCAAGAATTTTCTTCAAGCCACCCAAGGCAAAGCTATGCTCAAACTGTACGGCGAAGGTGATCCGTCTGGCCGAGGCGAAGCATTTTCATTCATCAAGACAAGCATGAAGGGGGGCTTCAGACCGATCGGCGGCTCTGCCCAAGACGCCATTTCTCTGAAAAGGGAACTGGGCGGCCACAGCTACAACGTCGCGCGCCAGCAAAAGTCCTACGAGGAATCCATCCGCAACATCTGGGACCGGCAAATAGCAAGCCTCGGGTCCAAGATCGAGCCATCGGATCTGGACATGGACGGTGATGTGGATGCTCAAGAAGACAAGTACGCCGAGCGATCGAACCTCCGAGCCACGCCCATGTCGGCAGCCCACACTCCAGCAGCGTCCCGGCGGATGGATGACGAGACCGCAACATCCTTCAGCAGACGCAGTGTCAACAGTCAAAGCCAGAGGGCGCTGAAAATCCTTCGCACTGTCATCAGAGACGGCGACGAGTTTGTCGAAGAGCACATCGAAACCGATCCGGCGGTGATTAAACAGTACATGAAGATCAAGGAAATGGAAGAGGCGCAGTCTTTCAGGTTCGTCTGCAGCATACACAAGGATTGGAGCAAAGCTGACCTGACTTTAGCTTGAACGACGTCGTGCCTACCGGCGACGCCGAGTTTGACGCAAGACAGCGGAAACGGCAAGCACTGCTATTGACCCTGTTGATGACTCGGAATGGATCTGCTAATACTGGACTAGACTCGAGGAAGAACTCGCCAAGCTCGAGAAGAACTACGCGCGCAGAAAACACCGGCCCAAGAAAGGCGCTGCCGCTGCAACATCGCCTGGTGGGACAGCCATGTCTCCCGATGCCGACGGTCCTAGCGGTGGTGGAAGGAACACACAGCCGACCCAGCGGAAGTGTGCGAATTGCGGTCAGGTCGGCCACATCAAGACCAATAAAAAGTCCGTTAAGTGCAACAAGTGCAACCTCCCCTTCACCCACCAAGTTGGCTCTGTGTTTGCCCAGGCGCCGACCTTTGACGAGTAGACGTGGTCAACAAATGAGGTGGCATTGCACACAGTCACCTCATGTCTGTCGACTTCCCGCCAAAGAGAAAGCGTGGCTGGACCCAACTTGGATTTTGTTGTTCCCGTCCCATTCGAGGACATGATTCGCATCATCATGGCGCACGAGCCTGGCTTCTCTATGCGAGACATGCACCCAACTCTCGACGTGGAGAAGCATGCGATCCCAAATGCTGCCAACCAGCTGAATTATGCCCTCGAGATCAGGAGCCACCCCGGATCCTGACTCCCCTTTCTTCCCTGCCCTTTTTACCTTCCGCTTTTTCTATGGAGATGATTCACTGACATGTCACTCACACAAAAGATTATGTCCCCTGCTCAACGGCACCATCAAGCAAGAAGATGGGTTCAACAACTCTGCGTTCATGGGTGCGCCGCCCACGATGTCCTAGGTTGGCAGTTCCGGCGGCAAGCTTTAACCACTATATGCGGCAGAGCTGGGTGCAGTGGGACAAAGGAGATGAGACTGTGGTGAAGAAATGAGTATGACAAGCCCCAATATATTCCAAAATTGAGATTTTCGCAAAGCATCGTCGGCGGGTGGGTAGGATGAAATTGAAATGCACGGGCGTTTGTTCTTGCTTCTTGCTTCTTGCGAGTTGAAACGATATGGCATGGCATTGCATTGGGTGTTGCATATGCATAGCGGGCGGTCTATCAACACATAAAACGATCATTCGCTTCGAGAACCCCATCCTTGTGGGCGGACTCACCGGGACAGGACACATGGTTCTCAGAAGGGCGTTTTAACACAACGGGCTCAAGCATGGACTGCATTGCATGTTTGGGACGATGGCATGGCACGGCGATCAACTTAGGTAGGTAGTTGGGCCTGACGTCCTTGGACAGGACATACATAATCAGATTTGGCTGTTGGGTTGGGTTTTAACATGCCATGCGCTGGCTCTCAGCCCAGCTCAGTTCAGCTCCATGCTCGCGACACAAGGGCACTTAAGACCAGAGTCGAGATTTGAGCAAACCGATAATCACCCAATATACAGATTGAGATTTAGATTGGCATGAAAGAAGGGCAGCCGGAATGACTGTAGTCATTGATATGCTTCCAAGAAACTGAAACTTGATCATTTGCCTATAATAATACAGGTAGGTACAGGTACAGGCACGATGAATGGGATGCGTATCCCATATGTACCTCGAGGTTCAAATACAAGGCTTGCACTGCACTGCACGTAGAATGCGGGAGATGATGGGAGGACGGGAGGGAAGATGGGATTGGATTGTTACTCCTACTTACTCCCTTTGATACTCACTTCCTTTCCGATGCTCATTTCCTTTCTGATACTCACTTCCTTTCTGCTACTCACTTCCTTTCTGCTACTCACTTCCTTTCTGCTACTCACTTCCTTTCTGATACTTACTTCCTTTCTGATACTTACTCCCTTTCTGCTAGTTCTCGTGCGTGGTTTGATGGTTGATGGTCGGCTAAGCCTATATATATTTATATTGTTCAAGGTAGCTAGGGGTAGTTGCTCTGTAGGCGTGGTGGTCTACGGACGGACGGCATGGACTGTACAAATCCCACGACGATGGGGACGAGACGATGAGGACGAGACGAGGATGATGGATGATAGACGATAGACGATGATGGATGATCAATATTATTTTATTCCAAGCAATACATACAGTAGACCTGCCCTGAGCTGAGAAACAGGACCGCAGCGACCTTGGGACAAGGCTGGCGGCGGGCGGAGGGCCGGCTCAGGAACTTTTGGTGAAACCCTGCGCTGTGGACGCCGGAGAAACAAGAGGAAAAATACATAATTACCTTAGGTACCTGGGAGTCGGTAGCATGCATTCTGAATACGCGCTGACTGCCTCCTTGGAATCATTGGTGACACACAATCTTGACTGTCGTGGTGTCGCATCGAGTGAGAATGATCTTGTCTCGTCTTGCCTTGCCTTGCGAGATGCGTCAAGCAATCGAATTCAGTTCGGCTAGCTCACTCCAAGCAACTGAATTCAGTCGGCTAGCTCACTTCAATCCCGTCCGTCAGAACTACCCTCATTTCACACTCAGGCACTTGATGTCGAAGGTCAGCTTGCTGTTCTTGGGGATGCCAGGCAGAGCCTTGCTTCCGTAGGCCAGGTTCGGTGGAATGACCAGCCGTCGCTCACCGCCGACCTGGATGCCTTCCAGACCAATGTCCCAGCCCTTGATGACCTCGCCGGCGCCGAGCTTGAAGCTGAAAGGCTTGCCGGCCTTGTTGCTGTCAAAGACCTTGCCGTTGTCCAGCTTGCCGATGTAGCGCATCTCCAGACGGTTGCCTTTCTTGGCCGCCGGGCCGGTACCGACCTTGCGCACGTCAATCGACACGCCGTTGACTTCCTTGACCCCCGTCGATGCGCCCGCCTTCTCGGTCTTTTTGTCTGCCTTGGCTGTCGAGGTTCCCGATGGGGTCGGGCCCTGTTCGAGGTTCTTTGCGAACTGGACTTTCTTCTCCGAGCTGCCGTTGGCTTGGGCGCCTTCTTTCTTGCCGGCCTCGGCCGCGGTGGTTCCAGCAGGAGCAGCTTCGCCGTCGTTCTTCTTGAGCTTCTTCAGCCGCTTCTTCTCCGCCTTGCTCAGCTTCTTCTCTTCGCCGTTGGCGGCGGCTTCACCCTTCTTCAGCGACTTGGCCATGATGTCGTCAAGGTTGGCTTCCTCATCTTCCTCGTCGTCGCTGTCTTCGGCCGGACGCTTGTTCTTGCCTTTGCTGACATTCTTTGTAGATGCTGCTGCCTTTTCATCCTCCGAGTCAACTTCAGTGACACGCGGGTCTGCCAGGTCATCCAGCTCATCGGACTCCTCGTCGCTATCTTCGAAGGCGTCGAGCTCGTCCTCGTCGGGGGACAAGTCATAGTCATCCTCATCTTCATCGTCTTCATCGTATAGAGAGGCCTGGCCATCGTCTTGAGGGATCACGTAGTTGCCAGTGAGGTGGATAGTGTGAGTGCCCGAAACCTTGAAGAAGACCTTCTCGCCTTCGCCGACGACAAAGTCAAGGGTTTGTTGGTAGTTCTGCAAAGCATCGTTAGGACCAGGTACTTTCGTTGTTTGATGCATTGGAGTTGAAATGGGTACATACCTTCTCCGGGTCGAGTGTGCAGACCACAACCTCATCCAGCTCGACAGCCTCGTCTTCAGAATCCTCCTCGTCGTCATCATCTTCGTCTCCGTCGAGGGCCTTGCCTTTGCCCTTGGAGGCTTTCATGAGTGCCTTCAGTTGAGCAATGGCCCTCTCGTCTGCCTCGTCGTCATCTTCTTCATCATTGTCTTCGTTGTCTTCCATATCTTCATCTTCAGCCTCTTCATTGGCAAGTGCCTCCAACAAGGCCAGCTTCGTGGACTTTCTATCACTGGGGCCACCATTGGCTTCCTCGTCGTCATCGGACGAGGACTCGTCATCCTCGAGACCGTTCAAGTAGTCTTCATCATCCTCAGAGTCTTCATCGGAATCGTCGAACAAGTGATCGGGAACGCGGACGACTTTGAGCGTAGCTCGAGCCGGTCGCTTATCGTCAGCGTCTTCAAACTCGGGCTCGGCGCTGGGGTCGATTGCGGCCATGGTCACACGGAACTGGGAGAATGATGGTCAGTACATCGGCCCACACAGTCTCTGATTGCAACGACTCACCATAGCAGCGAACTCAGGGACAGCGGGGACCATAATGTCACCAGGAGGGACTTTCATGGCGTAGACCGCCACAGGTTGAGTGCCCGACATGGTGGAAGAGTATGTTCTGTTGAATTAAGGTGTCGAACTTGGTACTGTGTAGCAGATACTCTGTGGCCTGCTTGCTAGTCTGAAAGGGCTGAGAATTGCGGTATGGAGAGAAACAGAAAAAAAAATCGAAGAAGGATTCAAGAGCCTTGAAGACTTGTCCGCTGCCTCAGAAACCGACACCGCTAAAATAAAAATTTGGGGCGGAAATTTTGGGGCCTGGCAATCGATAAGACGGCGTCGTTGCCGCTTGAGGTTTAGCAGCATTGGGGCGTCGAGTTTTTCAGCTTGCCGCCAATGACGCAGCCTGTAATTCACTGACGGTGCCACTGACTGAGGCTCCTTAGGCGCGGCTAGACGGCAGACTGCCCCTAAGACTGGAGTACTGTATGTATGGACACTGGACAGTACTTACGCGTTGACCATGACGCGCTCCCCTCGCTCCTCTGCCTGCGACGTCGATTTGCCTCTTTCCCACGTACAACGCTCACGCTCATCTTCTCGTGCAATGCTGGACCTCATAGGCCATCAAGCTAAGGCTATGAACACCAGATTCCCAATCCCGTTATGAAACTGTCCCACAGCCCACCATGGGCTCCCGGTTAGAGACGAATTCGACCCTGGTGCGCAAGCGCATCGAGAACCATGCCTTCAGCGACGAGCAAGGCGAAGAGTATGAGGCCTCCAAGTTCGGCGGGTTTGCCGACTACATGCGCAGGAAGAAGATCAAATTGCAGAACCTTGATGCCGACATTCGCTCGAATTCCACCGACAAGCCTCCCATCTTCCGTGGAGTCGTCGTCCATGTCAATGGCTATACTCAGCCGTCCCTGAGTGATCTTCACACCCTTGTTGTAAGCCATGGCGGAGGCTTTCTCCAATATCTGGATGGCAAGACTGCGGTCACCCATGTCGTTGCGAGCAATCTCACCCCTAAGAAAACCGTCGAATTTTCGCGGTATCGAATCGTTAAGCCCGGGTGGATTGTCGATAGTGTGAAGGCAGGGAAATTGCTCCCCTGGAACGCATATAGGCTGGTCGATGAAGGTGTAACACAAAAGATCTTGCGGTTTGAGCAGGGTCAGATCGTGAGCCAGGCGAATACCCAACAACATGGTTACAGAGAGCATAGCGAGAACAGCTGGTATGCATCTCAACTTCGTCAAGCCTCGAGAGGTACACCGAACCCGGGATCCAGCAGTTCGCACCATGAGAACCCAGAGTTTGCTGCGCCGGATAGACCGGACGAGATCGAAGAGGACGCACCAACAAAGCAAACGCTGGAGACGGATGATGAGATCCACGTGCATCGACACGCGGATTCTATCGTTGCTGTTGAGGACGACCATCCGACTGATGAAGAATCTAGTGAACCTCCTTTCGCAGCAGACAAGGACGTCCGAGAACTTATAGTACAACGACCATCTGCCGATGCCGCCCAGGACGCTGATCCACCGAGCCATCCTTCCAGGTCAGAGAAACGCCAGTTGACTGCCGAGGAACACAATGCCATTCTACTATCGAATCCGCACCTGGCCAAGTCAAGCACCGCCAACCCAGACTTCCTCAATCAGTACTATCGTGAATCTAGACTACACCACTTGTCAACCTGGAAAGCTGAATTGAAAGCTCAGATGCAAGCCCGCGCCCAGGAGAAGTCATCCTCTCAAAGGGCCAGACAGAAACGAGCGCCAGGATCGCGACGCTATGTGATGCATGTGGACTTTGATAGCTTTTTTGCGGCAGTATCGTTGCGTAAGCATCCTCAACTGGTTGAAAAACCTGTGGTGATTGCGCACGGGAGCGGTCCCAGTTCGGAGATTGCCAGCTGCAACTACCCTGCGAGAAAATATGGCATCAAGAACGGTATGTGGATGAAGGCAGCCCAAGAGCTGTGCCCTGATATTAGCGTGCTGCCTTACGACTACAAAGCATATGAAGAGGCAAGTCGACAGTTCTACGACTCTATCTTGGCCATCGACGGCGTTGTTCAGAGCATCAGCATTGATGAGGCGCTTGTGGACATAAGTGAACAATGCATCAAGGCGGGTGGCTCTGATGGCAAGGGACTCTCCGAAGGCTCCATCTACCGGGAGCAAGACTGTGCCCAGAAACTTGCACAGGAACTGCGAACCTCAGTCAAAGAGAAGACTGGCTGCGACGTCTCGGTCGGTATAGGGGGCAATATTCTTCTGGCCAAAGTAGCGCTCCGAAGAGCCAAACCTGCTGGACAGTATCTCATCAAGCCAGAAGATGTCCTGGACTTTATTGGCGAGTTGACTGTGACTGACCTGCCCGGCGTTGCATGGAGCATCGGCAATAAGCTGGAGGAGATTGGAATCAAGTACGTCAAGGACATCCGAACATGTACCAAAGAACGCCTCGTCAACACACTGGGGCCCAAGACAGGTGAAAAGCTATGGGACTACTCTCGCGGCCTTGACAGGCAGGAAGTGGGTGACCAAGTCATGCGCAAATCTGTATCGGCTGAAGTCAACTGGGGCATTCGGTTTATCAACCAACAACAGGCAGAGGAGTTTGTGCAAAGTCTTTGCGACGAACTCTCACGGCGTCTTCTCGAACAACTGGTGAAGGGGAAGCAGCTGACCATGAAGATCATGCGAAAAGCTGCAGATGCAGGGCTGGACCCTCCGAAAAGTCTGGGTCATGGCAAATGCGACACTTTCAACAAAAGCGTCGCGCTTGGTGTCGCAACTACTGACGCTGGGATTCTGGGAAAGGAGGCCGTCTCCATTCTGCGCAGTTACGGATTCCCTCCCGGAGAGCTCCGCGGGTTGGGAGTGCAAATGCAGAAGTTGGAACCCCTCAAGCCTTCTACGTCCGGCAGTGCGTCTTTGCTGGGTAGTAGCCAGCGGCGGTTGCAATTCAAGAAGCCGCCAACGCCGACATCACGACCGGCTGGACACTCAGAACAGAGTACCTCGCCTCCACCAGGGGTCCGTACACCTAGACTCAAGAACACGGTCGACGCGATTGAAGAGGTGCCTACGCCTGAGAAGCCGAAAGACGACGGCACTATACCTGGCGCCCTTGACGGCAATGCCAGCAACGATGTGTTCCGTCACAGACCACTGAATGTTAGTGGTACCCAATTTATCGTTCCTTCACAGATTGATCCGTCTGTAATGGCCGAGCTGCCAGCAGATATTCGGGCCAAACTCGACCCCAAGCAGAGGACCATTCTGGACAGTCTCAACAGCATGGCCCGCTCCGCCACCCCACCGGTGGACTCATTGTCCCGGTCTGCATCGCCATGTCCGAGCGACAGTGAAGCAGCGCTGCCCCGGGAGAGCCAACTTGACCTTGAAACTCTGGCTGCTCTTCCTCCAGACGTCAGAGAAGAAGTACTCGCGCAGTATAAGGCCCAAGAGAAGGTGGATAGACTGCCACGCTACAAGGGCATTCTGCATCAGTCACCGCACAAGAACAGATCTCAGGCGTCGTCAAAGAAACCCATAGTGACTCCGACGAAGAAGCAGAAGACGGCCGCGTTGTTTGGAAAGTCTCGGTCGAACAGGGTGGGCGACTCATCATCAACCCTGATGCAGTCCAATTTTGTAGCCCTCCCCAAATCAAATCCAGGTCCCAACGAGTCGATTGCTTATGCCTCTGACGAGATCTCCGAATCCTTTCTCAGCGAGCTGCCCGAAGAGATCCGGCTGGAAGTGCTGGCCGAGCAGAAAAGAAACAGGATGACGGCGAGATCGGGTCTCAACTTTGAAAGTGGCAGAAAGAAACCCAAGCCGAAGACGAATCAAGCTGACGACGCGACCCTCCGGGGCCAACAGAAATTACAGCTGGCAAAGCCTGCCGAAAAGCCCACCTTCACATCTCGGAAGCTCAGTTCTCTGCCGGAATTGCGAGACGCCATCTCTGCCTGGGTCCGAGAGTTCTCGGCAGACGGAGAAGGGCCTGACCAGGAAGACGTTGGCGCCCTTTCTGATTACCTGAACAAAGTGGTGTCGATCGAGCGGGACATGGCAAAGGCGGTTGCCGTTGTCAACTGGCTCGGGTTGGTGATAGAGTATGAGAACTTCAAGAGGGACTATGTCCGTAGCTTGTGGGAAACGGCAGTGGCTGCCTTGAAGGCAGACGTGCAAGCGGCTGTGAGGAAGCGAGGTCTCCCTGCCGTGGTGTTTGACTGTTAGCTGCAGAGGGCCATGCTCGAATGTTTGATACTGTGCAAGGAACACGCGATTTTGCCGTTGGTCATCAGCTGCCGTGGATGTTGTGTGTGTTGCCCCTTCCCCTTTCTTGGTCCATTCCACTCTCGAAGCGACAACCAAGGCAAGTTCGCACCTGTCCTCGCCATTGTGGCTGTTGCTGTTGCTGTTGTTGTTGCTGTCACTGTCGCTGCTGGTTTTATTCCTGTTCCTTTCTGTTCATCCTCATATTTTTCTCTACCTCATCTTTTCCGCACTCAGCAAAGCATCCCCAGATCTGGCGCAGCCGCATACACCTTCATCGTTACGCGATGTATGCCTAAGGTAAGCCAGACTGCCAGCCGCGCCCAACTCTTACCCAGGTCTGGCTTGCTGCGCCATCATGCCTTTCATCAACGCCCTGTCTCGAAAACGCCGCCCGTCCTCTCCCACTCGGACTTCCACTCCGGCCCGATGGTCAACCCCGCGATTGACCAAGCTCCCCAAGCTCGATCACATCCTCTTCGATGGCACAGCGTCTCACTCGATAGAGTCTACCAGCACAGGTCGGTCGAAGGTCAGTGTCAAGAGTCAGCTCAAGAGAGGGGTCTCGAGTATCAAAACCATTCTGGGCCTGGGAGACAGATTCAGTGACTCCAGCATCCGGCATCATCCTGAGGCAGGGTTTGCCTCCACTCAAGGCCCCCGGGCAAGCCAGGTGCTCGGGAACGAGTCTAATGTCACTACCGTTTGTCAGCCCCTGAGACTACGATTGACGGCTCTGGCCGATATGCCTGAGGGAAGTCACGACATGCCTGAATCAATGACATGTCGAAATTTCGAAGATGCCGACTTTATCCCATCCGAATGGACAAGAAGTCACAAGCTCGAGCGCCGCAACCTCCGTCGGAGTCACTCGGCACCTGGACTTCAACGCCGAATCACCCAGAAATTCCAGCAAGCATTTGGTAATCCCACTGTTGTGAGAAGATCTGAACTGCGATCTAGACCTAGCATCCAGACACTGGCATTTGAAGCGGCAGAGGCCACTTCCACCCAGCCATCATCAAACCCCTCTACCTTGAACAGTAGCAGTAGCTCGCCCATCGCCCGGAAAACGTCCACTCCGTTGACCTCGGAGCCGGTGACGCCCAAGTCGATGGGACGACCCGGAAGCATGAATTCCTTTGACATTGACCGTCAAATCTATTTTGCAGAAGCCCGACTAACCCCCATTCCGGAGAGTTCCACCCTGCCACCCATCTCAATCAAGACGGTAGAGTCGGCGGCGGCGGCAAAGGTGTTCTTCGAGATGCATTTCAACTCGCTCCTCGGCGGAGATGCTCCACGGGCAGTTCGCAGACGAATGTTGGAGTTGAATCTCCGAGAACATCACCTGTCTCCCAACAGTCAATACCGAGCTCGGAAAGCCTGGGAGCGGGCCGAAAGCGAGAATCTCCGCCAATCTCGGGTCCTGAAGAACACGACGAACCAGGCGAAAGCGGCCCAAGGCGTCGCGATAGGCGGGTTCAAGGTGGTGAGCGTCTTGGGGAAAGGGAGCTTTGGTGTTGTCCGGCTGGTCAAGGCCAAAGGCAGCCAGGACGGCTCGGCGGGGTCCGAGGCGGTCAAAGACAAAGGGCTCGAACTCAAGCCTTCGCGGGCCAGCTTGAAGGCGTCGGTCAAGGCACTGCCCGGGTCCATCATGAGCAAAAGGCGAGAGCTGGCTCGAGGGAGAAAGGAGGTGTTTGCCATGAAAGTCATACGCAAATCAGACATGATCAGGAACGGGCAGGAAGGCCATCTCCGGGCCGAGCGAGACTTTCTGGTTGCGGCCGAAGGGGCGAGATGGGTCATCCCCTTGATTGCGGCGTTTCAGGACCGGAAGCATCTATACTTGGTCATGGAATACTGCATCGGAGGAGACTTCCTGGGTCTCCTCATCCGGCGGAATGTTCTCTGCGAAGAAGTGACCAAATGGTATATTGCTGAGATGATCCTTTGTGTGGAGGAGGCGCATCGAATGAGGTGGATCCATCGAGACGTCAAGCCGGACAACTTCCTCATTGCCATTGACGGCCACCTGAAAATCTCGGACTTTGGGCTGGCTTTTGACGGGGAGTGGACTCATGATCAGAAGTTCTACCAGGAGAATCGGCATTCGCTTCTCGAGCAACTGGGCATCCATCCGGAAGGAGACGAGCAGGACCGACGGGAAAGGGAAGAGAGGGAAGCGAGACCGACTGGGCCCTGCAGCTCATTGAGAGGATGTCCCCAGCATGCCCGGGAGATATCACCGTTTAGGGATGAGCCGGCCATGGGCGAGCCCATCCTCGATTGGCGCAACCGCTCTCAACGGCGCCGACTTGCCCGGTCGGTTGTAGGGACGTCGCAGTATATGGCGCCGGAGGTGATTCGTGGAGAGATGTATGACGGGCGGTGCGACTGGTGGAGCATTGCCATCATCATGTACGAATGTCTTTACGGCTTCACTCCCTTTGCCTGCGAGGATCGCCATCAAACCAAGCTCAAGATCCTCCAGCACAAGAAAACCCTGGTCTTCCCGGAGACCGGAACGGTGGCTGGACCAAGTATCGAAGCGATGGATCTGATGATGCAGATTCTGGTTGAAAAGGAAAAGCGTCTGTGCAGTCGTCAGTACGAGCTCAACGACTTCACCCGGAAAATCGTGCGGGGTCGGGTGATCCGGTGCGCTGCCGACAAGATCCATCAGAACTATCAGGGCTACTTTGTGTATTCGGGCGATGCCGAAGACATCAAGCGCCATGCATTCTTCCGGGACATTGACTGGGACACCGTCCATCTCCGCCGGCCGCCCTTTGTGCCGCGGGTCCGAGACTGGGAAGACACCAAATACTTTGACGAAGAGGAGCCGGTCTCGGACATTGACACCGCCACCACCATCGAAGAGGGCCAGGAGGTTGGAGTGGGCTGTGAGAACCTGAACCCTCAATGTCCCCAGGAAGCTCAGTCTCGGCCTCCCAGGGTCGGGAGTTCACAAGCGAGCCAGCATCAGCCGGAAGGCCAGAACATTGTGCCGTCGATGGCGATGAAGCTTCCGCACATGGACTGCCCGGTCTTGGATTCCACTCTCTCGGTAAAGGATAGCATGGATGACTTGAAGAATCCGCTCCTGGCCCCGCGGAATGCAGAAGGGGCCTTGACCCACGGCGGTCCTGGAATTACACTGCTAGAGAATGGGATTCAAGTGGACGGCCCAACGGAGACGGAAAAGATAGCTGCCCAACTTGAAGTGGCCAAGGCACCGGCAAAGAAAAAGGAGCAGAAGCGACCCAGAGACGTGATTTTGAGGGACCCAATCGCGGGGGCTGAAGCTCTGGAGATCCGGAAAGTCAGTGCATTTCTTGGGTACGACTATCGACAGCCGGCCATGGTCCAGGACATCATTGAGCAGGTGATTGCCGAGGACAATGCCAGCAGTAGGCCGAGGGATAATCGGTTCGGGGGGGACCACGGTGATCTCGACTTGATCTCGGAAAAACGCATGTTTGTCGAAGCGGGAGGGCAACTGTCGCCCGGTCGAAGGGGCGCCGGGCTGCTGTGAATGTGAAGAGGAATGTGCCTGCTCCTGCCCGGGATGAGGACGATGGGAGAGGGGGGAAGACAGACGTTCTGTTTGGTGGGAGTATACTCATAGACGGACTTGAGTCAGAGATACTAGATAGTACTGTTAGCCCCATCAGACCCATATCATTCTCATACAGTAGCCTCTTAAGCCTTGCGGTGTACCTGGTATGGAAGCTATCGGTACCTTAGCCTAGGTATGTACCTATGTATAGAGTACAGAGTACTGTACGGTATACTGCACTACCCGCATATATGTACGGCGGAGTACATAGTACCTACCACTGGGATCCAACTTATCCGCAGGCGATCTGAGGACTCCATGGTCATGGCCATCACCAAGTGTTGTGCCTGCTCAATTTCACAGGCACAGGCACAGGCTCTTCTGTCCCCTCTGCCATGGTGGCCGTGGCCGGGCTGCGGTTGACAAAGTAGCGGAACAGCTTTGCAGGGTCCTTCCTCACCCTCTCCGTTGTCGACGGGTCGAGGATTGAGTCAAGGATGACATCCTCTCCTACCAGCATCGATACACACCACCAGACAACAATCTTGCACGGCAGGCCGCATGGCTTGACCCGGAGCTTCCGCCGCATCTCACAGTATTCCTTCCACGCCTGGAAATGCATCAGTCCAATCTGTCGCTGGCCGGCACGGTACTCGGCGACTGCGAGAAAGAGAAAGGCGATCACGTCCTCATCGGTAGAGTCCCCGTCGACGGCCAATGCCGAAATCCTCGACCGGGTCCTCGCGAGAATGTCGTTCTGTCGAGAAGCAAGATATTGGTTTTCGCCCTCCAGCATCCTGCTGTCTACTGACGGGACACTGCGGCGGTGATGGTATGCACTCTGCAACAGCACCATGGTCTCGAAGCACCATTGACTGGACAAGGCAAAGGGAACGAACAGCGTCAGTACCGGGTTATATTGCTGCACGATCTCGGGAAACCGGTCGAATCCAAGCATGGCACCGGCGTTGGCGGCGAAATACCCAATGAGATTCCGGTCCGAGGGCGTCGAGAGAATCGATGTCCCTTCACACGAAGTTTCAAGCTCCGGTAACAGGATGCTGGGAACTGGCGTGCCTGGAGCGGACACTGTTTTTCTCAAGATCTTTGGCTGTGGAGGAAGGTTAGGGTTAGGGTTAGGGTTAGGAGGAGTGTTGTTTGCGATTTGGGAAAACAACAGGCCAAACTCTGAATCATTTCTGAGGCTGACTCTTCCTCTTTTAGCAGTTGGCTCTGCAGTCACCCGCAATGCGGGCTGGGTGTCAGCAGTACCGCCAGGTAATGCCTGGTCGACACAAACTTCCGGGTTGTCTGTGCCGAGGCTGGAATTGGGCTCTGATGGTGACGGCGATTCTGTCGATCCGGACACACCTAACCGATCGCCGCGTGCTTCCAGGGGTTGGCTGGTGTGCCTGCTGATCGAACCACTTTCCGGGCAAGCTTGCCGTGTTGCAGCATTCTGCGACGTGTCGACTTGCTTCCTGCCGCTTGAACTCGGCGAGACTGATCTCGATCTGCTGGTGAGTGCCGACAAGGGCACAATATCTTTCGGGAAATCAATGACAGAGGCATAGTCTGAGATGAGAGGCCGTTGTATGCCAAGTTGTCGATCTGGTGCCGCTGCCGCAGTCGCCGTCGCTGTCGAATGGGCAAAATCCGGTTTCTGGCCACCATTTTCCTCTTTAGGGTACATCCATCGCAGTGGGAGAAAGTGGTTTCTTGACAAGCTTTTCGAGTTTGCCTCTCGTTTCGACCTTACGCGATCCTTCATCAAGTGTGCTCGTGCCAAGTCGGTGACCCCACGCCGATTGATGTCATAGTCTACGAAGGTAAACGTTCTTCCTCCTTCTTGGTTCTTGCTGGCCATCGTGGTGGCGTCGTTACGGCGATAGGGGGCATTTGTCCTTCTAATCTCTGACTCCGACTCCGACTATATAAGGTCTTATCTGTTTGACTACGAGTATATGGAACCTGAGCCTGTTCGATCTTGCGGTCCGTGGCCTTTGCCTACGAGTCCTGCCCCATCCACTAGCAAAATGAAGTCCTGGATTGTTTCTTCGACACGCCTTATGTCATGGCTACAGGACCTGCATTAGCACATCAGCTCAGGGAAGGTGATGAACATCGCTCAGGCTCGAGCTGCTGCAGCCAATGATAAGTGCCGGTGGCTGAACGGGGTCGACGCCTTACTCGGGTGTGAGAGGTCAGGAAAGCCACTATGCCGTTTTTTGAGAAGAAAGAGATTACGCCAATTGGTCGCCGCACCCCGGTCCAAGCGTGAGAAATGTCGCTTTCTACCATGTGTGGTTTGAACAAAATCACATGCAATGCTAGATACCGGCATCTCTTATGACACAAGCGGTCTCTCGGATTGGACATTGTACGGAGTTTCGACTCTCTTCTCCGTCCCAGGCAGTCCCTTCGTACAGTCTACAGGCTCCCCTTGTTCGTCCGAGGGAATCTCCGTCTGAGGGAGTCTATCCGTACTGTCTACCGGCTACCCTTGTTCACCAACCTGAGGACTTTGGCGAACGAGCCTCACCATGTCGACTGTACGGATATGCATTTAGCCCCCCAAGGAAGGCCGCGTCATGCGTTTCCATGTCCCCGCCTAGATGGGCAGGATTCTTTTGTCATCAACCAAGCATCTCAGTCATTGCATCAACGCCGATCACAGACCAGGATGGAGTACAGCAATCACCCCCACGACCCTGGCGAATGGCCGGGCTTCACTCTGAACCGATGGGGCTTTTCAGGATATGTCTCCATGATCTGCGACCATCTCCGCCTCCTGTTCCCTGGCGGAGTGACACTTGGTCCGGCGGACGGCTTCTCGAATGGCGGCTAAGAGAGACAGGTCTGAGGTGTTGTGTGTTGGACAATATTGAGCTGATCCTGGCGAATTTCTCCAAAAGTCTGACAGACATTGTCTCGTCTGCATCTACGTCTGCGTCTGCACTGACGTACGGCTTCGTCTTCCTGCATAATTGTTATAACTGATTTTGGAAAATAAGTCGGTGAGGCTGGATATACGGTTACCGTCATGCATGATCACTATCACTGTCACTATCACTGTCACTATTACTACCTCAGGAAGAGTAGATTCCATATCCATATCCATATCCTCATCCCTCATCCCACACAGTCACGATCCATCAGGTCTTTCTGACCGCATCGAGAAGTAGCCCTCACGATCAAAGCGTTCAATAGAAAGATGGCATCCTGCCCCTCTGGTTTGACCAAATTCCGTTCAATTATATTGGTTGTATTGGCTGTATTGGCTGTGATGCTGATGACGGCTGTACTGGCTGTCACGGTTGTGATGTTTCTATCAAACTTAGGCATACTGTATTCCCAGCCTTATTCTTTAACCAGAAGGCTGGTACATATAGGCACTATAGGCATACCTATATAGTCTAGGTTCCCCCTACCCCTTTGATAGCGAACATGGAACCTTTCAACCTTTGACGGTTTCTGACTCTGGCTCTCCCTCTGGCTGTCAAACTTAGGCATCCCCAGCCTTGTGCTTTAACCAGTAACCAGAAGGCTGGTTTAGGTGCTATCTATATACTATACTATATAGCATGTGCTCCCTGCGACCCGTTGATCGTTGATAGAGAACATGGAATATTTCAACCTTTATTTGACTCTCCCTCTGGCTGTGACGGTGCCTCTGTCTGTGCCTCTGTCTGTGTCCATGCCTGTGACATTGTCTGCGTCTGCCTCTCTGACACTAATTCAAACTCGTCATCAACCACCTCGTTCATCATACTCGCCATCTTCAAATGGATTTCCGGATCGGTATTGAGAGCGTGGAAGAACACCGCTCGGGCCCGCTCGACGTCCGGATCCGACGAATGCAACCGGAGCTTGAAGTCGATGGACTGCGGGTTGGTGAAGTTGATCCAGGCGTCGCGGCGGACTCGGGCGTAACGGTCGAGTAGGGCGTCGGGCGACTCTTGCTGGTTGGGGTTGTGGTTGTCGTCAGCCGACTCTTGCTGGCTGTGACTAGGGCTGCGACTGGGGCTGTGGTTGTCGTCAGCCGACTCTCGCTGGCTGGGCTTGTGGCTGTGGTCGTCGTTGTGGTGCTGGTGGTGTTTGTTTTTGTAGATGCGGATGAGGCAGTTTCCCAGGGCGGCTGAGTCGAGAAGACCCGTGGTGAGACCGAGGCCGCCGATGGGGTTGTTGGACTGGAAGATATCTTTGTCAGTTTGAGTCAAGTAAGTGGTGGTTGTGTCATTCAGTCAAGTAAGTGGTGGTTGTGTCATTCAGTCAAGTAAGTGTTGGTTGTGTCATTCAGTCAAGTAAGTGTTGGTCGTGTCAGAGGTCGGTTTGTACATGTCAACTCAGGCATTCCCAGCCTTATCCTCTTAACCAGAAGGCTGATATAGGCACCTCTAGGTATATAGCCTGCGCTCCCCCATACCCCTTTGAATGAGGACATGGAACATTTCAACCCAACCTTTGACAGTACAAGGAGAGAAGGAGAGAAGAACCAAATGAATCGATAGAAAGGGAACCAAATGAAAAAATAAGCCCAAATGAGAAGAAAAGCCAAATGAACGATAGGAAGAAGAACTAAATGAATGATAGAAAGGCAACTCACATGTCCCGCATCACCACACAGCAGCACCCTCCCAACCTTGAACGTACGCGCCACTCGCTGGTGAGCCCAGTAAGGATTCGCGCTGACCAAATCATACCGGAGCGGCCGCGGACCCGGGAACAGCCTCTCGAACTTGGCAGGCAGCTCTCGCGTGAGGATGTCAGCTTCAGACACGTCGGTTCGTACACCAAAGGCCACGCGCCAGGGGGCCCCGGCCGGCCCGGTACGGGCAATGACGGCCCAGTCCTCGCCGTCGACGACCATGTTGGCGGTGGCGAAGTCGCCCAGGGCCTCGAAGTCGTAGTGCACGTTGCACGCGACGAAGCGGAAGTCCGGCCAGGTGAAGCCGTCGAAGGGGATGCAGAGCGAGCGCCGTACTGCGCTGGCGGCCCCGTCGGCGCCGACGAGGTAGTCGCATCGGAAATGGCGTTCTCCTTGCGCACCGACACAGATGACGGAGACACCGGCACCACTTTCACTTTCTGGGTGTGAGGCGGAAACATCCTCACCATCAGGAACAGTAACAGGAGCAGGATCACCTTCACCTTCTGGGTGTGATGCTGAGGCCGAGGCTGAGGCACCATCAGGATCAGGAACACCTTTATCTTCTGGGTGTGAGGCCGAGGCTGAGGGAGGACCCTGTCGAGCACCCACAAACCGACAATTCCACCGGATGCGAATATTCTTCCATCTCTGACAATGAGCCAGAATGATGCCGGCCAGAACGTGCTGACCCAGATGGATGCCGGCAAAGTCATACTTGACCGCTTCCTTCGGGACCTGCGACATCTCCAGCCGGCCCAACACCTGGCCGCCCTGGGCGTGCGGCTTGCGGAACACGATGCCCTGGTGGTTCTTGTGTCCGGCCTGCTCGACGTCGTGGTAGAGCCCGACTTTTTCGAGTTCTTGCAGGACGATCGGCATGTAACTAGGTATATAGATAGGGGTGAGTTGTGAGTATGAGTGTGTGAGATTAGGGTTAGGGTTAGGGTTAGGGTTACGAGAGAGAGAGAGAGAGAGAGTGTGTGTGTGTGTGTGTGTGAGTGAGTGACAGAAACAGAGTGATAGAGAGAGAGAAACAGACAACACTCACGTAGTCGCCCTTGGACTCTGCAAAACCTCCTTCTCCGCCTCGACCACGAGCACGTCGATGCCGGCCTGCGCCAGCTTCAACGCCAGGAATAAGCCGACAGGTCCGGCTCCGACGATGAGGACCTGGGCATGTTCGATTGCCATGTCGTCCGGTTGCGGGACGAGAGGATGGAGGGTCGTCATGTTGATGCACAGTACAATATACAATATACAATATAGTGTCCGCACAGTATATAAAATCTAGTACAGAGTCTAGTGCCAGGACTGTGTAGATGAGGTCAGTCTGTTGTATAGAGAAATCGAGCAATAGCTAAAGTAAACATGTCATGCTGAGGGCTGTATATGTAAGATGCAGTATATTGATCTTTTCTAAACCCGGATCGAGACCCGGATGCTACCCACCATAGAGGAAGGCTGTTGCTATCCCATCACTATCATAGAATTAATCATAGCCATAGTCATGAGGACGGGCTGGGACACCAGACACCAGTCAGTCACTCTGGGGTACGTGGTAGTAATTACCCCTAATTACCCCAGATGCTCTCCTCCATCTCCATCTCTACCCACCTCGGCTGGAGACGGGGTAGCTGGAGCTGAGGCTGAGGCTGAGGCCTGGGGTCGACACCCCACTTACCCATTTGGACAGGTTAGGGTTAGGGTTAGGGTTAATGTACGGAGTAGACACTTAGGTACTGGTATAGACATCCCTATCATCCATCCCACATGCCATGTTTTTTATCTCCTGTATATACTGTACACCGTACAGCTGCAGTGTTCAGTCCCCAGGACCCGACCACAACAACACCCCCCCTGCCTTATTCGGCCGTCACGGCCTCACGACATGTCCGCTCAATCAGATCGGCATGAGCCTGGCTCCGAACTTGGATCCGCACTGGGAAGGGGGCTTTGTTCTTGGTCAATTGCGGAATGCGCATGGTGTCGATGGGATGAGCCTGCGATACCAATGCCAATGTCAGTGGTTGGTTAGATGATGGGATTTCTTGAGCAGGACGGAGAGAGATAAGACACAACAGAGACAACATACCTCGTCTTGGACGAAATCAAAGCAGTAGAGCAGCCTTGCCGCCGCAATCCAGACATTGCCTTCCCCAACATTCCACCCCACGCAGACCCGTCGCCCTGTAGCCACCTGTCGTCAGCAACTTTCATGACACACCGACACACCTCCGCCTTGACGCACCTGGTCCAAAGGCCCAATGGCCCTTTAATCCATTGTTCAGGTCTTGATTCAAGAAGCGGTCCGGGTAGAAGCGCTCTGGCTCCGGGTATTCTTCCGGGTTCAGGGCAATGGCCCAGGCATTCCACACAAACACGGTGCCCTTGGGGAACCGGTATCCCTCGTACTCGTCGTCCTGTGTGAGCGAGGTGGGCGCCCCGATCTCGGCAATGTTGGGCCGCCAGCGGAAGATCTCCTTCACCGTCGCCGTGATGTACGGCAGCTCATCTCGATCCGTCCATTCTGGCAACCGCTCTGCATTGGCCCCGCACACCCGGTCGAGCTGGGCTCTGGCGCGCTGCACCCAGTCGGGATATGTGGCGGCGCCGGCGATCATCTGGCCTAGAGACACGCGGGTGGTGTCGCTGCCTGCCTCCATCAGGGTCCCTAGCGTGAACAGCTGCTGGGTCTCGTCGAAGTAGCCGTCTTTATTCGAGTTGAGAAAGTCCACCGCAAAGCAGTCGCGCTGCTGCCCTTTCTCGAGCCGTGCCTTGACTCCGTCAAGTTGTGTCTTGTAGACTCTGGAGATGATCAGCAGCAGGCTTCGAAGGAGCGAAGAAGCGGAGCGAGCAAGAAGAATAGAGCACCCAGCTTACTTCTTGGTGTATTCAAACAACCGCTCCCCTCGCGGCCTCCACCACTGTAACCACGTGGGCAGGCCAGCAAGCACAGGGAAGCCATCCACCAGGTTGGTCCCCGGCTGCTGCTGCTCCAGGAACAGCTCGGCTGTCTCAAACAGCTTGGCCACTTGCGGGTCGTCCAGCTTCGAGCGGATGCCAAACACGACACTCATGATGACCGAGTTCGAGTAGCGTCCGTTGGCGGAAAACCATCGATCGGCGTGGTGGAGGTAGTCGTACAGCAGATGTTTGGATTCGACGTCCTGGAACTTGCGGAACGTGTCTTTCTGGCGCGTGCTCAGGATCTGATGCATCACTTTCCGCGTCTTCCTCCATCGATCGCCGTACGGCATCAACACCAGCCGGCCGCCGCCGGACATGATGTCTTGGGTCATGGGGAATGGCGGACGCGAGGAGTAGATGGCCGCCCGTTTCTCCATCAGGTCATTCACCACCCGGGACGAGTTGAGAAAGACCCAGGTGCTGCCGCCGAACTTGACGGTAAACCTGCATCGCGTGTCAGTATCACGGGCCAGCCAGGTCAGCGGAGCCAGAGGCATGGTGACCTAAGGAGCCCTGCGGAGACTCAGTAGTCGTCCTCGTAATCACATCTCGCCGTACTTTCCCGCCAGTTCTTTCGCCCATGGCCCTTGCTGTGTTGCCGGCACCTGGAACGAGTTGCCGAAGATGGGGATTCCAGGTACCTGAGGCGGCAGTTTGTACTTGGGGCTCCTTGTCTTGGTGAGAATAGTGCTGAGGTAGAAGAGCACCACGGCAGCCACAGCCGCTCCCAGCACGGTTGTGTTGGTGGTGAACATGGCGGGTGAGATTCACAACTAGTCAGACCATGGTCAAGAACAAAATGCCACCAGAAGTCTGGAGACGATCCTTGTTATAGCTGCCATGGCCTGAGGAGCCTCGTGGCCGTCCTCGAACCCGACCGTCGCTGGCGCAGGGAAAGAAGACGCAGGCGCATGTGGGGTAAAAGTGGTCCGGTTTCTATTTCCTCATCCATCTTCCATCCAGACCCCAGGCACAACCATCTACAGCTCTGCTCGCTGCTCGACATAAACAGCGGGACTGGTACAACCACCCATGTTCACCCTCCCCCTGGTCCTGATCCCCGTCAGCCCTCTCGCCCCGGTCGTGGAGTCTAGATTCCACCCGCACACATCTTTAAATCCACCACCACCACCACCACCACCACCTCCACCTCGGTCTGTCTCTAAATGGTATATCTGAAATGCTTGTTCTGAATGTCCGTCAGATCTTCGAATCCCTCCAATAGTTCCTCCTCCTGCCGAGCCGCATGCAGTCCTTTCCGGTCTCGAGCCCGGTTTTCGGCCACACACCAGACGGTGTAGATGACCTGGAAGACAATAAGGGCACAGTACGTGCCCAGGAGGCCCTTGATGGCTGTAAAGTAGCGAGGGATCTCCTTGGCCAGGAACATATGAGGGCCAGCAATGTTGCCGGCACAATAGAACCTTTCACCCCAAAAAGGAGACATTAGTGACCATTCAAACGCATTTTCGCCTGAGACAAGACCTACAGAAAGAATACTCCCACCACAGTACTTCTCTTGGTGTGCCCAGCCACATTGACCCCGGGGATGGTCCAGCCCAGAACAATGGGTGACCCCAGCACATTCTGCAGCCAGCAGCACGCTACCAGCGCATAGCGGTGTTTGATGTCGATGGTCAGAAGACCGATCAATCCAGCAATCCCGGGCAGACAGGCAACTGTTGGAATTGACACCAAGCGGTCAGCAATGCAGTCCGGGGGTTCGGCAGCTTCGCCACGGCCCACATGGTCGTCAGACGACAAAGACGGAGTAGGTCAGACTTACTGATGATGGTGATACCTAGCAGGTTCTTCCTTGTCGCGATGAAGCCGAATCCAATACAACCGATGATCTCAAACGCGCCGCCCGGAGTCTGGAGCAAGCTCGTCCGGAGGGCGCTGAACCCGAAGCCTTTGATCAGCGCCGAGGCGAAGTTGGCCACACATCCATTCAAGATGCCCGTGCATGCCCCCATCAGATACATGAGGTACGTTCTTCCATCCAAGGCGGCCTCTTTGATCTGGGACGGCACCACCTTGTGGTGTTTGATGCCCATCTGATTCTTGGACACGCGCCACACCGCCACCATGCGTTCGTATTCATTCAGCATTCTGGCGTTGTGCGGGCCGTCGGGCAGGTAGCGTAGGATCACAAAGCCCCAGATAAATGTCATGGCTCCTACGATCTGGCCGACATGTTAGCCAACCACCCGGAGTCGCGGACGAGCAGGTCACCAACCAAATAGATGAGTTTCCAGTTGGCCACCGCCAGATGGCCGGCATGGCCCGACCCATAAGCCAACAGGGCGCCGAGGATCGACGAGACCCCGTTCGTCGACAGCCAGAATGAGGTTCGCAGCGCCTGCTCTTGCCTTGTCCACAGCATCGACGTCAACAGGATAAAGGCGGGCGAAATGCACCCTTCCAGCATTCCCATGAAGAACCGGACCGCGAAGAAGCCGGCAAAGTTGAACACTGCCGCCTGCAGCATACAGACAGCCGCCCAGACGAAGAGCATGTAGCCGATCGTCTTGCCGATCGGGAATCGTTGGAGCGCGACGTTCCAAGGGTATGCGCCGGCCAGCCAGCCAAAGTAGAGGGCCGATGCAACCCAAGAATAGTCGTCTCCTTTCATGTGTGTGTCTGCTTGGAGCCCGTACGCGTTGGAGTAGTTGAGTCTGAGATGCGAAAGGTCAGCGCACAAAATCTACCGTCTCGGCGGGTCAGCACCAACGTTTGTTTGTCCAAGAAACTGAGCATGTACGTGGTCATCATCTAACAGCCGCAATCGGTCAGCCTCACAGGATTCAAGCAAGCCCACCGGGTACTGACCATTGGGATAACCAACCAATCCAACTTTCGGCGGACTTTGATCGAGTCTCGCTCGAGCTGAGCCTCGTCAAACTCGAGAGCCTTCTCCAACAGGTCTCTTCCCAGCACATTGGGGTCATTGAGCCTGGAACCCGCGAGGAAGTCGATAATCTTGCCTTTCTGGGGGCGTTCGGGCTCCGCCGCCGGCGTGGCGATCTGAGCAGGCTGCTTCTCCATGTCCGACATTGTGATGGCTGATTTGGGGAATGCGCCGGCGATTCGTCCGAGTGGCAGGACACAAGGGTCTTATTCGACACCACGCGCGGACTATATACTTCAACCCATGCCTGCATGCCATGCATCCAGAGATACGTCTTGATCCATACTAACAGGGGCAAGTTAGCCATGGATTGCCATGGCAGTGGCGCAGGCCGACGTCTGAGATAAGAGAGCAACGTGGTTAATTCACAAGGCCAGGTCCGTGTTGGCTCTTGTGCAGTCCATCGAGTGTCAAGTCAAGTTTCCTCCACTCTCCTGCCGATCTGGCTTCCTTTACCACGGAGATCGGCGACTTCATTCATCCGCAGAGTAGCCAGCAGAGGCCATGGAGTGTATTGCCATCTTGCGGAAGGTGGCCGCTCGGCGCAAAGACACTTGATTTGTGAGACGGGACTCGTTAGATCGAGTCCAAGGTCCCGCCGCTTATACGGATATGCACCACAGGTATGCAATGCATCGGTCGACTTGTTATCAACAACAGCCTGATAGCGTCCGGATACTGCGTAGAGATAGCGATGTCCACCGAGGATCCACAAGCCCTCGCTGGGGCATCGCGCCATTGCACGCCTCCCCGCTCTATATCATACTCGCCCAATTGTCCTTCGGGGTACGCTATCAGACAGAGCCGTTTCCAGGGCCATGCCACAGACTCTTGGCAAACGCTGTCGTCTCGATAGCAGTTGCGGATTGGAGACCAGCTCCAGAGTGATTTGCAGCCTGATCGAATGCCTCAATTGTAAGTCTCAGGCCGGTATGCAGGTAAGTCATGATTTTGTGCCGTAAAACAGTCTCAAACAGATTGGGTGTCTTCGGCTTTTAAAGATATCGAAGACCCTGTGAGTGTCGGTGGAATCTCTTGCAATCGAACACAATCAACCTTGAGCAACTTCCGGCCCTTGATTAGAATCCTAACTCGCCGAGAAGGCCATCATGATCGCTAAAGAACCAGACTCGACCGGGCTCGAGGGTTGGCAAAAGATTCATGCGGCAAAGAAGGCTGAGCAGGAAGCCAGAATACCACAGCAATGGAAGCTCAAACCAGAAGACTTTCCACCCACAGGCACCGTCGACCTTCGACCCGTAGTGGCCTCCTGCGGCATCCTCTCGGACAGAGAGTTGTTGATCACGGGAGACCAGTATGACGCCACCTCTCTGGCCGCTGCAATTGCAGAGGGCAAATACACTGCCGTCGAGGTTGTGACCGCGTTCTGCAAACGAGCAGCGATAGGCCACCAGCTCTGCAACAACCTCACTGAAATAATGTTCAAGGACGCAATCGAAGACGCCAAAAGGCTGGACAAAGTGTTTAGAGAGACTGGAACTCCGGTTGGCCCGCTTCATGGCTTGCCTATGACATTCAAGGTGGGGCAAGCTTCGGCACCCATATCTCGAAATCCGGTACGGCGCTGATCAGGTGGTGGTGGTCTAGGAATGCTTTCACGTCAAGGGATATGATGCCAGCAACGGGTACATCTCCAGAACGTTCGATCCCTCAACTCGCGACACTCCTCTTATCGAGCTGGTCAAATCTAATGGCGCCGTGGTGATTGCGAAGACAAATACGCCGCAAACCATGCTGGTGGCTGAAAGTCACAATAACGTCTTTGGCCAAACGAAAAACCCGGTCGTTAGTCACTTAACTTGTGGAGGGAGTAGCGGAGGAGAGGGATCCATCATGGCGTACCGAGGGAGTGCCCTGGGGATCGGTACTGATGTAGGAGGCTCTATTCGGTGAGGAAGTCAAGGCCCGTTTTGGCAGCCTCGCGACCACTGACAAAATTAGCATTCCTGCCGCGGCAAACGGCGTCTACGGCTACAAACCTAGCTTTGGGATCTTGCCAATGATAGGGTACGCAGCATCGGGTTGGATGGGTGCAAACACTGGAGTCCCGGCCGTCTGTGGTCCACTGGGTCATTCCGCTCGGGACCTGGCATTGCTGACCCGTGTGGTCCGCAATGCGCAACCATGGAAGTTCGATCCTGCCATCATACCCAAGGTCATGGAGGCCGGCACACAGTCTCGAAAGCCGGTCGTAGGCGTAATCCGTCAGAGTGGGACGACTCCCCATCCGCCAGTCAGACGAGCCATCAAAGAGGCAGCAGATAAACTCTCGGCGGCGGGTTTTCAGGTCAAGGACTTCGTCCCGCCGGATTTCAACGACATTCGTAATGTCACCCGGGAGCTCTTCACCCTCGACGCCCTGTCGTACCAGCGAGGGCAGTTGGAGAAGGCAGAGGAACCTGTGGTGCCCTCGGTTGAAAAGATCGGGTTTTGGGCCATCCCACGCAAGACGCATGAGGAAGCATGGGCACTGAATGCCAAGAAGCTGGCGCTTCAAAAGGAGATGCTCGATCGTTGGCAAAAAGCTGGAGTAGACATTGTGGTTGCTCCTGCGGGTCCTCACACAGCTGTTCTGCCTGGGGACTGGACCACCGATATGTACACGGTTGCTTGGAACGCCATGGACGTGAGTGCAAGCCTGAGCCCTTTGGCCGAAGACCTGGGAGAGATTGAGACTGACCTCTTCACACTTTAGTACCCAGCGATCATCATCCCATTCACCAAAGCAGATCCAGTATTGGACCCCAAGGATACGGAATTCGTCCCCATGCACGAACTCGATGAACAAATCCAATCTTTGTGTAAGCCGCCAATTCCCGGAGCGGGCTTGGCCCAAATGTTGTGTTCTCGCTGACCTTAAATTAGATGACCCTCAACTTATGGCCGGGGCACCTGTCGCGCTCCAACTAGTCGGTCCAAGATTGGAAGACGAACAACTCTTGAAGGATGCGCAGACCATCGACGCGGTTTTGAATGCGTAGCCAGAACAGAAACAGTCGAGGAAGAGAGGACGCACTCGGAAGATCGGCCAGACTCTTCGTAGCATTGATTCAGCAGACTTCTCTTGCCATGTTTTAGATAGGTAGCAGCTCATTCGGATATTGTTGGGCGAGCGTCCTCCAATTCCAATCTAGCCCAGCATCTCTTGCCGGCCAAACTCGATTGATGACAAACGACCTTGTTCGGAGGGTGGTAACTATGTTGCGGCCTCTGCAGACCGCCCCCATGATTTGCGTGGCGCTCATCCTATCAGCCTCACTGTTCATTTCGCATGACGCTAGAAAGACAGGCCACAAGGACATCTTCACGTCTTCATCGGACGCTGTGGTGTGTACCAGGACTTCATACGCCATGGTTAGAGCTCTCTGATCTGCTTCCATAGAGCTGCCGGGAGGACGAAAAAGTCGGTGGAGGTACAGTAGTGAGCTACTGCGGTACGCATTCGCATGCATCAGAAACTTTCGTGAAGATTCAAATGAGAGCTGTGGGTCGATAGTAGGATGCCATAGCTCGAGTCGGGATTGAAGCTGGGAAGCTCGATCAAGTAGACTTGCTGAGTGGTGGCGAGAGATTGAAAACGTCGCTGGCTGAAGGTCTTCATCCGAAGGGTTGTCATTGGCTGCAATTCGGATATCCTCAGCCAAAGCACACAGCTCAGCCAACAGGGGCATCAGCGGGCCAGTATAGCCCATAAAGCGGTCCAGGTGCTGTCGCGCGTAGTCATCGAGCCAGTAGGCGGTAGGAATTCGGGGGCGGTGGAATCTCGACAAGGCGATCATCATGTCCTGCCTCGCTAAAGCACGAACAAAGTACTTGGACAGCTGGGATAGTTCAAGCCCTCTGTGGAGGTAGTGCTCCAACATCATGGCCAAGTTCTCCATCAGTGCCGGGATTGTAGAAATACTATCTTCGCAATAACCGGCATCGACGAGCTAGAAATAGTTAGTGGATAATTCTAGGCACTTCAAACAGTCTTGTTACCTCTACAGCACAGAGACCCAGGAACGTTAATAACAGGAGCTCCAGGCTGACCCCGAGTTTGTCCATGTTCCGTAAACGAGCCAATATCCTTGCCTTTCGGTTTGGAACGAAGACCAGAACTGGAAGAGGTTTGTCTTGCAAATATGTCTCTCCAATAGCAGATAGAGAGTCGCTCACGGCCTGCGGGCTGTTTTGGAAGACTTTTAAGACATTGGAGTTCATCTCCTGAACGAATTCGCCGCCAAACACCAAATCTGCTGGATGACGCAGGAAGTATACCTCGATGAATGGCTCATCCGTGGGCTGAACGGCTCCTGGAGGAATGACAGCCATAGTTCTCAATGGAAGTGGCCCCCACGCCAGAGGAATATTGTTCTTTGCGGTCGGAGAAAAGGCGGTAATTGAGGAAGCGTCGGAATCTGAAGGACTGAAGATTTCAACAGAGGAAAGAGCAGCCTCATGTGTCTGCGCTTCGTCTGTGGCAGACCCGGTTTTCAAAGACAAACCGAAGGTTGCCTCTGGGCTTGTAGTACAGGGCAAGGTGATTTGGGTGGTTGGTGCTCCAGGAGCTTTCTGGGCTTTCGTAGCGATGTGCCTGTAGCCACTGCACTGTCGACCTCGACGCTTGCAAGTGCCACAGGCTGGATATACCTCGTCGCATTTGACCTTGGCCTTTTTGCAATCGATGCAGCCGTATCTGGATCGCGTGCCCATGATGGCAAGTTCTTACCGCCTTGCGGATCTTGTTCAGACCATAGCTGGAAGGATGGATAGATGGATAGATGCGGAAGCCGAGGCCTGCTACATTCCCAGGTTGATAAGGGACAAGTACGCAGGGAGAAGCATCTGTTTCGATCTTTTTGCTAATCAGAGGAGGCACTGCCCGTAGATATTCGCGGTAGCTGTGGTTGTGAGGTATTGGTGGGATGGATAGACGGAGGGATGGAGGGAGGAATCACTCATCTCATGCATGATAAGCAGCCACCTAGCAGCCAGAGTGGAACGCAGTCACATGATCAGCCACACTGCGGCCCAGGATGTTCCCCAGCCACTTATCGCAGGGGTTGCCATCTCGATTCTCCGCAAGACTAGACCATTCGACGAAACTCGCTCGCTTCTGCGTCACTCCTCCGACCTCAAACACAGAAAGACCTGTGGCTATCACCCGCCGTCACAGATACCACGTGCCCATCGACGGGATCGCACAGTGGCTGGGACCGGCGTTGGGTCTTCGGTATTCGAGCGAACGAATTTGGCCAAGTCAGCGAAATGGCAGGCTTCTTCACATGGTTCTGGGACTGGCTGCTGTGGATGTTCTGGGCCACCGAGATGGACGTGGCCATAGTCGGTCTCCAGAATGCCGGCAAGACAAGTCTGGTGCGAGTACTAGCAGTAAGTCCAGTCGCAATTACACAAGACCGAAGAAGCAGGATGCTGAAAGCATGCCGAGCAGGGGAACGAATTCGTGGTTGACTCGCTTCCCACCGTCGCTTTCAATAAGAAAGAAGTGAAAAAGGGCCACGTCTCGATCAAATGTTGGGATCTTGGAGGTCAACCGCGATTCCGATCCATGTGGGAGAGGTACTGTCGCGGAGTCACTGCGATTATCTTTGTGGTCGACGCCGCCGACAGAGACGCCATCCCCGTTGCGAAAGAAGAGCTGCACGCCCTCCTCGACAAGCCCACTCTACAGGGTATTCCTCTCCTCGTGCTGGGTAACAAGTCAGATCTGCCCGACAAGTTGTCGGTAGACGAAGTCATCGACCAACTTGACCTAAAGAGGGTTGTGCACCGAGAGATCAGTTGCTATGGGGTCAGTGCCAAAGAAGAGACCAACTTGGAGGCCGTTCTACAGTGGCTTGTAGCACGGTCAGGGAAATGAAAGGGACACCCTGGATTGATTGTACATTACTTCTTCGTGTCGACCAAGCCTCTGAATCGAGGGCACAGGGCGTAGGACGTTTTAGCATGTTGGATTGTAAGATTACGCACGGCACCGGACGAACATAAGTACGGGACAAGCCCTTGAGATCAATAGCACGAGTACTTCGTATATTGATGTCTGGTGAATCGCTCAGCTGAGGCCCGCCAGAGAGTGTGGGCAAGTGTGCTCAGGTGGCGAGCAGCAATGAGGCGACAGCATCAGAAGAAGCGCCGCGTTGCACCTGTGGCACGTAACTGGAGGGTGACGTGCACCTAACGTGTAGTAGCCCTAGGCCAAGAGCATCGCCTCAGGAGCCTCCTTTTAGCCCTGTTCGATCACGGAATCAACATGCCACGCCAAGCCTACCTAAGACGATGGCGGTCGGCATTCAAGTTTGAGGATCCTGGAGGGAACATGTACTTTGGCTAGCAGGCATCAGTATCCGTACAACAACACGCCAGCATCTACCGTACCAGGGAATGTTACTGCCCATATCTCATATCTTCAACAAAAGGGCTGGCTGCGCAGGAATGGTGGGTACCTCTGTACCTTACCTAATAAAGTTGGGTGTATGCACCAGTATGGACTATGGAGTATGGAGTACCTGAGGTACCTTAGGCACCAACTTCAGCCTGCCTGTTGCCATCGGGTGTCCATTTATGGGCGGGCGAAGCCAATAAAGCCCCCCGAAGCCCCGCTAGCCAAGGTAGGCCCCGGTTGCTGCGCCACGGCTGTCAATGCCACAATGCCAGTGCCACTGCCGGGTGATGCGTCAGACTCTTCCATGATTCTCTGTACAAAGGTCCCTTGCGTCGCCATCACCATCGCCATTGCAGTTCCACACTGATTCCTTGGACCATCGTCATCCTGGTCGTCGCAATACTTGTCTTGCACTTTTAGAACTTGACGCAGACCTTCTTGGACCACTTATTGTCGCTATTCCATCCATACAGCTTTATCCTCATTGCCACATCAGAACCGGCCCTCTCTTCCTCTTGGTCTGTCCCTCGACATCATACTATTCTCCCGAGACACAGGCACTGTGATGTCTCTTGTCCGACGTTATTACGTGTAAGCCAAGCACCGCCATCCTCATCTTTTATAAAACCTGCTGTCTATCACGTCTCGTTTCGCCCAGCTGACACTTGTCTATTATGGCTAGATGCTACGACTCCTACGGACGGGCCTACCGTTGTCGGTCATCATGGAACAGTTGGGGTAGATGGGTTGCTCTCGCCGTCATCCTCGTCGGGGCGTTCCTCTTGTTCTTCCTCCTTGCGTAGGTTACACCCCAGACGTTGTGCTGCGCGGAGGTCAGACTAACATTGTCACAGGTGCATCAGCGCTCGCCGAAGACGTCGCGCAGGGAGAAGACCTGTCTATGGCACTAGTTGGGTCGGACAAACACCTTGGGGACATGGACCGGCGACCTACTCACAGCAACCCAATCCAGATATGCAACCGCCGCCGCAATACAACCCGACCCCAAATACCGGAGGCTACTACGGTCAAAATCAAGGATACTTTGGTGGAAGACAGACAGATGTCGAAATGCAGCCACCTGCGAACGTCTACAGGGGAGGGGAGGACGTCTATCAACCTCCTCCGGGACCACCTCCAGCAAAGAAATAACGGAAGAAGATGCTGCATTCCGATGGCCTATTGCCCAATGCTCTTACCTGTACGGAGTATGGTCTCCCGGCGTATTATGTTTCTTTCAGGAAGACGGTGATCGTCAAGGGTCCCCGGGACATGGGGCTTAGGCATTGATGGATCAGCCACAATGATGATGTGTATGACCCCTAATTACCAAGTAATCCGGGAAGATTGATCACGAGAAGCTACGACACGGCATGGGGCAAAGACTTGCCACCAGGAATGCTCCGTATCACCACCCGGTGGACTATGCCTAACAGCTCAACAGGCAGATATCAATTGTATGGTGTTTTGTATTACTCGTATTACTTACTCGTGTGCCCTGGTCAAGCAAGCTTAAAAACTGTGCTCAAGCTGCGCCTCGGATTACTTCCTCGTTGTTACTAAGTGGCCGGGCTGGGCTGTGACTTGCGCCGGCGTTTCAGCTGGAGAATGCCCACGAAAGAGACACCCGCAAAATGCAGGCGCAGGGGTCTGGGAGGGGGAAGATCTCCAAATGGCGCCCTTCAGAATTTCGCCAAACTTCCCCCACTGCAGGCTAAGGAGGCCTGCAGCCCGCGTTCCTTCTCCCTTAAGCGAGTGCGCGATGCTGCCTTTCTTCGTTGCTCAGCCTCCCCTGGTGACAAAATCCCATGGCTTCAATTCAGCTGTGCTTTCTTGTTCCTTTGGTTCGGTGAACCTAAGATTCGAGATTCCTTCGTTTCTCTCAATCACTTCTTCGATTACCTAGGCTTTCCCAGCCTTGCCCTGACTTCACTTCTTACGCACTGTCCGCCGGTCGGCCCTCACTTGGTGACGAGTACCCAACCACCCTACCACTACCACAGGATATAGAATTCGACTGACGACTTCCGGCTGACGACTTTGCTCGATCTTCTTATCTCAATACACACCTGATTCTGCTTAGATCTTATCAGAGCTGCCAAAATCAATAGCCACACACCACGTGGCTCACCTATTCAAGAATGACTTTCTACATCTTCGCTCGCGATGTTATCAGTGATGTAAAAAGCGCCCCAGAAACGTTTACCAGTTGGGATAAATGCATGCAAAAATCCTATTGCAAATGGCCTGCCATTGTTGGAATCGTCGTTGGATCTCTCATCCTCCTTTCGATCATCTGGTGTTTCGCCAGATGTCTCTGTTGTGGAGCGGAACTTTGTGCTTGCTGCTGCAATTGCTGCCGCCCTCGCCGAAGTCGTGATCGTCCCTCGCAATACAAAGACGAATACTCTCGGGTACCACCCACTCCTTATGGAGGATACCAACCTACCCCTGCCCCCATGGCTTATGGTCACCCAAGCGCGCCGCAATTCGCCACCTTTGACGATCCGAGTGGCAAGAAGATCAACGAAGACAGTCTCCCTCCCATGCCCAGCTGGGAAACGGCAACGAAGAGACGAGTGGAGGATATAAATACAAACGGAGATGTGGAGATGGGACGACTTGATACACAACCACAACGGCTGAGAGGTGGCTACAACAGCGTTCCAAACGGACCAATGTCTCCGGTCTCCCACCATCCAGCAGGAGGTTATTTCAACAGCAACGATACGATGCACTCTTATCATTCAGACCTTGGTGCTCAGCGACTGGGCGCCAATGGGACCGGGTATGCTGGCTTCCAACCGGTACCCTTGAGCCCGCCTCCAACTTACCGATCCTCATCGAACGCTCCATCAGTGATGTCTGAGAAGTTCATTTCTGGGGCTGCGAGCCCGACCCCCAACGAATACAATCATCAACAGCACCAATCGTATCATCACCAACCATCTTCCTATGCTCCAAGCAGTGTAAGTACAAGATACGAACCGCAACCAGATTATGCTTCAAGTAGGATCAGCATGCCTGCTCCCTACAATCCGCAGCCGGAGTATCAGGCACGGCCACCCAGTTTCTCGCAAGTTGGGAGGAAAGCTATTAGTGGGAGTTACAGGGAGGTTTGAACGTGAAGTCTTACAACAATGGTGTTTCCACGGCCTCATTTTTCTACCAACACTGGGTTATGATCCCTCAGTGCCGATAGTAGTACCACATCACAGCCATCGGAGGCGAGGGCGAGGACTCGGGAAGATTTTCATATGCCATAGATGAGACAAACTCACTCTGGCCACTACGGTCACTGGGAGCAGGGGTCGAGCGCACAAGACAGCGCGTGGATCCAGTATCCTCTTGGATGTGTGTCCCCAAATCTCAAAGGAGCGAGATCAGGAATTATGTCTCGACATATCCGTCCGGTTGGAAATTTCGTTTCGATGTCTTTGCATGGGCTACAAACCGGGCCCAGTCATCAAAGCAGGGCAGAACATCGCTCATGTTTCCTGCTTTATCTTGTATATTACTTTACTGGCAATCACCACCGGGTGGTGATGTATTTTGTAGTGTGTCGGACCCTAGGCTCAGCCATTTCTGGGTCGATCACACACTATCGTGTGGAATGAGATAATGATGATTCGGATGCATAACTCTTAATTGACTCATTCTTGCAAGTCTATGATTCTGTAGGCGTGGTGGTGCTGGACGAAGTAAAGCTCTGGGTACGTCACGTGAATCCACGTGACACTTCCTGAGCTGTGCCGGTAGACGCGCATCTCATCGTCGCCTTGGGAAGCATCAAACATTGCCTTCTACTCACTTCAAGCAATCCCCATCCTCCTTCTAACCGTTTACTGTTTGTACCAACACTTCTTCTCCCGTTGTATTCCTCCATTCCTTCCAGACTCCTGCTATCGGTTTCATTAGAGGTCCTCCCGCTATTAGCAGCCTAATCATGGACACCCTTCTCGCGCAATACACTCAATCTCCTTATGCGAGTGAAGGCCTCACCTCGGAAGAACAAAATGACTACACCGAGACTCTACCTCCTCTTTCCCTCAAATTCGCCTTGCCTCCGGTCTCTCGACCCTCTGCCTTCCTACGTGCCGCCACGGACGACTATTCCAATCCAAACTGCCCGATCAAGATCGCCCACGGTACTACGACACTAGCCTTCAGATTCAAAGGTGGTATAATTGTGGCGACGGATTCAAGAGCAACTGCTGGAAATTGGATTGCATCGCAGACTGTAAAAAAGGTCATTGAGATCAACCCGATGCTGCTGGGAACCATGGCTGGAGGAGCTGCCGTATGTTTGTCCCGATGCCTATGTGGGATGCAACCTGGCTAACAAATGACTAGGACTGCCAATACTGGCTTGCATATCTGGGAATTCAATGTCGGTTACACGAGCTTCGACATAAGCGACGCATCTCGGTGGCTGCCGCATCCAAGATTTTGGCAAATCTGGTGTACTCCTACAAGGGCATGGGATTGTCAATGGGTACTATGATAACGGGAGTCACTCCTGAAGAAGGCCCTGCACTGTATTACATTGACTCCGATGGGACGAGATTATCCGGCAATCTATTTTGCGTGGGGTCTGGTCAAACGTTTGCGTATGGTGTCCTCGATGCTCTTTACAAATACGACTTGGAAGACGACGAGGCGTTGGAGCTGGGCAAGAGAAGCATCCTGGCGGCGACACACCGAGATGCTTACTCCGGTGGGTACATCAATCTCTACCATGTCAAGGAGGACGGTTGGGTGAAGCATGGTTTCATGGACACGAACCCCATCTTCTGGCAGACCAAACTGGAGAAGGGTGAATTTTCCAACGTGACAAGCGAGTTGATCTAAGGAGACCACACGGGAGAATCAGCATGGGCATCCTACTCTCGGCGTTGTCTTTTGGAAGGTGGTTTAACCCAGTGTACAAACATACTCTACTAGTGTGTACCAGAAGGCTATTTTCCCCATTGCCTTCCGTTTAGCCTCAAGAGGAACAAAGGCACAGTGTCCGGAAGTGTTTTGCTGCCACCTAGCTTAGGACGTTTTTTCCCGCGACAGAGCCGTAACCAACCTGTACCTAGGTACCTATATTTGTCTGCTGGTGCTCGACTACATGTACTACTAGTAGGTATAGGTAGGTATCCAGAGACGGCACCTCGACATTGAACCATCCGCCGTACACGCCAAGCCTCCGCCCAATTCAGTTCGCGTCTCCAGTCGCAGTCGCGCCTCAACTTCGTCCAGCCGTTCAAATTCCTGAAATCTTTCACCAGACCGCAGTCATCGCAACCACTCATGTCGCTACTGTAAGGAGGCTGAAACTGGTCGCATAGATACCAAAATGAACCCCATGCTCAAAGACCCGGCCGCCGGGATTCCACCCCAGCTGGTAAGCCTCCCGTCCTCAATTCATACCAGCCCGGACTGACACTTGAATCAGTTGCCGCATTTACACCTTGTTTCCAAGTATCGGTATCCCATAACCAGCAACCCCTCCTTTGAGACGATAGTTGGATATCTTCTCGAAGCTCCCAAGATCGTGCGCGACCTGCAACCGGTGCAATGGCAATTCGTCGAAACACCTCCAGACGGCACTTTAATGCTCACTTGGCAACCGCTTGAGTACCTGGGGACAAACTTTGCGAGCGACGGTTACGTTTGGGCAGACGCGGAACATGTCTTCAAATCGGAAGTCAGGGGCTATGTAGGTTTGACGGTTCTATACGGCTGCGCCTGCTAATGCGACTTCAGACTCTCGAGATGTTTCTGCAACGATCGGGATACCGAGCCTCAGGCGAGACGATGGCGTGTCATAGTAGGAGACGCTATCGACTCCTCCCAGGGAGCGCGAACCCTGGATTACCGCATCCTGACCCTACCTTTTTTCTAACTCACTATTCCAAAGCTGCCGCTCGCGATCATGTTCCTGCCACGTCCATTCCCCTCATGCCACAGGTACATGCACAACTCCAACAGCGGCGAGCAATCCAGAGCCAAGGCCAGCTACCACGAAAAGAATTCATGTTGCACGACCGTTCTAATTGGCCTACCATTCATCTACCTCCCGCAGCGGCCAGAGCAGCGGCGCCGGGTCCATTACCTCCTGCCCCGGCACACAGACGGGGACCAAGCATTGCGCCCGATACCACATTGGAAGACGAGGAAGACGTTTCTCGTGGTGATTTGTTCGACTTCATGAGTCCACGGGACATCAGTCGCCTCCGCTACGAGCAACACCACGAATGGATGGAGGAAATCCTCGAGTCACCTTACCCGACTTTGTCGATTGTACCGAGTGATTTAGGTCTAGGCCGCAAGGGACCACTGGAGGAGCTGACCAAGGATTTCTTTGGTGCCCCTGTGTCGGCCGCCCGGGAAGCCGCCGATGGACCACCTCCGCGGGTTGGCAAGATGCCGGATGGCAAAGCCGATGAATTTGTCAAACGAGCCTCTGCCAAACTGGCTGACATGCAGGTGGAACTGGAGAATATGAGGAAGAGACACGCCCGCCGACTGGAGAAACTCACTCGGTCGACTGCCCTGAAGGTGGCGGAGAAGAAACTACGGACGGCCTCGACGACTGTGCCGGAGAAGCGCCGCCACTCGGATGAGGCGAGTGATGCCGGAGATGTGAGACCGCGAGATGCAGTGGAAGAGATCATGCGTGAGGTGGAGTTGCAAACGGGCGGAAAGCTGCAAAAGACCGCCGGTGTAAGATTAGTGTCGAACGGAGGGTTAGAGGATCGAACCAAACCTATACCGGCCACCGATGGACCTGCAGCTGAGATCGCCACATTCGATCCGACAGTCGTGGATTCTCCAGCTAATGGGGCTCAATTGAGTAACCAGCAACAGCCGGGTGCTCCAGCCGGTGAGCAGAGGGCCGAAGACAAGGAAACCTCTGGGTTACCAAGGGAGCCACAAGCAAATACCACTACAGGTGCGCAACCTACACCGCCTGTGCCGCAACCAGATATTTCCAACAACTCAGGCCAACAGCCCCGGATCGATAGTGGCCAGCAAGTTACACATCTTCCGGAGCTGGAGGATATCGGCGCGGATGCTCATATGGACGGTCTTGAAGACCATGGAAACCAGGAAGGCAATGAATGGGTGATGATTGACGAGCAGGGTGGCCAAGATGCCGAAGAAACAACCCTTCCGGATCTACACAATGTCGACCACCCGCCTCGAGACCAAGCGACGGCAGGAGACGGCACAGGTCAGCCGGGTGAAGCGACGAGCAACCAACCGCAACCGCAACCGCAAACCTCGCAGGCAGAACCAAGTCAGGATCAGGATGGGCGACTGGATACACCCAACTTTGACATTGGAGGCGATTTCGACAATGTCGATGTGGACACGGCTGGAGATGCACTTGCAAGTTATGAGCAGGATGAAGACCTCAACCTGGACGGGATGGAGGATTCGGCGTTTGTCGATGCGTTCCACCCTGAAGAGGATGAGGAGATGTCGTAAAAGAGAGACGGACGTTGGGTCTCTTGCTGTTAGAGCTGTGGGTGCCTTGCTATCTAGTTTTTAGTTTAATCTCACTTCGACGAGGCATGTCTTCACTCTTGACCCAGAAGAGGAATAGACTCGCAGTGGGTGTAGAATGGAGAATGTCTCGGACTCGGAGCGAGGATCGTGCAGGTTGAGGTTGAGATGCTGTATTAGTTATTACTTGTTAGTTATTTCACCATCCAGTCGTGGCCAGCAGCCGAGCCACGTGCACCGTCATTGCTGTTGAGCGCCAGAAATATCTTTCCCTGCGAAAGTCCCTGTCCTTGTGCTCGCTGCTTTGATCTCTGCTACTACGTACCTAGTTACTACTGGTACATCATGTCCAGGTACCGGGACGTTGTTCTACTCAGCCGACACTCGGTCTAGATCAACGAACGAACGACCTTGCTGACGTCGAAGATGGTGTTGCGCACTCCGTCGCCAAGCAGCCTGTATGGCCTAGTGGACATGGGCAGGTATGGCAACGCCTCACTTCCACCCCTCCGCCGATTGCTGTCGGGTCTCTGTCTCAAGTGGCCTTGATGCGGGCTAGAAGGGCTAGAAATCTAAGTCTCGTTTGGCAGCAATGGCATCCGCTTCTCCGTCACCGACCTCTCCCCTCCTACAGCGCGCTGCCTGCCCACCCTCTATCAGGACCGCGAGGGCATCTCCTTGTTCGACGCCCAATATAGCACCGGCGTCAAGGGGCCGATTCCACAAGAAACTATTGACGAGGTGCTGTCTTCACTCTTGAAGTTCAAGACCGTCTGTGCCGACTTTGGCGTGCCCGAGACCAACATTCGCATCCTTGCTACCGAGGCTACTAGAACTGCCGCCAATTCGGAGGACTTCCGACAACAGATCCGACATGCTACGGGCTGGGAGGTTAACATGTTGCCCAAGGAGGCCGAAGGGAGGATAGGGGCCATGGGCGTGGCCAGCAGTTTCGCGAGCGTGGAGGGACTGGTTATGGATTTGGGAGGTGAGATCGCAACTTGATTTAGACTTCGTCCACACTCCTAACAGAGTCGTTCTCCTTGTCTAACCTTTGCCTCGGCATGCAGGAGGAAGCACCCAGATCACATGGATGATGGCCAAAGATGGGAAAGTCGAGACCAGTCCCAAGGGCAGTATCAGTTTCCCGTACGGCGCGGCAGCCCTGACCCGGCAACTTGCTGAGCTTTCGAAGTCCGACTCTGACGCTGCAGCACATTCGAGACAGAGATCAAACAAGACAGGAACCGATCAGCTGGAAGAGGAAATGAAGATCCAATTCAGTCAGGCGTACGACGAACTCGACCTGCCGGACGTGCTCAAATACAAGGCCAAACATGGCGGTCTGACCCTGTACTTGTCTGGTGGAGGCTTCCGGGGGTGGGGATATCTCTTGATGTCGAAGCACAAGGTGTCACCGTATCCAATTCCCATCATCAACGGGTTTCAGGTGGTGAAACGCCAGTTCCAGCAGACGGCTGAGATCTCGGCCCTGGCGGCCGAGGAGTCAGTTTTCCGCATTTCGAACCGCCGCGCGGCACAAGTGCCCGCGGTGGCCTTTCTCGTCAATGTCCTGGTCGACGCGCTACCCATGATCACGCAAATCCGGTTCTGCCAGGGCGGTGTGCGTGAAGGGTTCCTGTTCGACGCACTCGACACTGCCACCAAGGTTCTCGATCCTCTATCCACGGCCAGCGCACCATACGGCACACCTTCTGCCGGCGATCTTGCGGACCTGTTGTCCTCAGGCCTGCCCGGTGAGAATGACTTGGGCCGCTCGCTCCCAGCCACATTTACCCCGTCCTTGGTTCGCGCGCTTTCAGATATGATGTATCTACATCTGCCGCTGCCAAAGGAATCGCGCGCCGTGGCCGCCCTGCACGTGCCGCTGACAGGCGTGCTGGCCTCAGCACACGGCATCTCGCACACGGACCGGGCGCTGCTGGCTCTGGCTCTTTGCGCCAGATGGGACGGTGGCGACGGCAGCCTGCCACCGCCGTACACGGACTTGCAAGCACGCCTGTGCGCCACCCTCACCCACCAGGAGGTTTTCTGGGCAAAGTACCTGGGTGCGCTGGCCGGCCTGGTCGGTGTCGTGTACCCGGCCGGCCGAGTCGATCGGAGTCGACCCCGGCTGCAATTGAGCGCGCGCTGGGCCGAGGGCTTGGGTAAGAAGGGCCTGAATCAGGGCGTCGTGCTGCACATCAAGTGTCGCCGCCGTCATCAGGCAGAGGAAAGACGACCTGAATGGGAGATGGATGCCATGACCGCCCCGGCCGTGCTAAACCCGCTGGTTCACGAACTGGAGAAGATAGGCAAGAAGAAGAACCGCGTCGGCGGCGAACATGGCTACGGCGTGCCCATCGAGGTGGAGATTGAGCGAGTATTGGATTGAATTGGACGGTCACGGTCACGACACACTTGTGAACTCAAGGTTTCCCGTGCGAAGAGACGGCCTGTGGCATGTGAATCAACTGTTATAGAAGACAATCATGTACATAGAGGGAATCAAGGAATCAATCAATCGTTCATTATCATTGAGGGGGAAAGTGAGTAAATCCCCTCTATCATGTTCTACCAAGTCAATCCGCTCCAGTCCAGCCCGACTAAGTTGTAACCACGTACCCATACCCATGAACGCCGAATTGACCGAACCATTCAACGCCGCAAAATGCCAAAATGTTCCCGAGTTCATGAGGGAGTGGCATTCAAGGTTCAAGGTTCAAGGTTGAGAAGAAAGTCCCCGTGATGCCATGCCATGCATATTTGCCGAAAGGTGCTAGATTTCACAGAAGAAATATTCTTCTTCTTCGTCATGCTATATAAGGGATTAAGTAAGGATGCAAGCCTCAAGGACAGTTGCAAGGTCGCTTGGCCAAGTTCAAGATGATCAATTGAGCAGAAGAGCATCAGCCGAGGGTGGTTGCCGGGGGTGGTTGTCGAGGGTGGTTGTCGAGGGTGGTTGTCGAGGGTGGTTGTCGAGGGTGGTTGTCGAAGGTGGTTGTCGAAGGGGGCTGCCAATGGGGCCAGACGACACACCCTCACCATGACCCTTGTCTTTTCTGCCTCAGACTCTCTTCGTCATCGTCGTCGCTGTCGTCGTCGTCGTCGTCGAAGGGCGCCCGCGGAGGCGAGTAGTGGTGCGGACTCATGACGATCTCGGCTTCTTTGTTGATCTTGGGTCTGGCCGAGGCCGGGGCGCCACATTGACACAGGCCGCCGCAGAAGGTGTCCATGGTGCTGTCGTCGCAGTACTTGTAGCTGGGGCACGAGATGCGGCCGTTGTCGCACGTACATGTGGCCTGGCACGTCTGCAGAGTGACCGCGGGGCCGCCGTAGCAGGACATGCTCTGGTGGCTCAGCCGACACATGAGGCTGTTGGTGGGTTGCATGTGGTTGAGTTGGTGCAGCACGTTGGGATAGTGTTCTCTGTCTGGATTTCGGGCTGGGATGGGAATGACGATAGATAGCGCGGTGGCGGCGAACAGGAGCAGCGTCCAGGCGAGGTGTGTCGTCTTCATGGTGTCGTTCTTGCGTTTCGACTCTCGAATCTCGAGTCTGGAGTCTCGAGTCTGGAGTCACACCAGGCTCGGGGGTCGTCGGCTGGGTTGGAAAGCTGCCGGGGGCAGGCTGGTCCCCTTCAGCAGCCGGGGTGAGGCGAATTAGGCCCTGGAGAGGAGCGGTGGTGGTAGGGATGATATGGCGTCTCTCAAGAGAACATCGTTCAGGAGAGCAGATGGTGGACGCGAACGCGGTACTTCAGCAGTGGTGCACGGCGAGTAATAAGCTTCCGGGGGGGGATGTATGAGAAGCTTTATTCGAGACCGGGGGGTGGACGCAAGGGCACCGGGCATGAACCAGCTGTAGTCATGTGTGATGGCGTAGAAGTCTCGCAGATTGCGGGCTGGTGAAAGTCAAAAGAAACGGTGTTGCCTACCTGAGGCTCGTCCATTGACGTGGCCAGAGACGGCAGTGTGCGCGGTCAGCAAACGGTCTGGGGGCAAAAGAGGAAGGGCCACTGAGGAAGCGAAATCAGAACCAGCGCGCTATTGACCGTTTGGGGGGTTGTGACAGCTGTCAGCCGAATTGACACCCAGCTCCAACAGATGGCACAAGGAATTGGGATGGTCAGAGAGCACTGGAACTGCTGCATCGTATCTCGCTTGTCTCTATTGCACTTAAACGTCAACACTGGACTTGGTGGTCGGAAGGTGGACGGTGGAAGCTGGAAGCTGGCCGAAAGATAGCATGATAGTGACCAGACTGAATAGTAACACACAAGGTGAAGAATGGATGGAAGGCAGAAAGCCTTCTATGATCGATCAGCGGGCAGGCGACTTCTAGCAGTCCCAGCTCCGTTTGAGTTCAACTAGTGGCGATATGTCTGCAGATATATAGTCCGTACACATATGTGCGCCAGCCTTCCCCATACGGAGTACACATACTAGGTACGAACCGGTTGAGAACCTGTGTACGGAGGACGGAGTACACATACGGAGTAGCGTGTACATTATTGCTGTCGATCCGATCCCAGAAGGACAAGGCCCAGGCTGGGCACTGGCACTGTGGGCAGGTTTTTCAATCTTGGGTGTTTTGTCCGGATGGCCCATGCGTGCAGATCTAGATAGGACAGAATCAAGGACACGTCCTTGGCTGGGCTGATCTGTTTTCGTGGCGAGAGTGCAAGTCTGGACCCTGGACCACGACGTGCTGGCTCGCAAGAGAAATTTGGGTGTTTACGGAGTATCTGGTATCCGATCTCATGGCGACATGATGGCAATTATACTGAAGGCACAATCGCCTGGCCAGAAGGTCGGTGTGGGCTCAACGGCCGGCTAGCTAGATTCATCAGAGCTAGATTCATCAGAGCTAGATTAATCAGAGGTAGATTCCAGCCAAATAGGGTCAAATTGTGTTTGTTTATCGACAGAGGATACCGAGTACGCCGGGCAGAGGGACAGACCTGGACAAGGACTGTGCCGTGGTTCCAATCTGTCGGTTGACAGCTGCGGTCAAAAGGGGCAGGGGTCAATCCTTTCTAGGTATCAACGCGATATAGAGAAATAGTTCACCGTACTCTGTTTTGTGGATGATTAAGCATTTGAGTCAAGCTTTGCGGCAGCCAAGAGTCGTGTAGCAAAGGCTAGCCTATTCGAGCTAGACTGTCTCTCAGGCTATATTGACGTCGATATCTCTAGAGTACGGACTACAGAGTACAGAGTACGGAGTACACACTCGAGACTCGGCCAGACTGCAGAGTAAAGAGTGAGAGTACAGCACACCTACGGGGCGTCAGCACAGAGTGCCACAGCTTCAAAGTCCTTCCTCTTCCATCTTTGGGTGGCAAACACCATCCCTGCGCTTCTCCCCAATGAAGATCCCGGTGGGAGGGGTTTCCAGCTCTTCCCCACATACAACCCCGGCTTCAAACCTTCAAGTACCATGATCGTCCTCTCTACACGAATTACGTCGTTGCAACGAACCTAGTCGTGTGACCATGGGACTGGTCGCTGTGGTTCGGTTACACAGGGTTGCAGCCGATGCTGTACTCCGTAACGGTGTAAGACTCGGCCATCTTTCTTTCCCTTCCCCAGCATTTATCTGTTGGCTTGTCTTCTTCCCTATGCGTGTATGCTGGAGTTCTTGACCCTTGATCCAACCTCGACCGTGCTGGCGGTGCAAGATGGCCATCTTCAAGACGACGCACGTAGGTCCCACCGCCATCAATCCACGATCGAGCGGTCAAACAGAGCAGAATCCCTCTGACCCTGTGGATGTCGACGTCGACGTCGAGAAGGACATCGCCGCGACGCAAAATGAATCGGCCAATGGTAATGTGCTGGCGCCGGCTGACCCAGACCTAGAAAAGAGAGTGGTTCGTAAACTTGATTACCATGTAACTCCCCTGGTGACATTCTTGTGTAAGTGAATGACGAGGTGTCGTTGCGCGGAAAACGTCCCTTGCCAAAGCTGATGCCCTACAGTTCTTCTCTCTTTCTTAGACCGGTCAAACATTGGCAATGCCCGCATCGCTGGCATGGAAAAAGACTTGGATCTGAGCAGCGACAGATACGATTGGTTGTTGACCATATTTTATATCTCGTATATCCTGTTTCAATTCCAGGGCTTCATGTGGAAGATCCTGTGAGGTTTGGGAGATCCCTGGCAACCGAGACATCGGGCTGATACGTTGCAGGAAACCTCACACGTGGGCTTGCTTGATTACCCTTGCATGGTTAGTTGGTCTTGTCCACCCCATCAGAACACGTGCAAGTTCAAGTCTAATCCCGTTCTTCCCCAGGGGCATCATTGCAACTTGTCAAGCTGCCACGCAATCATGGCAAGGAGAAATGGCCTTGCGCTTTTTGCTGGGAGCTGCCGAGGCTGGCTTTGGCCCTAGCATCCCTTACCTGCTGTCCTTCTTCTATCTGAGACACGAACACGGCTTTCGAAGCGGCATCTTCCTTGCTGCAGCTCCTCTTGCCAACACGTTTGCTGGGGCCCTGGCGTACGGTATCACGAGCGGCCACTCCAAGCTGGCTAACTGGAGGCTTCTTTTCCTCGTTGAGGGCATCCCCACCATTTTGGCCGCCCCGTTGGCCTGGTTCTTTTTGCCGGACAGTCCGACCAGCGCCAAGTTCCTGACCGAGGAGGAGAAAGAGGTGGCTCGAGCCAGAGTCATCAGGCAACACGGTCATCAGCAGACGGGAGAACACCGAGTCAGCTTGAAGGAGATTGGGTTGACTCTCCTCGACCCCAAAGCGTGGTTGACGGCTGTAAGTCGATGGTATGTGAAAAGTAAAGGTTCACAGTGCTAACCGGAGCATCAGCTGATGTATTTCTCCTGCAACGTCTCTTACTCGTCTCTGCCGGTGTTTCTACCCACGATTCTCAACCAGATGGGGTTCTCATCGATCAACGCTCAAGGGCTGTCAGCGCCCCCATACTTTGTCTCGACCATTGTGACGTTTTCCACCTGCTGGATTGCGGACCGCACACAACAGCGTGGCCTGATGATTGCGTTCTTGAGCTGTGTCGCCGGGATTGGCTACATACTTCTCGCCACCTGCACGGCCGTCGCTCCCAGGTACTTTGGCACCTTTCTATCCGCATCCGGAGTGTTCCCGGCGATCGCAAACATCTTGCCGTGGGTGGTTAACAACCAAGGAAGCGATAGCCGCCGAGGCATGGGGTAAGTACTCCTCCTCCCTCCTGAGTCTTTAGAAGGACCAGGCCCTTCTAGTATTATCATTATCGGACTAAGCAGGCTTACAGCATCGTGTTGCTCAATGTGGTTGGGCAATGCGGCCCGCTGCTGGGCACGAGGATCTTTCCCAAAAGCCAGGCTCCTCGATATGTCGAAGGACAAAGCATCTGCGCCGCCTTCATGTTTTTCAACGCCTTTCTTGCCTTGAGTCTGAGGACGCTTCTGGTGTGGGAGAACCACAGGCTCGACCGGAAGTATGGGCGGGTGGCTGAGGGTCAGGCCCAACACGCTCGAGACGGCCAGGGGGGAGTGGACGCGAATGTCGGGGAGGAAAACTACGGCGCGGCATTTCGATATATTCTCTAGTTGAGCCAGAGCCAGACGCCAGGAGAGTGGGTGTGATACGACGTCGAATAGCCCTTGGACGTTACAGCGTACGGAGTACACGTTGAAAGGTAACCGGTTACACCATCTTGGTAGGCCGAAGCCTCCCTTCAGGCCTCCAAGGGTGGAAATGCTATCTCCGAGCCTAACCCCGACCTGGTGACGGAGTACAACATACAAATCCTAGTAGCCGTCCGGAGTACGGAGTACAGGAGATAAGCACCGAGTACTCCGTACTGCCTTGCCTTATGGAGGAGTCCATACCGATACGAACGGTGATGCTTTCCATCCCATTCTATTAGTCTCTAGTCTCTCGTCCAATACGGATTATAATATATATGGATGTATGGATACTACTAGGTACCAGGTAGTAACTAGAGTCTAGGTAGGTATGGATGGTAGGTGGATGGAGTACATGTAAGTAAGGTACCTGGCACCACCTGGGTACTGGGTAGTGACCACCGAGGCTCGGGGCTTAGGGGCTGAACCCACTGCTGCTGCAGTGCTCAGTGCCCCTCCGATTACCCCCCCTAGGAGCCCCCGACGGTTGGTAATTCATAGGTCACCATCAGATTCGCAATTGCAACTGCGATCGCGATATTATCCGTATCGGTATCCGTATCCCGTATTAATATCTAGTATCTAGATGGCAGATATAAAAATCATCTCATCGCCGAGCCCCTCCATCCCACTACTCTCCCCCGCCCCTCTGCTCAGCTCTGTTTCTGTTCTGTTCCCCCCTGACTCTCAGCTTCCTTGTGACCTCCGTCGCCCGCTGTTCTCCAAGACACTCTCACTCTCTCGCACGCCGCGTCACCATGGCCTCCAACCCCCCCGGAGCCTGCTGCTACAAGGGCGTCAAGCATGAAGGTACAGCCACCGGCGAGATCTCCACCCTGGGCGACTTTGAGATCTACACCAAATATCCCGAAGACAAGTCGACCGACCTGGGAATCCTGATGTATGTACTCGGTATCCGTGCCCGTGTCTGTACTCCTGTACATGAACATGCACATGTCCTGCCATACAGGGCATCTGTCTCTCTCGCTGCGTTTTTGGAACCTCCAGCTGACGGATCTGCCGCAGCATCACCGACGTGATCGGCCACCGGTTCCTCAATGCGCAGTTGATTGCCGACCAGTTCGCGGCCAATGGCTATTTTGTGCTGATGCCCGACCTGTTCGACGGTGACGCCATCCCGCTCAACCGACCCGGCGACTTCGACATCCAGGCCTGGCTCAAGGGCGAGTATCACCCGAAAAAGATCGCACATCTGCCGCCCGTCGTCGACCCCATCATTGACGCCTGCCTGGTCGAGATGCGGACGAAGTACAAGGTCAAGGTAAGCAATGGCAATCCTGGTGCTTCCACCATTGAAACACCGTGTCAAAAGGGCTCGAGAAAGAGAAAGAGGAAGAGAAAGAGAAGAAGAAAGAGGAAGAGAAAGAGATGAGGAAGAGGAAAAGAAAGAGAAGAGAAAGATGGTCAAGCATATATGGCCCATGGAACACAATCTTGCTAACACGACGTCTCTGTCTTGTCTAGAAAATCGGTGCTGTCGGCTACTGCTTCGGCGGTAAATACGTGGTGCGCCACCTGCGGCCGGACGCCGGCAAGATCGACGCCGGCTACACGGCGCACCCGAGCTTCGTGGAGGCCGACGAGCTCAAGGACATCAAGGGCCCGCTGGCCATTGCCGCCGCCGAGACCGACTTCATCTTCCCGGCCGAGAAGCGCCACGAGTCCGAGGTCATCCTCAAGGACCTGGGCCTGCCCTACCAGATCAACCTGTACTCCGGCGTCGAGCATGGCTTTGCCGTACGCGCCGACCCCAAGAACAGACCGTCCGTCTACGCCAAGGAGAATGCCTTCTTGCAGGCCGTCCAGTGGTTCGAGGAGCACTTGAAGAACTAAATCGCATCTGCATCGTCTGCCGTAGAGTGAGATGGTGCTAATGCAGGGGTGCTGTGCTGGTGGTGTATGTCTGCGTATCTGTCTGTGTATCGGGGAGCGTGGAGACAGGAGACAAGAGACTATAGACCGGAGACGCGGGAGCGGGAGACGAGAGAGGAGAAAGGAGACGGAAGACGCGAGACGAGAGACAAGACAGGAGAAGAGAGACAAGACAGGAGAAGGGACGAGAGACGAGACAGGAGAAGAGAGACAAGACAGGAGAAGGGACGAGAGACGAGACAGGAGAAGGGACGAGAGACAGCATGGCGTGGCTAGAAACCACTGATCCCAACACGGCACTTTCCCACATGTAACATGTACTTTATATGTACGGAGTAAGCCACGTGAATCCTGCGCTTCAGACCGTTCTGTGGTTGCGTTGCGTTCCGTGACTTTAGGTCGCGACGAGGCTGTGGGCCAAGGCGTGGACGGACGCATGACAGACACTGAGCGGTCAGTACTCCGTACACTGTACAGTAAATAGTACGGATACTGTGTCGGTGGCGCAGTCACAGTGGAAAAGTAGTATAAAGTACCTTAGCCTGAGCCCGAGCCCGGCCGAAAAGAAACATCAAAAGTATTTTTCGCTTCCTGTCAAAACTTGGGAATTCTCTGCGCTACACTACTCGCATGACGCAAACTGTTCGTAGGCCTTGGCCACCGAAACGCATACTACTAAAGCTGGGTAGACCCTCCAGAACTCTCGTCGCTCATTGCTCTCGTATCCTGGAAGTTCAAGATCCGGCGGTAACCATGGGATGAGAGAAAAGAAAAAGACCATGTCACAACCGCTGCTCAGCACCCATCCTGAACTTCTCGCAGGTACCTGGCGGAGCGTGCCCGCAGGCTTGAAGCTTCGACCTCACCCTCAAGGCCAACCAGCTAGCGCAATCCCATCTTCTCCGCAGTTCGCATCAGCGCACCTGTCAGAAAATATCAGTATCGGTATTCGGCTGTAGCCGTCCAAGGAGCAGTAGAAGGATGGCAGTCTCAACGAGATCGGGTACTTACCAACAAATGTGGTCACCAATCGGGCCCGTCCTTGCACGATATCGTCGGGGAGCAAGTAGATGGTAGTACCTATTTGACTGGTTAGCCTGGCATTGTCAACCACACGGCCGGCCCAAACTCAAACATACCCATTTTTCTGGCAATGCTGATGGATAATTTGGCATTTGCATACGCGTCCTCAGGACTCTTTCCCGGCGTCACCAGGTCGTAGTCGACGTAGCCACTCTTGATCCCGTTCAGTACGTCGAGGAGGAAGATGCCGCTGGTAATGGCTGGGTCTCTGAACGACCTGACCGACGAGTTTTGGCCGCCTTTGCGTGAGTGATCATTGGCCCATTTGATCATGTCCGAGTCGGACAACTCGCGTTTGCCCATACGCTGTGCAAGGCCTGAAAGCGTGCTGACGATATCTCGACGCATGAGCTGCCACACCAAACCCAACGTCAGTGTTTTCTGACCGTCCGTGATGTCGGCGCCTTGAATCCCGACGAGGGAGAACCGGTTCTGCTTGCCCAGTTCGACGGCATAATTCGTGTTCTCCACCATCTTGAAGCGAGACATCTCGCCGCCATGCGCGGGGGGCTTATTGACATGGCGCGAGTTGACACTCCCGGGAATCACTTTTTCGTAGGCTTGGAGAAGGACTGTACCATCCCGCAGATCGTCGAAGAAAGAATGGACCGGGGGTTGCACGTCCAAACTATTGAGCCAGAGAGTGAAGACTCGGGCTTCCCGTTCACCTTCCGCGTCGAAATCTTCAATCTCTGGCTTTTCTTCTTCAGTCAACGGATCAAGACCAGGATGGGTGTTGAAGAGGTTGGCAACGAAGGCGAGATTCAGCTTGGGGTTTCCAGCCACAAGAGCCGTTGGGGTCAAGAATTTTCGGCAGTCAATCTTCTCGGCATTCTGCAGGACTTGTTCAGCACGCTGCAGAAGGTCTCGGGTTTGCAAGGGAGCTCTCGAGCAAACGTCTGGTTTTAATTGATTGAGTAGGACCGTATAGTTTTCGCCGTCCTTGACGTCGCCGGAGAAGTTGGCCACCCTTCTAGGCCAGCCTGCATTTTTGAGGTGGTAGTTGAACCAGCGGAGCAAAATTTGTTCGGGGGGAAGTCGCAGGAATTGCTCCAGAGTCTCATCTTCCTCAAGCAGCCGATACAGTTCCGGGTGTAGCTTGATATCAATCTTACCCAACAGACCCCGTCGGATGATCTGCCAGATTAAGCCCAGGATCAGATGCTCGCGGACTTCAATGATATCCCCAGAACCAATATTGACCACGGAACAGCCGATACCTTTCGCAGATTCAATCACGATGTTGTTGTTTTCGGTCATGTGGAAAGCGTTCAAAGTTTTGATCTTGCCGCCCTGCCTGTTCAAGACTCGCTCGTCAATCGTGTCCGGCACACTGTCATTGATGAGCTTGGCCAGCACCAGTCCATCCTTGCAGTGGTCGAACATCTCGAACGTATCGGTAGGAAAAGGGAGGAGGTGACCGATGTCGGGATCGCCGGCAAGGACCGCATTGATGTGGGTTGTAAAGGCAGTACGCTCTTCTTCGTTGATGGTGTGTCTGACATTGGTCGAGGAACCTTGCACTTGAATCCTTCCTCCTGTGCTGCCGCCGAGACTAGACTTCGATGCGTGGCCAGGCGACGGCAACCCATTGCCCGCGGCTGGTCGCTGAGGACCACTCGAGATGCGCTGTTGCGCGGGAGAGGACTGACGGACTTTGGCAATCAAGTCGACATAGTCTTCCAGCTCTACCCGTCTGGAGCTGTCTAGGTCCACCTCTTTCAGCGCCTGTCTGACCACGTCGTAAGATTCTCTTTCCGACTGTTGGGTGGCTTTGATGACCGTCGCCTCGTCCAAGTAGCCCTTGTCGTCGACGTCGAGTTTGCGGAAGGCATCTTGAAGCTGGAAAATCTCGTTTTGTGGAAACTGGGGATACTTGCGCTGGAGTTTGAGGATGGCCGCCATGTCGAAGGGAGGCGGGGGAGGCTCCCGCGAAGGGTGGATTTTGTTATGTAGGGTACGGGCGGATAATGAGGTGAAAGCGAAGACAGACTCTAGAAGAGTGCAAGAGATGACCTTGAGCAAGTAAAGCTGCGCGTGGAAAATAAGTGAAACTGGGTATTGTGGTGCCTGTTGTACGTCTACGAGCACAAGCGGGTCGATGTGCGTCAGAAGGCCATACAAAGGAACGTTGTAGGGTTAGCTACATGTATGTACATATATTGGGCAGCTTGCCAGGAAGGTGTCTTGGTTAGGCATCCCTCAGTTCCCTCAGTTCCTCAGCTCCCTCAGCCTCCCCTCGTAGGTGACCCCCCATAGGTGCCCCCGGTATACTACGTGCTGTGCTAACGGAGGGGCTATTACTACTATTACGCAGCTGCGGGATCTCAACTGCGCTGCGCCTCTCTGCTGATGTACGGAGACGTCATCTTGTTCTTTTGGTTTCCTAATTACCAGGCACCCCTGTAATTAATTAATCTAGGTGCCTGAGATTGACCCGACGCACGTGACGGTGGCTTGCGCATGTGGCTGATACCGTGGCTGGTGGGCAGCTGTGGCACAACCGCATTCAAGGCTCCATACGTCTCGTTATGACCACATGTTCAAGCAATCCACCAAGAGCCTCCTCAGCCTTGATCTTGACCTGCGAGTCCTCTACTAGGTAGTCATCGTGCTATCGTGTCGACATCTGTATCCTCTGATTGACCCGCAACTCCTCTATCAGCCGCAATTCCTCAACGAGCTGCCTCTTCGGGCCTGCAGTCGGACCCCTTGTAGGGATAGCCAGGTACTCCGTACATGCCATCACATTGGACCGCTTTCCGGCCCTGATCAGGGCTGTCCGCAAGGGCATGGCAGAGACCTCCCGATCATCAGGCTTCCTTGGTTCGATATCGGCATGGAGCAGGAGCAGCACTCCACCTCCCAAGTCTCCTCTCCAAAAACCCAAAGAAGATGCCCCGTCATTGAAGCAATCTGCCGGCCTCGACCACACCATCAGTCTCAGGCCGTCCCCGAGTCTCCGCAGATATCCGAAAGACTGCCCTCCGCTCAAGACGAGATGGTTCTACGCCGTCGACGTGCCGAAGAGAAAGCCCTTCGCTTCTGAGGCCACCCCGGAAGAGAAAGCAAAGCCACCCCCGGTCCCTAAGAAGCTGGTGCCGTTCTCTTCCAGAGACTCCCAGGCCATTGAGAAAGCATTTCAAAGTCTTGACAAGGGAGACTCGAGCCAAATTGAAGCCTCGGAGCCCACGAGCACCAAAGTACCTGTCAATGAAGACTTCTTGTACGACGTCCATATCGAGAAGCGTGAGTTAGAGCCGGTGTATTGGTTGGGGCCGGTCTATGAAGTGCGGAGAGGTAGCTGGTTCCACGCGGATGGCTCGACTCTCAAACCTTGCGACGAGAATCTTGCCAACCAGCTCGAAGAAGGCTATTTGAAGGTTGCGCCGTGGAGAAGAATGGGCAGAGCATCCGCCCGGTCCGATTCACGACCAAGAAGTCGACCAACTTCGGCAGTCATCGACGACTCTTCAGCTCAATCCCCGACCAAAGCACCTCATTCGCAAGACGAAAATCATGCCGCTGGGTTAAGCACTTACCGACTCTTTGGAGCTTATATGAACACCACTGTATCCTACCTCGATGCAAGCGTCGCCTATCTCACGACCGATGATCTGTTCTCTCGCATGAGTAGCACGGTATACGGCAGATTTGTTGGCTATGGAGGATCCAAAGTCGTCCGAGGCTGGTCCGACGCTAAGCCTGTAGACACAAAGACAAGCTCCAAGGCAGCCGATGTGACGAATCCCAAAGAAAAGCGCAAGTCTACAAACGTGACCCCTGAGGCTGCACTAGATACAGATGAAACTGATGACCAGGCCAAGTCAACTGACCAAGAAGTAACCAAGCCTCGGCGAACAGCCTTGGAACGTCAACTCTCCTCCTTGGCTGGCATGGCCGATCCCCAGGACTCAACCAACCTAGCTGAAGAGGAGGCCAGAGAGGAAGAAGAGCGGGAAATGGAAGAGGCCAGAAAAAGGGACGGCGATGACCAGGCAAGGCAAATTGACCATTTAGTCCTGGTCACCCATGGCATTGGCCAACGACTTGGCCTCCGACTCGACAGCATCAATTTCATCCACGATGTCAACACAATGCGAAAGACCATGAAGGCTGTCTATGAGTCCGCCCCCGACCTACAAGCTTTGAGTGGCGACCCGAAGAATTGCAAGATCCAAGTCCTACCAATCTGTTGGCGACATCTGCTGGATTTCCCCAGACAAAGCCTCAAGCAGAATCGCAAGGAGTTTGATCTTGGAGACGCCGACTCGGGACTTGACGATGACTATCCGTCTTTGCAAGACATCACTGTCGAAGGAGTGCCCGCCGTACGCAATCTGATCACAGATCTTGCAATGGACGTCCTTCTTTATCAAAGCGCGTACAGAGAACACATCGCGTCCATTGTACAGAAAGAGGCGACACGGGTACACCGGCTCTTCAAAGAAAGAACAGGCTTTACTGGGAAGGTCAGCTTCTGTGGCCATTCGCTCGGCAGCGCCATTCTGTTTGACCTGCTCTGTCGACAGGAGGAGACAGTCAAGACTCGACACCGGCGAGTCCCCAGCAAAACATCCCGAGAACTCGGTGTTGAACATACGGATCTGCACTTAGACTTCGACGTGGAGAACTTCTTCTGTCTCGGCTCGCCAATCGCTCTCTTCCAGATGCTGAAGGGGCGGACGATCGCCGGTCGGCAGATGTTAGGCACGAACCCATTCGGAGCATCTACCCTTCCCACGTCTCCGTTTGACCCGAGCCCTTTTGGGCAAGATCCTTTCGATAGTACTCTGAAATCTGGCCCGGGCGTGAACTCCAACAGTCTCATTCCAATCACGGTGTCGTCGCCCAAGTGTAACGAGCTGTTCAACATCTTCCATCCCACCGACCCTATCGCTTATCGAATGGAGCCGCTCATCTCCCTAGCAATGGCGCAGCTCAAATCCCAACCACTTCCGTACACCAAGAAGGGTCTGTTCGCTGCCCCTGGCATTGGAAACATGACCGCCAGGGTTGGCCAGCAAGTCATGTCGAGCTGGTATAATCTGACGTCGGGCGTGGCATCCAGCCTCATCAATAGAAGCCTGGGCATCACAGGCGAAGAGCAAGCTTTGGCGCAAGACAAGGTTAAGGTGGCCAGTGGCAACGGTGGTGGCGATGGGACAGGCGGCCACGCTGACAGTCAACAAAATCCTCACCTGAATATCCCCGTGGCGGATTCTAAGAAACAGCAAGACCTCGCGGAAGCTGCCAAATCCTCGTCATCCACTGGACAAGCGCCCACGCTGATCGACTCGGAGATCGAGACACTCTACTCGGGCTTCCAGAAGCGCCGGCGCTCCCGCTCGCACACATCCACCACGGAAACATCTGAAGACGAGGCCGCCGCGTCGACGTCTGCCGAATACGAGCTATCTCTGGAACGTGCCAGGAGGCTGAAGCGCGAAGAAGCCAAGGTGCGCGCCCTGAACAGCAACGGCCGCGTCGACTACCATATCCAGGAAGGAATGTTTGATGTTTCCCTGTTGGCCAGCATTGCCAGCCACTTGAGCTACTGGGCCGATGAGGACGTGAATCACTTCATGATTGGGCAGATGTTGAAAGGGGGCGGGCGCGAGAGAGAGCGGGAAAGGGAGCGAGGTTCCTCATGGTAACCAAACCATGTGTGATGTAGACACAGGCTATGATAATGAAATGGCGTCCAAGGAGTTGTTTGAGGAGACGGTGGGTTGGTCTTTTAAAACCAGCATTGGATGGGGGAGAGAGCAGTCTCCTGAAACTGTACTGTACGATCCTAGACAATATCTCCAAATCGAACAAATATACATGTGTGTGTGTGTATCAGTTCCAGTATCCGTACCTGCTCTCGCATTGTACGGATGGATACTCCGTAACTAAATTATTTCGATAAATATAATCAAGTAAGGCAGTCAAGTCAGTCCCGGACTGCACACCGAGCTATGTATTCCCGAACACAGCTCATCACATCACAGCCTAGAAACCATCCAGTCCATGGCCGTGGCCATGGTCCTCCTTTTCGCAGCGTTTGCTGAGACCCGTCAGGCACAGCAGTGGAGGTGGAGGTGAAGGAGGTTTACCCATCTTCTATCGTCTGTGAGTGAGCAAGAACCTCACCTCCAACGAAGGAAACGGCCCAGCTGGCTAATATTGGAATGTGCCCGTGGTGGATCAAAGTCGAAAGCGATAGGGACAGGAACAAGAATTCAATGCGCGTCAGATAAAACAGGGACAAGAATTCAATGCGCGTAAGATAGAAAATGGGACAAGAATTCAGTTCGCGTAAGATAGGGAATGGGTACAGACAGATAGACCGCCGGGGAGAAGAGAAGTGAGTGACAGACCGCCGGAGAGAAGTGAGTGATGAGCGGAAGATAGAGCCCGGACGAGCTGAACACCTGCATTTGCATTTGAGTCACACAGCGCCGTGCCGGGCCGGGCTGGGTAGGTAGTCATAGTCACAGTACTCCGTAAGATGATTGCCAGAGACACCGACGTGAGCATACTGGATAAGCTGATAAATGGGTGAATATGATTCGCATTCGCATTTCGTATTTTGTATCGCAGTACCTGAGAAAACATGCATGACCTATTGCCACAGGAATGGATGAATGAATGACCCCGTCCAAAAATGCTGAAGCGTCGCTGCGAGACTCCGTCGCTAGATGGGCTGGGCAATGTAACGGCAACAATGAAGAAGGGTATATACCATTTTGTATCAAAGCAAATCCCGCTCCCGCTCCCGCTCCGGCACTTCACGACGCCGTCTCCACGTAATTCGAAGGGAAAATCCCGGTGCGACCGTCTTCTGTTCGGCCGGTCCACCAATCTGTCTTGTTCTCGGTGCGTTTGAGGATGGTAATGATGTCGCCCTTTTTGAAGCCGAGATCGCCCTCTTGGTCCGGGTCGAACGTGAACAATGCCACGGCCTGATCCTGTCGAAGGGATCCTGTCCGCTGCCTGAATACCGGTTTGGGTGCCGTGGGCCGGGTTGGTTTGCTATCTGAGTAGCTGTAGTCGTTCTGCAGCGTACTTGACCGGCTTCTGCTAGTGTAGCTGTCGAATTGATCGTTGTTTCGTGCCGGCGGACGGTCGTAGACGTCATCTTGCCAGGTGTTGGCCCGCCGAGGGTTGTCACGGTATTCGTAGTTTTCGTCTCGAGATCCAACAGTGCCCGAGCGATTATTCCGCACGTTCGCCCCGTACGCCGCTCCGGTTCTTCCCTCCCAGACGAGGTCGTCATGTTGATCGTCATAGATCGGCATGTCGTTGTACATGTTGTCGTTGAATGCCGTGCCTGAGAACACCCGCGTGTTCAGCACTCTCATCAATGGATCCGCAGCTGGAGGGGCCCGGACCGCCCCATCCAGGAGTTGTGCTGCAGTCACCCGTCCGTTATACATTTTCTCGTTGGCATCTCTCCTCTCAATCAAGACGCTGCCTTCCAAGCTGACGCCCGCGAACAATCCTTTTGTCTTGCTGTAGGCAAATATGCCGGCCACACCCTTCGTGCTGGCCGCGCCTGCGGCTTCTGCGTTTCTACCCACTGGGCCCGCTGCGATGCTGACATTGCCGCCTAGTGTGACTGACGCCGACTGCGCGAATGTACGGACCGCATTGTAGTCGTTCAAGATGAAGACGAAGTCGGTCAACTCAAAGCCGATTTGTCCTCCAAACCCGCCTCCTGCTGTCGCGATCGCTGACGGGGCCGACCAGGTGCCATCTGCTAATCGTGCGACCACGATGCCGGAGCCGAATCGACCAGAGCCAAGAAAGCCTGCTTTGAGCACTGTGAGGACTGCGAGACCCTGGAGATTGTCAGCTTTGAAAGGTGTGTGCGACCATGGAGTCCTGACCTTTGCATTGGCAAGAATTTGAGGCGGAATCACTTTGTCGGGGCCAAAGCTTTGTCTCGGGTCGACGAACGATGCTAGGATTTTTCCAGCTTTCTTGCACTCGCCTGGGCGCTGTGAGCAGGCGAACTTTGGGAATAATGGGGTGTGACTCACTCCTCATCGACGAGGGCAGCGGATTGTTGATACCAAACGGCATGTTGTGTCGGTTGCCCTGCTCCTCGCCCCGAATCTCTCAAGCAACCTCTATACCGAACGCACTTGCGACTTCACTTGGCCGATGGTTGGAAAGTATGGTTTGGGGCGCAGCCGGAAGTCGACGGGGGGTGATGAGGCTCGGTGGGGGAATTCGAAGCACCGAGCTACGTGGGAGGCTTGGGGAAATGCGGGCTGGATGTCAGCAGCACCGCCAGGTAATGCCTGGTCGACACCAGGCAGCAAGAAAGCAGGGATGATGTGTATAGCTCCCTAAGAGGTGCCTGGCAGCAGTTAGTAACTGTACATACTGTACCGAGTACCTCAAGTACGGATACGGGGTGATCCATTGCGCACCTGATCACTGAGCTGGCAAATAGAGCACTTTCGACTTCTATCAACTCGGTATAGTTACTAAATTAAGGTAGTTAACTAACTACTGGGTGATGGGTATAGGGCAGCATCATCATCGTCCCAAATTAGACATACAGATACCTCACCCGCCGGTCTGTTCTTCCCCTCCATGTGTACTCTGTCCTCACCTTTCGACTGAACGTTCAACGTAGCCTCGTCTGGTCGGTTTCGGTTATCTTAGATTGCATATTGCTTGTGCGCCATTTCGCCATAGGCCGCCACCTCGAAGTACAAAATGGCGTCCCTCCGGGCGTCGGAATGGACCTCGATTGGCGACGTGATATGAAGTCCTCGGACAATCGCGTTGATCCGAGCGACAATCCGATGAGGCCCGTCCTCCACCTTTGGTCAATGTTCGAACCTTCAGAGGCGACCTACAGGACATACAGGACATGCGTGCCAGCTGTGCCTGGGACTTTAGAACTGTCGAACAGACTGGCGGCGAGGTCGACGCGATAGCAGGGGGGTCAAGGTGATGCTGTCGCGTTCCAGGCGAACTTGCTACAACTGGGATGGGCGATCTGGCCCCTGCAGCATCCTTTGTAGCCCCGAATGTTTGGTACGATTACGCATACTGACCACCGATATGTCCATGGACACACAGCACGCCATCAGTCTAATCCGACTAATCCTTCCAAACTCGCCATTAGCCTGCCGTCTATCCCGAGCATACAGTACCAACACAGGCGACTCGAAAAGCGTGCAGGTAACATCAATTGCCCTCCCAGATCGGCTGTTGATCGTGTCACCACTCTGGTGTCTTGCGTGCTTGGGAGGGATGTGTTTGAGAGGACTGTTTAAAAGGACGCGACAAGAGTCACACAAATGCCGTTGATACTGCAGCCTTCTTCATCCGCCATTCAAGTTCCTCCCATCTCTTCCTTGGCAAGCCACACGAATTGCTTGTCTCACTAGACGTGCTTCAAGCTTTCTCAACCCGTCAATTGTCACATCTTTTTCTTCCTACCTCGGGCCTTCCTCCCTTTCTACTCGAAGAGCAGACTTACACTCTCACCCCATGTCCACCGAACCTACTGTGGCGAAAGCCGAACCCGCTGTGGTTGGAACCGAAGAACTCGGGGGAGATGCGCACCATACTCCGGCCGTCTCGCCGCGACGGGTCTGGTTCCGCACCACGCTCGTCCAGATCCTCGTCGTCGGTAGCTGTGCCTTCACCGCACCGGGAATCTGGTCTGCCATGAACGGCTTAGGTGTGGGGGGTTCGGAGAATCCTAACCTTGTCAACGCGGCCAATGCCATACTGTATGCATTCATGACGGTGACATGCTTTGCCGGGCCTTGGGTAACCAGTCTAATCGGCTTCCGCTGGACACTGGCTATCGGGACCTTAGGCTATCCACTATACGCCGCGGGTCTCTATGTCAACAATCGGTCCGGTACTACCTGGTTTGTATATTTCGGTGCTGTGTGCTGTGGTATCAGTGCGGGCTTATTCTGGAGCGTTGAAGGCGCCATTGCTACGGGCTACCCGGAATCGCACAAACGAGGTCGCTACCTTGCCACCTGGTTTACCTTCCGCGACTTTGGCCTACTCATCGGTGGAGCTATTTCGCTCGCTCTTAATCACTCAATCAAACACCTAGGTCAAGTGGGATACGGAACGTACCAAGCCTTTATTGCCATTCAATGTCTTGGATTCTTCTTTGCCATGCTACTCTCCGAACCCGAACAGGTACAGCGTGATGATGGGACCCGTATCGAGGCGCCTAGGGGCGTTCACTGGCGCGTTCAATTTAGAGAAATGTGGCGCCTGGCCAGGAGTAAAGAGATTCTCCTCCTCGTGCCACTCTTTTGGTATTTCGGCTGGTGTCAAGCTTACCCCGGTACTTATTTGGAGACATATTTTACTGTCCGCTCGCGCGCCCTAGGGAGTCTAATGTCGTCGATCATGATGATAATCGGCACCTGGCTCGGAGGTGTCCTCGTTGACTTACCCTGGTCAAAAAGTCGGAAGACACGAGCTGTGGTTACCTACTCCTTTATCGCCACGATTAACACTATTACGTGGATTTGGTCGGTCATCATTCAAAACAAGTTTCGCCACACTCAACCTATCGTGGACTGGTCGGACCAGCACAACTTTGCCCCTGGATTTGGCGTATACATGTTTCAGTTCCTCAGCACGGCCATGGTCGAGAACTACATCTACTGGTGTATCGGCAATCTCTCAGACTCTCCCGGTCAACAAATCCGATTTAGCTCTCTCCTTCGAGGCATCGAAACAGCTGCGGTTGCCGTGGGATTCGGAGTGCAGGCTGTTCCAACGGTTCTGATTGCCACGGCGAGTATCAATCTTGCCTTCTGGATCATCGCACTCCCTTTTTCTTATTACGCAACTGTGCAGGTCATTCGCAAGTGGGAACAAATTAAGAAGGAGAAGGAGGCGCACGAGCTAAACCTCGAGATAGAAATTGGGGATCAGACCACCGGGGAGAAAGAGAATACGACGAAATAACCCGCGCACCAGCTCCTGTAGGACCTGTCAGGACAAGGAAACGGTACAGAGTTGGTATCAGAATAGACTTTCTCTAGAGACATACAGAGTCGGATTTGCGGTGCGTCTTCCCGCTTTAAACCTTGCTTTGAGTACTCCGTGATGAGGATGAGATTGGCAACTTATGGTTTCTATGAAATATTGTGTCAACTTCCAGTAGATGGCGTAACTGGACCAAAGGGACCGCCAACCATCGAGACCATCCTGCGCGGGAGACTACGCCACGTTTGATCTTCTGCCAGGGTTGAACAAAGCACGCCATTATGAAGACAAGACTTCCCCAACGATGCTTATCGACTCGGAATGAAAGACGCAAGTAACTAACAGGCAAACTAGTTTCCACCATCCGATACTATGGTAGCGGCTAGCTTAGTACCACGACCGATCATTCACCTTCCGATTCAAGACTCGGGGATTGTAGCCAACAGCCTGTGTTCTAGGCCGCCACGCGTGGTCGGTGAACTCCTTGAGTCCTTGCTATCGTCCTATATCAAACAAGGGTCAAGCAAGGGTTCTCGCACGTCATTATGCCTAAGATGAGGTTGCCCGCCCTGCTGGTGGGCGATAACAGTTGTGAAATCCGAAGCCACACGCTGGTATATGTATATACGACCCTGGACCCGGCTCCCACGTGCGGCGTGGTTCCTGCATGACGCGTGGCCATGTCGACTCTCGAAGATATCGAGTCCAAACGCTCTCCCCAGGAGAAGACCTCTTCGGTCGAGACGACCGACCTGCAGAATCATGATGACCCTGATATTATCATCGAGGCTGGGTTGCGCAGAGGTCTGTTGGGACGACACATTTCTCTGATCTCACTGGCAAGTGTCATTGGCGCGAGCTGCTTCTATGGATTTGGCTATGCCTTGTTTCTCTCCGGGCCCCTGGGTGCTCTGCTGGGCTTCTCAATCGTTGGTAAGCAGCCGGCGATGCCTTCCTTCGTGGGGTCTTGACTAATGGATGATACAGGCTGGATCGTATGGGCTTTGATGCAGAGCGTTGGCGAAGTGACGACAATGTTTCCCATCGCAGGCGGCTTCGTCGAAGTAAGTCGACCATTCGTTTTATGCCTGCTATCTCAGATGCCGACCCTGACTTGTTAGCACGCCAATCGCTTCGTCGACCCTGCCTTTAGCTTCGCCATGGCCTGGATGTACTACTTCATGTGGTCGGTCTTCCTAGGAAGCGGTATGTGCCATCCCTCCACTCCACCATGATCCCGAATTGGCCCTCTAACATCGGCCGTCACCAGAATGGAATGGCGCCATCTTGATTCTTCAATACTGGGTTCCTGAGGAGCATATGCCTCTGTGGGGATGGACTCTCGTCTTCTGGGCTTTCTTCTCCATCCTCAGCACGCTCGGCGTCGTGGTATATGGCGAAGTGGAATACTATCTGGGCTACGTCAAGCTCTTCTCGCTGGCCCTTTGCTTCTTCCTCTCCCTTCTGGTCAATGTCGGTGCCTTTGGAAATGGCTACATTGGCTTCAAGTACTGGGGGCATCCAACCGGTACGTTACCTTCGGTTTGTCTGCAATACGGTTGTGGCTGATCAAATCAACCAGGCCCGATCATCAACGGTATAAATGGATTTGGTCAAGTGTTCGTCCTCGCCTCGGCCTACTACGTCGGTACGGAAATCATCTCCCTAGCTGCGGGCGAGACCAAAGATCCAAGAAAATCCATTCCAAAGGTCCGTTTCATATTCGTGTGTGGCGGCATTAGAAAGAAAATGAACCATCTGACGCATGGTGTTGGATAGGGAGTCAACAACGTGGTATGGCGAATCCTGTTCGTGTACCTTGGCCTCATCTTTTTCCAAGGCATTGTCTGCCCTTCGGATTCCGACCAACTGGTCAACGCAAATTCTACGACCGCATCCTCCCCGTTTACGATCGCATTTGAAAAGGCCGGCTGGTCTTGGGCGGGCCACTTTGTCAACGCCCTGATCACCATCGCCTTCATCTCGGCTGTCAACGGTTGTATCTACGTACAGTCACGGGCCCTGTATGCCCTCGCATTGACCGGTCGAGCACCGAAGTTCTTCACCATCACGTCCAAGAAAGGAGGTGGGTCACAGACACTTTCCTCATCTTCGTCTTCGTCTTCAAGCAGCTCCTGAAATCTGACTATTGACTTACATTTGTTTAGTTCCCTACGTCTCTATTCTTACATCCTGTCTCTGGGGATTCCTCGCCCTCATGAATATTGGCGTGACGGCCGGACAAGTCTTCTCATACATGACCAGCGTCGGTGGATCAGCTGCATACATTGCTTGGGCTGGGATCATATTCACCCATCTCCGCGTGCGTGCGGGCATGGATAAACAGGGCATCCCCCAGTCTTCCTATCCCTTCCGAGCGTTTGGGAGTATCTGGATCTACCGCTTCAATCTCTTCCTTTGTCTGTTCCTCCTCTTCATTCAGGGGTTCACTTCCTTTGAACACCCGTTCAATTGGAGATCTTTCATCTCGGACTATATCACCATTCCAACCTCGCTGCTACTGTTCGTGGGATGGAAATGGTACCACAACACTCGCTGGTGAGTTTCGACCGCATCCATGATACATACTGAGATGAGGTGGCCGGAGCCTGTTACTAATTTTTTTGTGTTCTCAGGGTCCGTCTGAGTGAAATGGACTTCTCAGATCGTCTGGTGAAACTCGAGGAAGAAGAGGAATTGGAGAAACAGTCTTTCGTGAACAAAGTGACGGGCAAACTCAGACTGCGCAGGCGCCGTGTGTCATAGGCAGAAGTACTTCATTGTACAGCTCTGTATCCGTCAAATCTCCAGCTAGTGGTGATGTAGGACTGGGTAATAGCATTCTACCAACGGAAGTTTACTACCTACATGTACATAGTATTCCGTACAAGGATTCCCATGGGGTGGATAGGGTTAGGGTTAGGGTTAGGGTTGGCGTCAGATTCGGAGTTGGCGCTGAGGTTATGGCTACCTAATAACTCAGCATAAGGCGGCATCATCCTCATGCCGAAACGGGCCGAGACACGACAATAAATGAGGCGCAGGCATTTGTTTGCTCGTCAACTGGTCTCGGTTCTTGAAATCTGCAACCTCAGTCGATAGCATGCATCTCGCACGTTCTCTCGCTGGCGCTGGAGACCATCGATAACGCATGGAATGGTCACGTTCCAGGCGTGTACCATAATGCGAATACACGCTTGATCGTTGTCAACATAGTCGGACTCGTACCAAACCTTCAATGGCCACCGTCAGAATATGCGTCTGCGGCGACGAGGGTTGTGGTAAGTCCAGCCTTATCACTTCTCTAGTGAAAGATACCTTCGTCAGCAGCAGGATCCAAGCAGTCCTCCCTCAGATCACCATCCCACCGACTCTCGGGACTCCTGAAAATGTTACCACTACCATCGTTGATACCTCTGCCCTCCCACAAGACCGCACCAACCTAGCCCGAGAATTGCGCAAGTCCAATGTGATCCTGCTGGTCTATTCCGACCACTACAGCTATGAAAGAGTTGCTTTGTTTTGGTTGCCCTACTTCCGTTCCCTTGGAGTCAATCTCCCCGTCATCTTATGTGCCAATAAATCGGATCTGGTCACGAGCAGCACCCCTGCTCAGATCGTGGACGAAGAGATGCTCCCGGTCATGTCTGAATTCAAGGAGATTGATTCCTGTATTCGAACCAGTGCTCGCAACCACTACAATGTCAACGAAGCCTTTTTCTTGTGCCAGAAGGCTGTCACCCATCCAATCGCACCGTTGTTTGATGCTAAAGAATCTGTCCTCAAGCCAGCTGCCGTAGCTGCCTTGCTGCGTATTTTCTATCTCAGCGACAAAGACAAGGATGGTCTGCTGAGTGACAAGGAGATGGAAGATTTTCAAATCAAATGCTTCGACAAGGGGTTGAGTCCGGAGGACCTACAACATATCAAGCACACTATTGACAGTCACATATCTGGGGCTGCGTCAAGCCGAGGAATCACGTCGCAAGGCTTTCTTCTACTCAACAAGCTCTATGCCGAAAAAGGTCGTCACGAGACGATATGGGTTATTCTCCGAACCTTCCAGTACACTGACAGCTTGTCTCTGGAAGAATCCTTCCTCCACCCGAAGTTTGAAGTTCCAGAATATGCCTCTGCCGAACTCTCTCCTGCCGGATATCGGTTTCTTGTTGATCTCTTCCTGACGTCCGATCGCGATAATGATGGAGGTTTGAAGGACGAGGAACTCGCATCTCTGTTTGCGCCGACACCGGGGATCCCACAGCTATGGATCGACAACAACTTCCCTTCTTGCACCGTCCGAAATGATGCCGGGCATGTCACACTTCAGGGTTGGTTGGCCCAATGGTCGATGACTACGTTCACCTCGCCCAAGACTACTCTAGAATACCTAGCATATCTCGGGTTTGAGTCTCCAGATCGGTCGAATCCCAGCACCACTGCTGCTTTAAAATTAACAAAACCACGAAAACGTCGGAGACGGCCAGGACGAGTAGGCCGAAACGTCATTTTTGCGCACGTCCTTGGTGCTCCACATTCGGGGAAGTCAGCCTTACTCGATACATTCCTTGCGCGGCCCTTCAATAGCTTATATCTACCGACGATCCAGCCTCGCGTGGCTGTCAACACTGTGGAACTGCCGGGAGGCAGGCAATGTTATTTAATCTTGAAAGAATTAGGAGAGTCGGAAGCTGCCGTGCTGGACAACAAGACCAAATTGCTGGATCAGTGCGACGTGATGGTCTATACCTACGATTCGTCGGATCCAGACTCGTTTGCCTACATCCCCGACATTCGCAAAACATATCCTCATCTTGAAGATCTTCCGTCACTGTACGTTGGTTTGAAAGCAGATCTCGACCGAACTACCCAACGAGCAGAACACCAACCTGATGAATATGTGGCCCACATCCAACGAATGCCCCAAGGGCCTCCGATATCCACGAGCGTGACCTGGCCGTCGATCCAAGAGCTCTTCGTGGCTATTTCAGAAGCAGGCCTGGAGCCAGTAACAGCTTATCCTCGACCACTTGAAGAGGATGACAATGGTCAACTCATGAGATATGGTCTAGTGCTGGGGGCGGTGGTGTGTGCTGCTGCCGCAGCTGTGGTTATATGGAAAAGATCAGCCAGTCCAGCTGGATGACGTGCAATTTCCACCCTCAGGGTCTTTGTCTCCGGTCCGAGATCCTCGTGCCGGAAGTGTTTTGGCCGCCTAGATGAATTCCAGACTGGTCAGGCCATACCATGCTTTGACAGCAAAGTGGTTGAGTTGGCAGCAGCGCCAGATGCGCATGAAGAGAACCTTGGGTTCGACAGGGCACACTACTGCCGTTGCCATGCAAACACTAAATTAGGTACTCTTCCACCAACCTTCACGATTTCCTGACCGGAATTTGTGCAAGATCTCTACTACATTACACGCCGAAACAAACAGAACCCCGACTCTTACTCTGACTCCAATCAAATCCAAACCCTGCGATGTTTTGTTTCTTCAAGTTGTAGCCGTGCTAGTCGTAAGTCTAAGAACGAAGATATATTTCCGAAGCCCTTTTTCCTGTGTATACCTACATTTTCTTCCTTTCCTTTCGTTGTCTTTTTTTTTTTGGCAAGGGTTGCAGAATCACAGCGCAAGTGTCTTACCGCCCTCTCCCTCCAAGAGAGCTGCATCTAGTACCGATAGCTGGGTACTACGTTAGCTTACCAATTGCTAAATCGATGTCTACCGGTATCTCGACCTATTGCTTTCCCTTTCCCTTTCCCTTTCCCTTTCTCCTCTTTCTCCTCCTCCCTGATATCTGACACTTCGGTGGCGGTGGCATTCATATCTTGGATATAGATACACGTACCTCCATACAGAGTATCCATACACGGTCACGCAATTCATAAATACTCTGTCAAATGACTGTATCGTCTGCTAGATACCTTAGGTAGATAGCTACCTACACACCCACCTACACACCCACCTACCCACCCACCTACCCGTTGTCATGTGTTGTCATTTGTAGGTCGATTTGAGTCTTCGGTAAGCATGGTTGGTAGAAACGAATCGGTCGCATGAAGAACACGCCTCTCAATATGGTCTTGTCTGGATGTTGTTTTTTCATGTTTCAAAAAGGCCCGTAACAGGCGTTCACAGAGGACGACATCATTTGCCATGGCGGCTTGTTCACAGAGGACGACATCAATTACCATGGCGGCTTGTTCAAACTGTAGTGGCGCTGTTGATTCATTCCTATGTACAATAAATACACCAACCAGCCGCATCAGAGACGCTCTCCTGACATCGGTCTCATGTCTATGAGCCTCTGTGACAGCATCGAGAATAACCTGGTGATCCACCTTACTTCTTCTCTTCCTTCTTTTCCTCCGGTTTTGGCGTGGGCAGTTTGAACTGATCGGGCGTGGTGTCCACACCAGTGCCGACTTGTTCCCAAGCACTTGTTCCACCTTCAAAGTTGCGGTATGCTTGTGTCATCTCCAATGGTTCGACAACGATCCGCTTCTTCTCTTCATCATACCGGATTTCCGTGTATCCAGTCAGAGGGAAATCCTTGCGTAATGGGTGCCCATCAAACCCATAGTCTGTCAGGATTCGACGGAGGTCCGGGTGGCCTGTGAAGAAGACACCAAACATGTCATAGACTTCTCGCTCATACCAATTGGCTCCATCGTAGAGAGATGTGATTGACGGTACAGGGGTCGCTTCGTCCGCATATGTCTTGACTCTTATCCTCGAGTTGTGGCGCACACTAAGAAGGTTGTAGACGACTTCGAATCGATAGTTTTTGGTGGGGAAGTCGACAGCCGTGATGTCCGCAACCATGGTGTATTCGGCCGCAGTGTGATACTTCAAGAAGGTGAAGACCGGGATGACCCCGCTGGGCGTAATGTAAATGCACAACTCGTCCTTCCATACCGAAAACTGCTGGATATATTTTGGGAGGCAGGACATGAGGTATTGACCATATTGGTGGAGAGGAAGAGCTTTGTCTGCGTATTTGTCCGTGTCGTTGACAACCGGGGCGGAGAGCTTGCCCGTTGCTGTCCGACAGTCAGTGATTCAACCGCATCAGGTGGGACGCTCTCACTCACGCGGTCGAGGTGCTTTTCGTAATTCTCCAAGGACATCTGGGGGTGGTTTTCTAAGGTCATGCTGGTTGTCTTTCTCGGCAGCTCGTCTGGCAGACTGCGAGAGGGATGCGCGCTGCGCACATCTCGCCGGCTGAGAAGTGGCCCCGAGAGGCCGTTTGCTGGCCAGACGCAGGATCGTCTTTGTAGATGACATGGTGAGTCGCCCGCTAGACCTGGCTGTCACAACACACACTCTCTCTTCCGTGTCAATGGGAGAATCCCGTGAAGTGAGGTAACCAGATACTACCAAGACCTAGCTCAAATCCGCCAAGACCGGCAGCTCGCCACTAGACCCGTTTTGTGAAGTAAGACAGCGGCGCCAGGTCGCGAGCATCTGGCGCTTTCGATTTACATCTCGTCTGAAGCAACCTTTTGCCTCACTTTATTAGCACCTTCTCACTATCCATCTCACGCACCACAACATCCAGTAATCTTCCACCACAAGCTCTCGCGCTTGATCCTGCTCGCATCCTTCCCGCTCTCCAGCTGTAATCGCCGAGACCCGCCAAGCAGTGCATGGAGGACTTTTCCAACCTGCAAGGAGAGGTGAAGGAGTCGAAAGTGGTGGAACAAATCACCGTGAATCTGTCACATTCACAGAGATGAGTAGGTCACAGGATACGGTCATCGACGATGACGAGGAAACTTGGTGTGTTTGCTTCCTTCTCTCGTAGCACCTACTGCAGACAGTATACTAACTTTTTATTAGTCCGTTATGTATTGAAGAGTTTGACCTTTCGGACAAGAACTTCAGACCTTGTCCTTGTGGGTATCAGGTATGTATTGCACTCTGGCTTCCATCGTAATTTTGCCGTCCATCCATCTCCCATCTGGCGCGACACTCCCACTCTGCAACATTACTGACTTTGCATCAGATCTGTCAGTTTTGCTTCAACAGTCTCAAGAACACATACGAGAGGAGCACCTGCCCAAATTGTCGAAGACCTTATGATGAAAAGACAATACAATACAAAATACCCACTGCTGAAGAATTCAAGCTCGACCAGTTGAACAAGAACAAAAAACAAGCCGCTGCGAAGCGAAAGGAGACAGAAAAGCGCGAGGTTGAGAACTCTTCCCGTCGGAACCTTGCAGGCGTGCGGGTCAAGCAACAAAACTTGGTCTATGTCATCGGCCTAATACCACAAATCAAGGATGAGCAGGCTTTGCTCCAGACGCTTCGGGGCCCAGACTATTTTGGTCAATATGGCGAAATTGAGAAAATCGTGGTCAGCAAACCCAAACCCGGAGCGGTCAACCAAGGAATCGGAGTCTATGTCACATATGCGCGCAAGGAAGATGCAGCTTTGTGCATCAACACCGTCGACGGTTCGCTGAACGGAGACCGCGTTCTTAGAGCGCAATACGGCACTACAAAGTACTGTTCAGCCTATCTTCGAGGGGAAACATGCAACAACAAGAATTGCAGTTTTCTGCACGAGACAGGCGAAGATGGCCAGCATAGCTCCCTTCAAAACGAACCCCATGGCGCGAGACTTCCAGCGAAAACGATACCCACTCCACAAGCATCACAAACATCCGCCCCTCCGCGGCCTTTGTCAGCGGCACAGAATCATTCGACAACCCAACCCATGGCTCGACAAGGTAGCAAAGACGACCATAGCAGCAGGAAGAACAGTCACGATGGCTCGGCCCTGCCTTCGACTGCCAGCTGGGCAAATGTAAATGCTAGTGCCGCTCGAACCAGACGTACCAGCCAGGCGAACAGTCGAGCAACCCCAAGTCCTCAAACGACTCATGCCTCATTGGCTTCTCACAAGACGGACGAACCCAAGATCCAGGAAGCCGCTCCGCAAGCACCGTCCGCGCCGGCGCCCAAGAAGAAATCCCCGAAATCCGTTCTTCCATCACCAAAGCCCCCGTCCAGACCTGTGGACCTTGTACAAGAGCAGTTTGATGCTGTCATAAAGAGAATCTCACCTAATTACCGGTTCATTTACGATGATTCATGTCTCAGTCCCGAAGTTCGAGCAATGGTCGAAGATATGCCTCGTTTGATTGATCCGTATGGTGGTTTGAAACGCCGTGCCATGCGTGAAAGAGAAGAAAAGGAACGAGCGAAACTCGAGGCCGAGGCAAAGGCTAAACTCGAAGCACAGGCCACAGCTTCCGCAGAAGAGACCCTCGACGAAGAAAATATGGTTGCTGGCAGTCTCGCTCTTGGTGGCGAACCTGAAGACGATCCGAGAAGTTCTTCCGCTCGTGGAGCTATCGGTCGCCCGGCCCAATCCATTGCTGACCGATTATCGTCGTTGGGTTTGGATTCTCGCAGTTTGACCCCTCAACAACGCCAACAACTGGCCCTTCCCGACAGCGGCGATATTCAACAGGCACCCGGTCTCGGTCGGGCGGCCACGCCAAATACCGCTTTCGAGATGTCAGACTTTGATCGAAGAGGACCGCAGTACAGCCAAGCGCAGTTCGAACAGATCAGCAGTCACCAGCGACATGGATCTCGATATTTCAACACCGACTCGAAATCTACCAGTGCCAATCGCTTTCAAGGCCAACAGCAGGCATTTTATTCCAGCGGAGTTCAAGGTCCTCCCCCTGGCTTGCCTACTGCAGGAACGCCTCCTGTCAGTGGAGGTGGCATGTTCGCCCACGGTCAGAACTTCACAAACCCCGGCTTCGGGTCGTCCAAAGATACGAATACAGAGGCTTACGCAAGAAATCGGAGTGGGACTAATCAAGGTCAGGACATGTCTAAGCGTGAGTTACTCCTTTCTTTGCAAACAAACCCCCTTCGTTCACCTCCACTGTCAGCCCCTGCCCCTGGCGTTCTCAATCCGCTATATGGCCAGTATCAAGGAACATACCAAGATCCTGGACTCGTCAAGCAACGGAAAAAGGGGAAGAAGCACCGACATGCTAACACTTCCTCTTCAGGAGGTGGTGTCGAGCATCTTGCAGACCCGACAATCGTAACAGCGAGAGTGCACCAGGGTGGCACGACAGGGCAGGGGCTCTTTGGGGGTAACCAAGGTGGGTACCATCCAAACGTGTACGGTGGCGCCGGCGGGTTCCAACGATGGTGAACGACGATCTCTTTACGACTGGCATTGTCTCTGGAAATGCTGGTCTATTTTTCTTCTTTCTGCTCGATAAATTTTTGTTTGGCGTTGGTCGGTGCAAAAATACCACTTCGGAACAGCAAGCAAGCATAAGTTAGTACCTCAGATGGCGAAAGCTTCGGGGAGTCACGGCATGGTCTCAACGGTTCTTTTCCTGGCGATTGAGGAACATCACCAACTATTCTGTCGGCATCGGGCTTTTCTACTCAAGGCGGCATCACGAGTCCAGTTCACGGTTATGATTGATGTATGTTAGTACCCTTCTCCTGACCATACTACAAGTCAGGCAGACCAAAAAACGACTTCTCACACATGATTCAGGAGTTTGTTTCAACATCAAAATGTAAAAGTTGTGCTGGATGGGATGCTTGATATGAAAAGCCTGATTGCCTCGGCCCTTGCGTGTATTCCAAGAGCCACCATCATGTACCCGCCGCCGTCGTCATGGTTTTACTTGCCTTGCGTGTGCTTTTGTTTTCTGCTGCGGCCTATGTACTAATTGCTGGACAGTGGACGACAAAAACTTTCCGCCGTTGCCTTTACGTTCTGACTCCCGAGCTTCACCATTGCATTCACGAATGTCCTCCTATCATAGCCTCCAGAGTCCGGGTTTTCGATCTACAACTCCTAGGATTCCACCTGGGTTTGAACTGACTCACGGTCATCCCGTGCCGCCCTCACGGCAGGACTCGCCAGCTTCCACCAGCCAAACAGTGCGACGAGGCACCCCCAGTGGTGCTGCTACTGTAACTCCTGCAGTTCCTCTCATTTCGCTGGGTCCACGCACGTCAACACCGAACCTTAAACAGTCAGAGGCGCCGAAGGATGCCGATGAAGAGCCTTCTATTTTGGTTAGAAAGCAGAGACCTGGGGCAAGTGAGATCAGCCTGGGCTCACCTAAGCTGCGGACATCCCGCTCGAAAGCCGAGCTAGACAAGAAGCGGGGCGTGGAAAAGGTCGAGGGAAAGCGTGAAGGGAAAGACGAGCCCTCAGCCTCAGTAAAGAGTGGAGACGTCAAAGGCAAGGCAAAGGCAGTCGGGCAAAAGCCTGAGAAGATAGAGTTGCCGTCAACCAAGACCAGCAGTACTACGAAGGCGCCACCAGACCCACCCTTTGCGGCTGGTGAGAAAGACAAGTCTGCCACGCCCGTTTGGGATTCTGCCATCGTTGGAACGCCCGGCACATTGAGTTCGCGACCAGCTACCCCCGTCGCGGCGGTCACACCGTCTGAGACGCCGAAAACGTCTATATCTGGGGCTAGACCGAGAACTTTGCGCCTCACGACTGGCACCACGACGAAACCAGCAGATCCTGCTCCAGCCTCTACTGCCACGGAAAAGCCCAACGCTTTGCCCGCCGTGTCAGCAACGAAGAAAGGGTCTAGGAGACCCTCTCTCTCTTCAGCACAGCATAGCAGACCGTCAACACCCGCCATATCCGAGCAACAGCATTCTCACGATGCCTCCCGTGCGTCCTCTCCCCCGCATAGTATTGTGGGTTCCGCTCCGGAGCGGATGAAGAGCAAGAATCAGCAGAGGAAAGACCGGAAAGAGAAGGCAAAGAGGTCGACTGAGGTGACTGAGACTGCCGTAAGCATTCCAACCCCTCCTGTCGTTGAAGAGGTGGCGCCTGTCATCGCCAGGCAGAAAAAGCAAAAGAAGAGAGTCGAGAGCAGTGCGACGGCAAGCATGGAAGGACCCACGAAGACCCGAGAAAAGTCGGAGAAGGCAAGCTCAGCTCAAAAGCAGCATGCCGGTGTAGAGACCGCCACAAAGACAAAGAGTCTGGAAAAGGAGGACCCGTTGCCCGCTCCAAGCAAGACAGCCGAGGTGACTGCGACTCCGCCGCCCTCCACCTCACAGGATGAACAGTCAACGAGACCTGAAGACAGCGTCGGAGCACCCTATACACTGCGTGATCTTTACAACGACGCCGGCAAGCTGGCTGGGGGCGCAGGCACTGCCAGTGCCGTGCAAAAACTGCTCCAGGAACATGTCTCACCGATGCCTAAGATTATCTCATCCATGATTCAGTCAGGAGATCTCTCCAAGGACCACCCATGGCTGAATCCGCCGAACTTTAATTCTGCCGCCTATAAACTCCCTCCAGATTCGAGGCGAGGCCAGGATTACCTCGATGGAAACGGATACAGTGCTAACGACGCGTTCGGATACATCTACTTGCCTCTCAAGGAAAAACGAGCGCTCAAGAATGGACATGCAGTCAGTGTTGCAGACGCAGGGGAACGGAAAGATGATTTGCTCAGGAGATGTCTTGTCATGCCCAACGGCTGGGTTCTTAGAAATTTGAGTTCTGAAGAGAGTGAAAAGGTTATTGACCTGGGAGAACGCCGGCAGATGTATTTTGAAGAATTCGGCGATGTTGGAACCATGGACGGGCTGACTGTGCTCGAACCAGACGACTACACGAATCTAGGCGGCGGCATGGAAAGACTGAGTCGTCATGGCGAGCGGCACGGGGTGATCTGGGTCATGGGCGAAAACGATGAAAGTGGTGATGACGAGTTCGAAACCTTCGATGATGAGGACGACGAAATTGGCGGTGAAGTCGGCGATAGTGACGAGGAAGAGCCGATCTTGGAAGATGAAGGTCTCGCCGAGGAGGACGATACTGCCCTCGACCTTCAGGAGAGCGTCAATATGCCTGGCGCATGGGATCTTCCGCCTCCCAGCTTGAATCATGGCAAACAGAATGTCGGTCGTGCAATGACAACTCCTGGATTGACCTCGGAGTCTCAGTCTCAGTCTCAGTCCCCGGCCTTGCCGGGCCAAGGGCAATCGCAACCTCTCTCCCAGGGTGCGGGCGACACAACCGACACCGCCAAAGCGACCAAGCATGCAACGGTGAACCTTCGCGCGATGGATATCGAGAGCCTACAGAAGCGTGTCGCCGAGAAACAGAAGGAACTAGAGCAGTCACGAAAAGAGATGGAAAAGATTGAGAAACTGTGGACCAAGAAGTCCAAGGATATCGGGCGGTGGAGAGAAGGTCTTGCCAAAGGTTAGAAACCAGTGCGGACCCCTGGACCGCCATCAGCAGCGGCGGCGGCCAGTCATCCCAGGCAATGGTCAGGAATCTCCTCACTGTTTGCTCGATGGCATGGACCGGCATCTGACGGTCGACTCGGCAGCCTTTACACTGTTCAACACACGGAGGAACCGCTCGCTGACTGGGTACGCCCGCTACCTTCACGGTGACCCAATGTTCCTGGATTCTCGGGAGAGTATGGTGATGATGTTTGTATTTGTATTTTTGCATGGTGTACGCTTCAGGATTTTGGGGGGACGGAGGAAAAGAATGGGACAGCACAGGTTAGGTAGTAAGGCTCCACGGTTGGAGGAGAGCGTGACAAGGAGAAGGGAAGAAAAGAATCAGGCCGATTATTGTTATGTTCACCCTCCCGTGTATGATGGACTGGCGCATACTTGTTGGTGTATCATCCTTGCGACCGCAGAGCATGGCAGGGCAGGGCGGCGCAGTCTACTCGTAGCACGTTGAATTGAGTTCTGAAGTATGCCAACAGCAAGAAGCAGCAGTTGAAGCAAGCAATCAAATCACATTGATTGCATCTCCTCCATTGAAGAGTTAACTGGTGTTCCCATCTGCTCCTGTAGCTCGTCTTCAAGTTCCGTGGCGTCCTTTGTATTCAAACAATTGCTTCTGAAATGCCGAGCTCCCTCTCAGCTCTCCCCCGCCCTAGCCCTGGCCCTCGCTTCTCTTCCTCTTCCTTCGCTCCGTTGGAGTCGGAGTTGGCGCCGCGTCGGTTGTCTCGGGTGCATCAGTCGCAGGCGAGTTGGCAATCATGCTCCCTCCTGCTGCAGCACCCGTCGTCGGACGGTTGGCCCCGGTGTTTGCGCCAGCGGCAGCAATCCGGGCCTGCCCGGCCAGTCAACTCCCCCGCAGGTGGTTGACCACCGCCTCCGCCCGCCGCTCAACGGTCTTGTCCGTGGCCCCGGTGATGTAAACGACCTCGATGCGCATGTCGAGGGCGGCGTCGGCCAGCACAATGAGAGGGCGGGTGCTGGGCCTCTTGAACACTCGCAACGTCGCCTTGATCTTGCCGTCCTTTGGGAAGATCTTCTGGCCGAATGTGGTCGGCAGGGCGGCGTCCAGGACGCGGGGAGGATTGGCCGCCGACGGGTACAAGTCGGTCAGGCGGATGACCCGACTGATCTCGGGGTCTTGTTGGCCGGGGAGCACCTGGGCGTACAGCTCAATCGTCAGGTGTGCTCGGGCCGGGTCGTTTCTGAAGGCCAGCAAGTGTCTGAGCACGTTTTCCACGTGGAAGGCCACCGGCGTGCTTCTCAAATAGGCCTCCGCATGAGGGTAGAAGGTTTGAGCCATGTCAGGTCCCCCTGACTGGCTGGTAGATTGCGGTGCCCAGGTTCCTGCGGCGTTGAGGGCAACAGGTGTGGCGGCAGTGGAGGAGGAGGAGGAGGAGGAGGAGGAGATGGTGGTGGGGTTTGTAGTGGGAGCAGTTGGGGCTGTTGGCATATTGCCACGGATTCGCCTGTCTCCTGCCATGTCTGGCTCTTGAGATCGAGGAATTGGAGCAGTCAGTCTCGCTCGTTTGGCGAGAGGAAGACTCTGCATGAAGCGAGGCAACTTTCCCAACCGCTCGATCTGTGCCGTGAACGACTCAGCGATTGCTTGGCCATCCTGCCGTCGCTGCAACGATGAAGGTAAACGATTCGCCATGTTGGGAAGACGTGGGGACGAAAGTAAACGCAACGACGACAAAGCAGGGGTATTGTTGTGGGAGAGGGAGAAGGTAGAGAGGTCGAGAAGCGGAGCGCCAGGCCATGTCCCTGTGTTGAACCCATGGGTACAGCACAGTGAATGTGAAGTGAGGTGAATTTGAGGTCTGGTTGTGAACAGGCGGTCACCTGAAGAACACTCTTGACTGTAAGCCTGCGGGATAGGGCGGTCACCCCAAGCACAAGGCTGAACACATCGTGGATAGCGGATGCTCACCCCTGAGCACCACGTCTAATATATATCTAAAGGCTGATGGTCACCTAAAGAGTAACAAGGGTGAATATAGCCTATATAAGAGAAGATCACCTTGGGGATAAGTTTGAACAAACCTTTGTAGGCAACAGGGAGTCGCCGGCGGAGACGTTGAACGAATGATAATCCATACGAGACCACACTGACGTCTCCCTTTTGCAGTGCCTTATTCCTATAATTGGCATATACGCTGCCATTGTCAATATTTTGTTCTTGCAGCCCTTTGCATGGCGACAGAGATGCCAGTGGCAAGGCTGCGATTCGAGATTCAAGAGGGTTGATGTGAAGTCCGACATAGTCTATCTAATAGTGTTATTTCGTCTAGCGCTGCTACAAATAGACATGTTTGGCACTTGAAGTCGACTAACCCGTCTTAGGGATCTTGGCGGATGTTTTGGTGGATGGATGTGGAAGTTGGAACTTGAAGTGCAAGTGAACCGACTGTGCTTCTAATGTTGCTGGACGGAGTACACAGTATTGTGTACAACCCGAGAGAATGCATAGAACGGAACTGCCCTACTACACCTGATTCGTGTACCTTGCACGCCTTTGATTAATTGGTTCATTGCCAGCGAACTTGCTTGCCATCATCGAAGCGCCATCATCTTCTCCTACCTTGTCATGTCGTACGCGGTTGAGACGAAGAAGCGCAAGTTCGATCGCATTCTCGAGGCTCTGACCGACCGTGCTCCCTCACCGGCTCGAAGTTCGCTCAACTCGCGGCACAATGCATCGTCTACCTCCCTTTCTCAAGATGCGGCTTCGGACTCTTCCAAGCGCCGCCGCATCGCGCCGTCTTCAAGCACTACTCTCCCGACAGCCTCAACCACAGCCCTCGCCGGACACTACCTGCCCTCAAGCCGAACGGCCTTTCTACAACGGCTGGAAACGTTTCGACACGTCACGCAATGGCATGTCCCCTCGACCGACCCGATCAACGCTGCCGCTTGGGCAAAACGCGGATGGATATGCGTGGACACGGATACAGTGTATTGTGGTGCCTGCAAGGAGCGACTCCACATTGATCTGAATGTGGACAACAACATGCTGCAAAGCGAGGACAAGGAGGGCGATGACGACCGGGATGTGACTGGGGCAGATGATAGCTTTGCGGTTGCCACTGATGTATACAACAATGTGGTCCGGCGCTATCAGGATCTCATTGTGACTGCGCACGCGGAAGGCTGCCTTTGGCGCAAACGAGGGTGTGATTCATCTATCCAACGCATCGAGGGGCTGCTAAATACCCATCTGGCCCTCTCAGGCTTGAAGACCCGCTACGACAGTATCATGGCACGTGCAGAAGAAGTCCCAGAGGTGGCTCCCTTGCCCGCTACCGCTGTGACAGAATCTCAAGATTTAGAACAGTTTCGGTTTGGCGACGAAGAGAAACCTAACATCAACGCCCTGCGAATGGCGGTCTGTGGATGGGAGAGGAAAACCGAAGATGTGATTGAATGCCGGCATTGTTTTCGATCTTTGGGGCTGTGGTTATATCGGGGCGACTCACCTGCCATCGAGAACCTGGATAGTGTCGAAGATCATCTGGAATACTGTCCGTGGCGATCCGCCGATGCTCAGGATACAGAGCGTGTGGTCGGGACCAGGGAAGGGCATGAGCCGGGGCTGGAGCTGAAAAAGGAGCGAGTGTCTGGATGGATGTTGGTGTACCAAGCAGTGGTCAAGGACAACGTCAAGAGAAGAAGCTCGACGCCCGCAGCAGCCAAGTCGGGGGCTGATTCGGAGTCCGGGTCGGGCTCGGGGAGAGGTGAGTCAATGTTGCCGGAGCAACGAGAAAAGAAAATGAGGGAACTGTTGCGCAGGATCAAAGAGATCAAAAAGCCATTCAATGTCAAGGCATTACTGAGGCGGAAAGACAAGGGCAAGAGTTGACGGAATGGCATGCCGGGACATCGATCTCCCATGGCATTCGTGTAATAGTACGGAGTATAGCTACTAGTGTGGATCGGTCCTGGATCCGAATTCTTTTGTCCTAGTATCGGACTTGTACTCGGAGCCACAGAACGGGAAGGGTGGTGACCGGACCGAGACTCCCAAGGGAGTTGAGTTTTGCTTTCTAGGCGAGGCCGGGTGTAGCTCGGAAAATGCCCTGATGGCGATCACGTACGTCGTACAGAGGCTAGAGCACTCCGTACACAGGAGGAGCATAGCGTCTTACACGTGGGATCGGGGATGGTGAAAGCAATGAGGCTGAGGCGTATGGATCCCTGCCCGTAGCCTATGTGCTACGGAGTAGTAGTGGGAGCGAAGTCGGTGGGAGTGGTGGGCCGGTGGGACGAGCGAGCAAGGCTGAGGCTGCGTGGGACATGAGTGCAAGAGAGTATCCAGGTAGGAAGCGGAAAGTTATGTGGGACAATGTATGAACTGAAGCCTACTAGTATCTACGGACCCTGATATCAAGAGACATGGACACGGATGAGGCAGACTCGTAGAGTGTACAGTATGCAACATAGTAACTACCTAGTATGCAAGGGAGTATCGAGTACTCTGTAGTAAGTGATACTGTAGGCCCTAAGCCTCTATACTCTGGGTATCCGACCCCTCAGGCTGAGCAATCGGACCCCTAACATAGGAGAGTTTGGCTGGCGAGGTGCCTAAGGGCGCCAGATCTGCCACTGATAGGCGGTTGGGAGCCCCTAAGCCCTGGCAGCCGGGACACCTAAGGCACCTTAGGCACCTTAGGGCTGGAAGCCTTGGTCTAAGCCCAGAGCCTGATAATCATCAATGCCACGCCTAAGGGCTCCCAAGGCCCCTAAGCCCAAGCCGAGGTCCAGTCCGAATGCTCGTAATAATAATGGCAGCACCACAGCACTTCCCACCGAACCCCGCCCCGCAGCACACAGCGACACTCACCGGCCGACAGATCTCCCACGGGCACAAGGCCTTAACATCAAATGTCAAATTGCGAAAGACGCCAATCAGGTCTATCGCCCAACGCCCAAGGTGATTGACTTCCTGTCGGACCGAATGCCGGCGACTATGAGGACTCCGAGCACCAGTTAATGCCCTTGTTTTGTTCCCATACTACGAGACCTTTGGGATTGACCTCACTCCGTCCGAGTCTACCCGCCTTCAGCAATTCCCACCCTGGGGCCCGTACTCCGATAGACGGGGAGAAAGATGGACGACCGTGGGCCCCGCAGAGGTTACCTAGTACTTGGCTGGGGCAGAAAAGGAAAAAAAAAGCAGTATTGGGACTCATAGCATTGCGCCGTGAACGGCGCATGTGACGAACTCCACAAGCATGTTGAGACGTCTCGTACCTACCAGACACCTCATTCCTCATCAAATTAGTAGGTGGCAGCATCGGGCAGAGGCGCGTTACAGGCTGAAGCTACAGGATTACTCCGTACCTGGTAGTCAGTAGTGGTACTTACGCCATCCGACAGAACAACAGTGTCGGGCCATTCTCGCACAGGGCTAATCTGACCCACGGGCTGGCGATGCTGTAATGTGAGGTCGGTATAGATATAGATGAGCAGACACCCTGTCAGATACTGCCGCGCCGCTTGGAACTTGTGTATACAATACTGTCCCTGCGCCCGTTGCTGCTGCTGTAGGTACCTAGTACTCCGTACATTGCTGCTCAGTGCTCAGCCAGCAACTTCCCCGCATCCTGCGCCTTGAACACCACCGATCTTTTCGTCGTCGTCTCCTCCGCCATCCAATCCACGGCTCTCCATTTCCCAGGGCCAAGGTTAAGGGCTCTGTTGGACGCAGCCAATTCCATCCCAGCGCCAGGGCCAGGGCCGTGTCCTTGTTCTGTGTCTGGGTTCCCATCAAATCAGACTCGCTCGCCGACGAACCGGGATCACCTCCACCATCCACCACCCTCAACGGCCTGAGCTGTCTCCTCTCGATACTGCGGAGGTGCGCTTGGACACCGACCAAGTCCATCTTCCGATCGGCCAGTGCCTGCCTGCCTAGTCTTCCAACTCACCGTCATTCTTCTCACGGCTTCCTCTCCCATTTCCTCAAGCCAGTGGTGCTCTCATCCATTGCTCACTGATTGAGTCGGCGCCAATTGTCCAAGAGCGACCCCAGCCTGGTCCTGTGCTGTCCACATCAGCAGCAACTGTACTGTGCTGGTCCCGGTCCCGGTCCCGGTCCCAACACGCAGACGCAGACGTCAGCTTCTGGACAACAGCCTCCGTCCCACCTGTCGCTGCATAGGCGTATTGATATTGGCTGTGAGCCTTGTCTGGTGCGTGGTGAATCTACCTACTCGGTATTGTGTTCTTGCAATCGGCCATCCTTCGACACAGTCACATGTCGAGCATTTCCCCGCATCTCGACCACCGCTTCTGGCCGATATGTAGAGAGCCATGCTAACGGTGATTGCGCAGCCTAGATACAATTCCTCTTACCTCTCATCTCGGCCCTTTCTGTCTTACCGTCTCCCTCTTCCCATCTGGCTACAATGTCTGGCAGCACCGCCAACCGCATCAAGGAGAGCGCTCGCTCTGCAGCCACCAAGGTGGAAGAGGCTGCTCAGGAAGCTGTCCATAACCCCGTCCAGGCCAAGAACGACATCCTCCATTTACCCATCACCCAAGCCGCCCTTCCTTTCGTCAATGGAGGGCTGGCAGGCATGTTTGCAACCGCCTGCATCCAGCCCATAGACATGGTCAAAGTGCGCCTGCAACTGGCAGGTGAAGGGATAAAAGCAGGTCCCAGGCCATCGGCCTTGGGCATCACTAGGGATATCATCGCCCAGGGAAAGGTGCTCGACCTGTATACCGGTCTCTCAGCGGGGCTGTTGAGACAGGCCGTCTACACCACCGCGAGGTTGGGCTTCTTCGACACTTTCCAGACCACCTTGCAGGCGAGGGCCGAAAAGAATGGCACCAAAATCGGGTTTGCAGAGCGAGGGGCTGCCGGTCTGGCCGCGGGCGGGTTGGCCGCCGTGGTGGGAAACCCGGCAGACCTGGCTCTCATTCGCATGCAGTCAGATGGCCTCAAACCAAAGGAAGCCAGGGCCAACTATCGTTCAGTCTTTGACGCTCTCACCCGGATCGCCAAAAACGAGGGCATCGCCGCGCTGTGGGCGGGCGCCTACCCCACCGTCATTCGTGCCATGGCCCTCAACTTTGGCCAACTCACCTTCTTTGCCGAATCCAAGGCCCAATTGAAAACTCATGCGCCAAACCTGTCGGAGAGCGCCAATCGCTTCGGCGCCTCTGCAATTGCCGGGTTTTTTGCCTCTTTCTTTAGCCTGCCTTTCGACTTCATCAAGACTCGATTGCAGAAGCAACACAAAGGTCCGGATGGAAAATTGCCGTACAGTGGATTTCTGGACTGTGCCAGAAAAGTCGTCCGTGATGAGGGCCCGCTAAGATTCTATCGTGGGTTTGGCACCTATTATGTCAGAATTGCACCGCATGCGTGAGTCTCAACCCGTAATTTGTCCGGATCGGATCGCCCAAGCTGACGGAAAATAGAATGATCACTCTCATCGTGGCCGATTATTTGAAGTTGATTACGTCTTGAATGTTGGGTGTGGATTGCCATATCTTCAGAGAGAAAGCTGCCTGGGCACCACGAGAGAATGGGCCGAGAACAGGACCTTGAGGTACCTCGCCCGAAAGTGACTCGGCACGAAACGAGGGAGTAGCGAATAAGCCAGTGCGTTGTAAATCGTCGCAAGAGGAGGGAGATGGGTCAAAGATACCATCACGGTCACTGACTGTGTGGCATGTCCACCCACATTCAATCTCCAGGGGGGCAAGCGCCAGTAGATGGCTGGCGGGTGGCATTTATACGTATCTATACCACAAGGTAGAGTCTTATTGTCACATAGGGCGTAGTCGCACCAAAATAGCACCTGGATAGCTTCTGCAGCGCATGATACATGACAGTATACCTGTCTGAAGGTAGATGTGGAAAAGGACGAAAACAAGAAAAGAGAGCCACAGTTCCCGTCAAATGCCCATATCTTTCCCTCGGTTAAGCGCAGGCCGAGCGGCCACCCGGCGTTTCTGTTGTTCCGATGAACAGCCACGTTCCAGGAAGGTTTGGCGAGGCCAGCCTGGTTTTGACTGCGGACCAGAATTATGTAGCACTGGAGGAATTGCCAAAATCACAAATCACACCGACTCCAGCGCGACGACGAGTATGGTTGTAGCACAGAGCCAGCATGAGCGCCTCTATCTTTCTGCAACTCGTCTTGACCGGCACGCAAACTCACTACGAAAGCCGAGGCCTGATCGATGACAAGAGGCTGGAACACCTGTTGATCGCCGGGAAGCAGATTCTATACAAGTCACACCAGGAAAGCGATGTGCGGTGCTACTTGGGCTTCAACCCTCGAACCTGGGAGGGCCTGACAAGCGTGCTGGCCGTGGCCATCCCGGCGTTGGAGCAACAATCCTTTTCCTGGAAGAACCCTCCTGCCTCGAGCTTTAACGGGAGTAGTTCTGACCTCATTGCGGCGCACTACCAGTCCCTCGTCAAGGACATTGAACGGTTGAACGATCTGTGCACGATCGCACGGAATCTCCTCGCGACGACCAAAAAAGCCCAGAACCTTGCGGCGCAAAAGGGCTTCGATCAGCAGGTCCTCAAATTAATCGACGTCTGCGTGCGGGTGACAGCCCGGGGCTTTGATGGCGAGGCCAATCCGCGGAACGAGGAGAAATGGCAAAAGGTGGTGCATCTTTACAAACGGCTGTTGATCACCTGTCTGCAGTTCTTGCACAATTTCATCATGCACAACGAACAGCGGAAGCTGGTCCTGTGGCTCGATCTTTTCGGACAATCACAGGCCCAGGAGAACAACGAGCCCGGGGTTCAGGAACCCTCGGTCAGCCAGGAAGATATAGATCACGCTGCCAGGGGAGATAGAATCAAAATGGCCGTGGAGAATCTGCCAGCAAAGGACGGGTCCACGTCAGACGGTGGACCAGGATATAACATCAACGACGTGCACGCTCTGTTCGACATTATGAGCATGAAGAAGGAAACCGACGAGTACACTAAAGCGGCAGCCAAAGTGTTGATGGATAAGATCCGATATGACATGGAACAGTTGTCGGGGATGAACGCCACTCAACTGGACGACGATCCAGTCGCTCTCCTCAAAGTCGGGGGTGACTTACGAGCCCAACTGCCCAGCGAGGAAAGCCTACCTTCTTTGCCCCAGCCGGACGGAGACACTGAACAAACCTCGGGGAACAGAGTCAAGGCCGACGCCCAGGCTCGCCCAAGCTATTGGAGTCATCTGGGCTCCTACGGCGAGCTGGGCGAGTCGAGTCGGGACTTGACCGAGGAAGACAAGACCATGCCCAGAACCGCCGAATCCGCGGCTGCAACGTTACAGGAGGCCAAAGACGAGTTGATGGCACGCTTACATGAATCCACCTCGGGCCACGTTCTAAATGAAAATGGCAATCAGGCCTACGACGAGCATGGAAATCCCCAGGGGGAGCTCGATAACGATATGCTCGAGATTGATGAAGATAGCATAGAAGAGGAAGAGGACGAGGATGAATATTATCGGGCAACCGGAGATCAAGAAAGGGGTCTGCTTACCGACGTCCCTCTTGTCCTTGGACCAACCGAAATTGAAGCTCTCCCCATGATCATCCAGGCCGGCATTGTGGATAATTTCGGGTCGAGGACAGGTACGAGGAGTGAGCGGAAAGGGGCCAAGAACATGCAAGCTGTTCGCTGTCACATTCTCCTGGCGCAAGAAGCGGGCCGCAATGTCCTGCGAGAGTTGCTCATTTTCATTGCCGCGTGGGACCTACCGGATGATGAGTTCTATTTCAAGATGATGGTTCAAATCATGGAAGCCATTCTCAAGAACGGCCTCATGTCTCACGCATACTCGGACTTTGGCCAACCGAAAGATATCATCTCTCCGGCTCAAGCCGTCGTCATCAAGATCCTGACACACATCTTCCGTGCGAAATACAGTCCGGCATCTGTGGTGCAAAAGTCGAACACAAAGACTCCGCCCAAACCTCGAGCACCGGCGCCATTAAGCAGGGTTGACGTTCTGACGGTCCGCTACATCTTCATCGTGTTCCGTGGTAACATCATCCCCGAGACCTGTGCACTGATCTACTTGCAAGGACAGATCCGAGCTGGTCTGGCTCTGGCCGAGGATTTCCCTCTCAACCTGTGGGATATGGAACGTGTCTATGAGGGCGTGTATCAGTTCCTCGAGTTCTTCGCCGTCTTAACCGAGAACAACGAATGGAAGGAACTGCTGGTCAAGTGGGAGATTGTCTACGACCTCGTCACTTTGCTGAAAGAACTCGATGCCAGCATCGCCAAGGTCCCACTCACCAAGACGATGCCCCCTGCCCGGCCAAACCCTGCTGCCAACGGTTCGGCCGTGGACAAGACCGACTCGGCTACCCAGACCACTCCATCTGTCACGGTGGAACGGCCTTATGACGCTTCAACCATCGACCCGGTGACCCAGCAGCCACAGAATCCGCCATCGGCCGACCTGGAAGTGGCGCCACCAGCAAGCAATTCTCCCCCTCCACCGGCCGTGACGGAAGAACCGGCAGATTTCGAATGGCGCAATCTGAAGAAGTTGATCGTGTTGGTCCTGTCCAGCCTGGTGTGGAAATCTCGAACCGTGCAGGACCAAATCAGACAGTATGGCGGAGTTGAGACGATCTTGAGTTGCACACAATACGATGGTAAGTTCACTCGGCCAACCATAACCTGAATACATGTACAGACATACAACATATACTGATACTGACTCGGTCTCTAGCCTGCAATCCTTACATCAAGGAACACGCAGTCATGTGTCTTAAATTCTTGCTCGAAGACAACCGCGAAAACCAAGCTCTGGTTTCCAATCTCGAAGCGCGAGAAGTCCGAGCTGAGCCGGGGCTCCAGGAGAAGTTTGACGAGATGGGAGTCGGTCTGGAATTGGGCGAAGACGGTGCGCCCAAACTCACTAACAGTCGAGATGAACGTGGACGCTACAAGAAAAGCTCTTGGTTGGCGAATCTCGCGGCAGTCAAGAAGGAACAGGAGATGTTGAGAATGCAGGCCAAACAGCAGGGAGGGTTCATCGGCGACGAAACGGACCCCGACGACGACTTGTATCGGGGTGACGGCGGGTCTGCGGAGCGGCGGAGGTCGAACAAGGGCAAAGAACGGGAAATTGTGGTAGACGATGACTATGAGGCTGAGAACGAGCATGAGGACGCGGACGGAGACGAAGACGAAGACGAAATCGAGTTCATGTAAGTGGCAGCGGCGAAGAAGCATAAATGTGCTGGACAAAAGGGGCATGAGGGCACATAGGATACAAAGGGATTGGAGTATAGTATCAGTACGGAGTATACAGTATATAGTATATGCTGGGCTGTCGAAGACTCGATGACTCGATGACTCGAAGCTCCAGGCTTGGGTGAATGCCCTCTACTCCGTATATCAGATAGGAGGGCTCGGGCTTAGGGGGCTAAGGCTAATTATGTAATCTACCACAGGTCGATCCGATGGTGGATGGGATCAGCCAGGCTTAGGGCGACTGTTGCATACTAGTAGGTCTGGGGTAATCCTTGTTGGCGCCTTTGAAAGGTTGTGAACTATGGCCTAGTGTATAACGAGTAAGGTAATTATAGTAGCGGTTTCGTCTCAGGAGGTCACCTAAGTCATTCAATCCCTAACACCTCCTGGACACGGGCGGCCGCCTGGGCATTGTATAAGGTATACCTTTATGCGATATAATGTGCCTTTCGGATATAATGTCCGACTTTAGTGCGTACCCATACTACGGCCTAGTAACGTACATCTGTACTCTGTACGGAGTACAAACCTGGAAGTTAGGTCTACTTCGACGTAGGTACCCATCACGAGGACCTTGTAACCTTGTACCCCGAATAGGTACTCTGGCTGCTTCCTCAACAGACAAAATGCTGGGTCGCTGTTGCCTGTAATCAGTAGGTAGGGACTAAATGAGTCATCCGCAACCTTCAGCTCTGCTCTTATACTTTTCTTTCTTTCTTCCCTTTCGTATTTCTCTCTCGTGCAGCGACTGTTCATAGCACCCTCCCGAATTCCAACACCAACACTATGCCTCGAGTCAAGGATGTCTCCGAGGAAAGCACCTCTACTCGTTCCATGCCAAGGTCCCTCCTATTAGACGAGTTGCTCGAGCAGTCTACCAGACAAATCCTCAGGCAAACACTCTCCGTTGGAACGCTCCTCTCGACGACATCTAGCTTTGCAGAACGCATGAATGCTGCGAGGGTCGAAGATACTGATCCCTACCACCTACGAGACATCGGACGAGGTAGCTGCGGCAGCGTGTTCGAGATACCAGGAACGGCGTACGCTATAAAAAAAGGGGCAAACACCAGAGCCATTTGGAATGACTTCAACTTGACAAATCTCGCTCACAACAGCTATCTCACCTCGCTCGGCCTATTTGAGTACACCTTTCGCGGACGTCTTGTGCCACGTGTATCTATGACAAGATACTTCAACGGACCAGACAGTGATGAGTTCTGGGCTGCAAACATGAAACGTTTCCCTGAAGAAGACCGGACGAGGGCTGCGACCTTTCACCTTGACCACATCCTAGCAGTACCTGAAGTTACTCGGAGGGCCTTGATTCGACAATTCTTCCAGGGAGACAAGCAGACTCAACACGATGCACTCGCCAACCCCGAAAACCAAGACTGCCTGGTTCGGGTTTACTTTGGCAAAAACAATCCAAAAACTCAGCCATACGATCGTACTGATACACTTCGAAATTTCCCTCTATACCTCGATGAAGCAAAAATGATTGGGCTTGAGATCGATGCATATGCAGAAGAGATGGCTATAGGGCTCGCACTTCTACACTGGAAAGCGGGCATCCACGCACAAGACACCGAATTTGTTATTGGCAGCTCAAAAACGATGACATTTGGCGTACCCAAATCACGGATCTGTCCCGCCACCAGTATCGACAACAGATGACTTCACTAAACGAGAGACACAGTTATGGATGCTGGATTTTGACAAATGCTCCAAGGTTGACCTCGAATCGAAGGACCCGGCAACAGAGGTAGTTAAGAAGTATCTCATTGCCGTCACGGGGAACGACCCCTATTTCCCGCATCCAGGCTTGGATGCCAATCTCTGGCGCACATTTCGCAAAGCGTATCTCAAAGCCAGCGACATCATCATCAAGACAACACAGTTGAAGCGTCAACTGGGAAGACTTCCTGCGATGCTGATGGATGAGTGGGAGCAATGGGCAGACAGGGATGTGCAGGCCGAGGAGGAGTTTGATCCCTTTGGCAGAGACTCCCAGGATGAGGATGAAGAAGGAGAAGGAGAAGAGACCGAAAGGGAAGATGATGGCACGGATGAAGACGAGAGTTCCGAGGAGGAAGATGAAGGCGAGTACAGCTCAAAAGACAGTTAGGAAGAAGAGTAGCTAGTTCTATTCTCAACATTCCTAAATTATGAATCTTTTCATTAAAACAGGATCATATCCTAGTCCCTATTGTTCTACATGTATTTGTTGCCGTACCCTTGTCGATTAGAGCAGAGCCAGCGCAGCAAAAGACTCAGGGAGCAATGTCATGTTAAGAGAGTATCATACATGTAATAATGCAAAGACAAGCCTTAGGCAACGACTGGAGGGGTTGTTTGTATTAATGATAATGCTGTATCCAAGGATAACCAGCACTACTAAGAATTAAGAATGGGAGATTGATCCGAACCATAGTTCGCAGGCGGCTTGTCGACTGGTCTGGTCGGGTCTGGAAGGCTGGAGCAGTATGGTCCAGTCCAGTCCAGTCCAGTGCAGTCAGGCCAAGTTAGGTCAACTCAAGTCAAATCAATTGTTCTGGAAGACACCATACAAGGCGCGGAACTTCTGCTGCAGGCCACCACACACCATGTGGCGCGCGTCGCAGAGATCGTCGGCCGAGGGAGTCTTGCCTTTTTTGCCGTTGTTGTTCTGAATGCCGAGGGATCCTACGCCAGGAGCAGGAGCTGGAGCAGGAGCAGGTTCTGGTTCTGGTTCGGCATGTGCCTCAGGCATGGCGGCTCGACGACTAGCCGCCTTTTTCGGTCGCGTCTTCTGCACGACTGGGCCGTGGCCGAACCCGTAGCCCTGGGCGAATTTCTTCAAGGCGTCGCCGGCCCCGTGTGCACCAGCGTTCGGGGGCATGTCAGGCCCGGCGGTTGGGTTCGGGTGGATAGGGTAGAATGGATCTGGGTTTGCGTCAGCGTTGGCCACCGGCTCAGCCGAGGCGTCTCTTTTCAAGTGGTGCGGTCGGGCCCCAGCTCCTTCATGGGGAATTGCGTAGGCTGCTTCTTCGGGGACGCGGTCGTCGCGGTATAGCTGGCCGCTTCGGGGGTTGACGATGGCATTGAATGAGCCACTGCCACCGGCACTGGCACCGTCGTCCTCGACTGGTTGGTAAGGAGCGGCGGCGGCGAGCGAGGCTGTCAGGGTGAGAAGCGGCAAGAGGGCGATGATCTTCATTCTTTCAGATTCAGATGACGAGTAACCTTGGGTGACGGGGTAAGTGGTATGAGTGTAGATGTGACGGTGGGGCCGAGTCTTGACGCGAGTGTGTATATAAATATATATGTGTGTGTGTGTGTGTGTGTGTACGTTGAACTGTCAGTAGTAGACACTTTCACGTGGTAGTATTCTCTTCTTGTTTTGGAGGTGATGTTGTTCTGTCTTGCATGGTAGAATCGACCAACTCCACAACCGGGGGACCGTATGTATACCAGGACGGCTATTCAGACCCATTTCGGGCGAGGTCTTTGTTCGCGGTTCGCGGTCCGTAGGTATGATTGGAGCAGAACTCGGTGTATGTTGCTTTGCTTTGTCTGGAGATGGAGCTCATTGGGGCCGAGTGGCTCTTTATTCTCAGTCGGACAAGAGACAGGAGGTAGATATGAAAAGTACTTACTCTATAACCTGTCTGTATCTGTGCTGGGATGAGGTACGTAGATATACAGGTTACTCTGTACTCAGTACTCTCTTCCCTGTATATGTCTATGCTGGGATGAGGTACGTAGATATACAGGTTACTCAGTACTCAGTACTCTCTTCCCTGTATATGTCTATGCTGGGATGGTGTCTCAGGTTAAGGATATTCTGCTCATCACACAGCCGTGTCTGGTCCCCGTATAGTTCTTAGTACAGTCTCCGTATGGTACTTAGTACAGTTTCAATCGGGCATCAATGGCACCCGTCAGTGCACCGAGACGCTGAGTACTAAGTAAGGTACTGAGTATAGTATAGGACTAAGAACATTCTGAGCGAAGCAGCTCCCGGTCGTCACCCACCGTTCAAAGACAGCACGCCGTTGCAGTCGAGGTCGAGGTCGGCCTAGTCTGGCGGCGGGCGATACTGATCCTGCGAGGGAGATGGAGGCTAACATGTTACCCGTTCTCTCGATGTCAGAGTCTTGTCAAAGGACGACAAGAACATCATTGTATTAAAGCAATGGCCTTCGGGCATCAGGCATCAGGTATCAGGCATCAGGCATCGAGCATAGGGTGAAGACTTCACTGGCTGTGCTGGGTTAAACGATTGTCCATTGTTACAGAGTAGATGACAGGATAAAAATAGCACAAGCTTCGCCCAACACGGCATGTTTGTACTAAGCAAGTTAGCCGGGAAGTGTACTAAAATTAAGCTTGACGCCAGGGCCTCTTCCATTGGACCAGCCCCGTTAGCTTTATTAGTGCAATCAGGTGACCGCGCCATACCGCTTCGGGCCTCGCTGTCGCCCAAATCTCACTTCTTTTCTTCCACGACACAGCCCTCAGCACTAATTCTGGCACGATTCGCCCGCCATGCTTCTTCCATGCAAGCGCTGACCGGACTGGACTGGCAACATGACCGCACTACTGTACTCCGTACTCTGTTCTCTATACTCCGTACTCCCTCTGTACGCGCGGCGATCATCCTCCTCCACCCAAGTCGTACGTGGTATGGGATGCGTGGTACAGCGGCCAGCGGCCAGCGTACAGCCTTCTCTGCTGGCCCTCCGCTAGACTGCATTCATGTCGTTTGCTTTACCGCTGCCGCTGCCGTGACCCGACCAGACCCGACCAGGCTATGCAGTTCTATTATCGTTGTTGTTGTCTTGTCGTCGCTCCATCCTTCTGCCCCTCTCTGGCTCATGGCTATGTCTACACATATAGCAGCAGTCATATCTAAATACCCACGCTTGCCAATTCCGCAAGGTGAGCATACACACTACGGAGCACAACCACCCCGGTATACTAACCATAGTATGCAAGCCATGTCAGCAATGCAATCTGATCCTTCACAGCCCCCAGGAGCCTTAGGAGCCCCAAATCTTAGCTTACCGGACAAGCTCACACAAGCACTACTGGTGGCCCCAGGGTACGGTAAGATGCATATATCAATGCTCCTGCAACCTCCTTTCCATGACTTGGCTCCCTTCCATACAACAGCAACAACAACAACAATACGAATTTCCTTTTGTTACATTCGTCTGTCTTTTCCCATAAAAATTACAAAATATATTACTTGGTTTCCATTCTGTCAGAACACACTCTCTTTCCACCTATTTAGAAAGACTACACTATTTCAACATGCATTTCCAAACCATCGCTCCAGTCCTCGGGTCTTTGGCCCTCGCCTCGCTCGTTGCCGCGGTTCCAGTTCAAAAGCGCGGGTTCATCGCATATGGTGATCGTGGCGATCACATCAAAGCCTGGCAAGACTCATCGTCCTCTTCCGTCGCACCTTGGGGCTCCCAAGGTACAGCCTCCGGTGGCCCTGGTGGCGGATACCCTGCACCGACCGCCTCGGGCTCTGCTCCCCAACAGACTGGCGGCTCTGCTCCACCTACGTCCAACTCGGGCGATGACCCGTTCAAGTTCCCTCTCTCCAATGGCTTTCCCGTCATCCAGGCGGGTTCGCCACAGCTTAATGCCATCGAAGATCAAGCGCATGGTCTCCTTCCCAACGGCCCTCCTCCGCCAACCCCTCCCGCCGATGACGATCTCACGTCTCTGCGTCTGATTGCCTTCAACGAGTTGTGGGAGGTGGCTTTCTTCACCGAACTGCTGGCCAACATCACGAACAACGTGGCGGGGTATCAATTCCAGGACGGCGCTCAGAAGCAAGCCTTGGTCAATGCCATCACAGCAATTCAAGCCCAGGAGGAACTGCACACCCTCAATGCCAACAACGCCCTCGCGCACTTCAACGCCGGCCCCATCCAGCCGTGCGAGTATATTGCGGGAGTGGACAATCTGCAAGACGCCATCAGTCTGGCCTCGACCTTTACCGACGTCGTGCTCGGCACGCTGGGCGACGTGCAGACCCACTTTGGCCAGAACGGCGACGCCGGGCTGATCCGCGGGGTGGCAGCCGTCATCGGACAAGAAGGCGAGCAGAATGGCTTCTACCGCAGCCTGCTCGGCGAGCTCCCCAGCCAGGCTCCGTTCTTGACCGCATCGGCGCGCGAATTCGCCTTCTCCAAACTCAACCAGCAGTTCGTGGTGCCCGGCTCATGCCCCAACAGCAACACCATCGCCCTGCCCGTCTTCGGCGTCCTGAACTTGTTGACCTCGGACGTCAAGGCGCAAGACCAGTCTCTGCAGTTCTCCTTCTCCGCGTCCGGCCAGTACAGCAAGTACAGCTCGACCCAGGGCCTGAGCCTGGTCTTGATCAACCAGCAGAACGTGCCCGTCGTCGAGCCCATCACCCAGGCCCAGGTCGCCAAGGACGGCACCGTCAACTTCTCCGCCAACTTCCCCTTCAACGAGTTCAAGATGCACGGCCTGACCATTGCCGTGGTTGCCCAGGGTTCGTCTTTTGCCACCGTGGCCGACGTTGCCAAGGCTACTGTGTTTGGTCCTGCCTTGATTGAGGTCGACTAGATGAGTGTGATGGGATGATTTCGGGGTGACAATGCTATCCTCGAAATCGACTATCTATAGCATGGATGAGTGCGTTGATCTGGCGCCACAAGAGGACACAAGTCCAAGTCCAAGCAGACATGACTTGGAGGAGACCAAAGATCATCTCATCCGTGCAAGTGACGAGTCGGACGAAGACGAGGACAAGGACGAGGGGCGCAATCTGACGCTTGGATATTTTAGAACCCCATACGGAGTACTTAGTACTTATGATAATCGTTCCATACGGAGCATAGAACCTTAGCTAATGAAATCATTAGTTATTGCATTGGAATTCATTCATTCACTTGCTCACACTGAAAGCCTGCTGCAATTAATTTATTTGCTTCCACCGAAGGCCTGCTGCCTAATGCAAGGCTGGGAATGCCTAGGTTTGACAAGATTTGATGTGATAGATCTAAAGCTACCTAGCTGTGCATGCCTATGATGTGATCGATTTAAAGCTTGCTAGTTGTGCATGCCCCTACATTGGTGTCACTGCAGTTGCCACGGCCACCGTCCGTCGGTTGTGGCCATCTGCTGCTCCAGCATGCGTCGGCCATGTTCCACCAGCTCTCTCGAGTCGTCCGGCTGCAGCGGGCGCAGCGAGGTCTTTCCAAGAGCAGTTTCAAGAACCGATATCACCGACAGGACCCTGTACGAGGCACGCGTGGTCAGGCTGAGGCCCACAATAACACTGAGGGGTGGCTGGGATGCAATAGAACGCTCAGGGATGGATGGATGGATGCAATGTCATATCATATTTACCTCTTGCCCATCACGGTGATGGTGTCAATGTGCTTTTCTTCCCACCACAACACTCTCAGCAGCGTGTATCCGGCCGACAAGCCGGCGGTCAGCGCGGTCCACACCTCAAGGCTGAATTGAGATCCGAGATTGTCCATCATGTGCACGACCAGCGGTCTGGCTAGATGGAACCGTGCCAACCAATAAACCAGCCTCAGCCGCGTGGCGAGGGCCGAGCCGGCACTGGCATCCCTGACGGGGTCGCACGACCAGCCCAGGGACAGGGGCAGGTTGTGCTCCCAGATGACCAGTTGGTTCTTGAGCTCCAGCACAATGGGCGACGTGGCCAGCATGGCGGCTCGAGTCTCCTGAGGGAACTTGGCCTCACATGACGCGGACATGGACATAATGCGCGCCAGGATGGCCTTGAGCGATGTCTCGGCGAGGAAGAACATGTAGATAATGCGGGCGTGCTTCTGCAGGTGGCTCAACGAGGACTCGTCACACCCAATGGGAAGAGGCAGGTGGTTCTCCAGCTCGCCCAGGTGGCTCCGAGGAAGAATCTCGAGTTCGCTTGTGACGTCTCTGCCCCGAATCAGCCTTGCTCTTGTCCCTTTCGCCAGCTGCACCATGAGATGCTCGCCCGGACGGGGCTCAACCTACCGATCCAAGTTGAAGCAGATCCAGTACATGCGAAGAATGGTGTTCTTCTCGTCGGGCGGCCTCGACATCTTCCGTGCCTCGTCCCTGCATCGCCAATGTCAGTGGTGACCCTGCATCACCGAAGGACTTCCTACTGTTTGATCATGGCATACAGCGTGTTGCAGCCGTCGTGGAGCCAGTGCCAGCAGTCGAGAAGCTGGTGCCTCTTCAGGAGGAAGAGCGCGCACAGAACCTGACTTTGGGCGAACTCCAATGTCAATTGAAGCGGCAAGACGCTCAAAAGCTGCACTGCCTTGACGAAGATGGCCAAATCTTCTACCGTGATGTGGGGTGTAGCGTACGCCTTTGCCAGCGACATGACGAGAAGGGTCATGCACGAGGGGAGGTCATCGGTGAACCCATTGGCCGCCACTGTCGAAGTGATCTCGCACAAGACCACGTCGCAAATGATGGGGAAGAGCGGGCACACGAGGTCCAGAAATTGGTCGACGAGGGCATGAATTGCAGCCGGGTCAATATCACCTTCACCCACATGTCCTGACTCGGGCTCGACACTTGATCGACCCCGGTGGTCAGCCACGCCATATGAAAACGTCTCGATGCCGACAAGTCCATTGTCAGGGGGAACAATGCTGTGGTGATCTTCGGCAGAGGCGGCCTCAAGTGTGAACGGGGTCGAGAGCGGCTCCTGAGGCAACACGCCCAACGAGGTGGCTGTGGTTGAGCTGGACAGGGCCGAGTAGAAAGAGGGATCAGGATCGTGAGGACTGCCAGTGGTAGAGACTGGACACGTCCTTTGACTCGCGAGAGAGTCAACTCGGTTTTCGAGGGCCGCGATGCGCTCCAGCAAGAGGGACGCAGTCGGGGTTGAGCTGGGAGAGTCCGTCAGCGTCGGTGTCACGGTGGCACACGATGGGGTGAAAGGGTTGGCCTACGCTGGCCTGACAGTGGTGGACTGAGAATAGACGCATCGGATGCCATGCTTCTGGCAGAAGGCACACACCGGCCGGCCTTCGTTGCATTTGACCTTCTTGATGCGGCACGTCTCACAGGCCTACAGAGGATCCTCGGGGTCAGAGGTCAGAGGTCAGAGGTCAGGGCGTGGAGGTCGCAGTGGGTGGTGGTGGCCATAGCCATGCCCAGGAGCTCTCACCGTAGAAGCGCGGTCACGCCTAGGTCGACGCCTAAGGCTGCGGCTCATCGCCTGGGGGAGGCCGCCTGAGCCTAGGGCTGGGGTGCGATCGTGCGTCTCGAGGGGTTTGGGGGCGCGGGGGATCAGTTCTGGCCGCACCCGCTGCCAGGAGGACGTGTCGCGCGGTGGCATCGCGTCCACTGTTTCCGGACAACGTGTGTAACTGTATTGTACATGACCTGCTGGTCTCGAAAGACCAAAACACCTTCATCCGACCTCCAGGCATCGGCTGCCTCTTCTGGTTTATCGCTGGCAGTCCAGTCCAGTCCACGGCTGGATGGCGACAGAAGCAGGGCCAAAGGTGTGCGAGACGAGTGGAACTCTTGTTCAACCACAGTCGACCTCAATCCACCACCAGCGTCTCCACCGCCCGACGGCTCTCAGTCGGCTGGTATACTGTACCCAGTATACACAGGCTACAGTAGATTCACACCCTGCCTGTCGCCAATAGAGTCACGTCCCGAAATCCCCGAACCTCGCATGGGCTTGTCGTCGAGATTCGCCTATTGGCTACACACGGAAGCTGTCCCGCCAGCCATCGAGGGCGACGCGATAGTGGTGCAGAAGGTGTCATGTTGCGATATCATACAACCGCCTGCCTGGGGTCATTCCACCCCGGGCGGGTGCACAAGAGAATAGCTATAAGTTGCAATCTCGAGGAGAGGAACGGCAGACCCCAAACCCTAGAACTTGTTTTCCACGTCGACTGCACCGCGTAACCATGGCGGTACCAAGCGAGCGAGCAGACCGTTCACTGCATGTCGCCATCATTGGAGCAGGCCCGGCTGGACTGGCGGCCGCCATCGAGTTCGCGAAGCTGCCCTATGTGCACTGGCGGCTGTACGAGCAAGCCACGGCCATCCGCGAGGTGGGCGCTGGGATCAGCGTGCAACGCAACACCTGGCGTATCCTCGACGTGCTCGGCGCCTCCAAGAACTTTGCCCCCGGCAGCTTCTACCGTGCGGCTGACGGGCACTCTGTGCAGCATCGGTGCGAGCAACTTGATGGCGAAGGGCGAGGTTCCCCTGCTGACGAGGCTATTTGTACACAGCAACGGTAGAACAACCGAGCTCTTGGACTCTCATGGTCAGCAAGACACGCCGTCAAACCACCTACATGCCCGCACGAGGCGCTCGGTCTTACAGAAAGCTATCTTGAAGGAGGTCGACTTGAGCCACGTTAGGCTTCAGTCCCGTCTGGTCAGGGTCGAGCAAAGACCCGGGGGCAGGCTGCGACTCGAATTCGAAGATGGCTTTGAAGACGAGGTCGACCTGCTGGTGGGAGCAGATGGGGTTCGCTCGGTCAGTGACATCGTCCCGTCCCATCACCCTCGCGGCGGGGATATGGTGCTGACACTGTCAAGGTCGCCCGAGCCTTCGCATTCCCGCAGCACCGCATCAGCTACACTGCCAGGAAGGTCTACCGCTCTCTCGTGACCTACGACGAGATGGCCACCATTCCCAATGTCCCCGACGCAGTGACGTTCTGGCATGGCCCGACTTCCTGGCTGTACACGTGTCCCCTGGGGGACAATACGTACGAGATCACGGCTATGGTCACCGAGCACGACGAAAGAGAAAGCCAAGTGAGTTGGGGCCAGGAAGCTTCCTTCGACCAGGTCACGCCGCACTTTCAGGTTCGTGCCCCTATTGAGCTCTCCCTCCTCGTTACTGATGTTGGCTAGGACTTTGCGCAGATTGTGAAGGACATCATCGTCCTGCCGAAGACTGTCCAGCAGTACGCTCTGTTCGCAGGACCACAGTTGTCCACGGTCGTCGCGCGCGATTCGATTGCACTGGTGGGCGACGCTTCACATCGTAGGTCCTTGACTTCCCCCGGTTCATCACTCCGTCATCTGGCTAATTTCACTCTCGTGTAGCTCTATCTGGTGCTTTCGGTACGTATCTGCTCAATCCACACGATGGCGAGGTCTTCCTAGAGACAATTGACATCTGACAACTACCCTGTGGTGTAGGTGCCGGAGCCGGCTTCGCCCTGGAAGACGTCTTTGTGCTTGCCCGGTCGGTTGCTTGGGCTCATGATCGTGGGTTGGCGCCGGGGGACGGCTTGCGACTGTTTGACCAGATCCGATCGCCTCACTACCGTCGACTGGTAAGTCTGGCGGGACTCTTTATACCGCACCACGATGGCATATACTGATGAAACCGGGGCAGTATGGTGTCCTCGACAAGTTCGCCGAAACCGGTGCGTATCTGAATAGCCTGAGTCCCACGCCATCATTCGACACCGCCGTCCGCATCCTGGTTGAGAATAATTGGGGAAATGACCACAACTGGCTGTACCATTACGACGTACGTATCTATCCCGCACTCCTGCACACGGCCTTTCCGTCCGGCTCATGTCATGGTGTTCAGGTCCAGAAAGCGTGGAAAGACGCGGTCGAAGCGGAAGACCAGCGTCTTCAGTCTAGTGCACGGGCGAGGCTTTAGACTAGAGTGGCTCACACGGAATAGACACGGGATACATGAAACATGAGCGATAGATTACAATTGTGCCATAATCACAATCCAAGGCGGTTTGGCGACAGCGTCTAGCCCCGGATGCCACCTCATCGGAGTCTAAGAATGCCATTTGTATGCGACCCACCGTCAGCAAATCCTGGTTCAGGATCGCGTGCTTCGAGACCCTCTCAGTTCTCGATTGCCGGCAGACCATACCGGTTCTGTTACCAACGACATCTCCCCTGTCTGCATCCTTCCGGACCCCGGACTGGCTTCCGGCAGCAGTCTATTGGACGGCACATGCTGGCGACGGTGGTCTCAATCGAGGTTGGACGAACACACCGGCTCGAATGAAGCCATTCATTCTCCTGGGTTGAGCCAATCCAGCCTGTCCGACGAGTCACCATAATGGCCGTATCTCTGCTCTTTATAAACAGCCACTGCCCAAGACACTGTACGGTGGTGCTGCAACCCCAGGCGACTGTCGACCTCTGTGTGTAATCGCCATGGCGTTTCTTTCGAAGAATACTCGCTTCCACCCCTGGTATGTCATGTCTCTCTCACCTGTCCTATGTCAATCGTAATTTGTCTGACCAGGGATCAATCCATCAAATAGGTACAGTGTCCTGGCGGTGGCATGGACGGCATTCTGCCACCCAGGCATGTTTTCGGCTCTCAATGTATGGAGGACGCTCACTTGCTTGCACAAAGCTCCCTTGCTGACCAAACCATCCAGGGACTTGGTGTACGTGCTGCCCCCCTGCCGTACGTTTGCCTCAACCCGGAGCAACACTCATAGCGTTTCTCTCGTCCAGGCTTCTGGTGAAGAGACACCCGCACTTTCAAACACAGTCAACGCTGTCACCTTCGGCGCCCTCACTGTCGGCGGCTTCTTCACTGGCATCATTTGTAACTACATTGGTGTTCGATGGACTCTTGTGATCGGCACCATCGGCTATGCTCCATATGCTGGTCAGTCAGACTCAGGCCCAGTCCGTGTCCGGTCACAAGCCAGAGGCGACATCTCCTTTGTTCACTTCTAACTAGGTCAATAGCCGCCTTGTATACCAACGCAGCGTTCGGGAACAAGTGAGTTATTTCCATTGAGTCGCAGCCTTGCCCTGCTGATCCTGATTCCGCCAGGTGGTTCCCGATCCTGGGCGGTCTTCTCTGTGGCATCAGTGGCGTTCACCTGTGGACAGCCTCAGGGGCCATCAACCTCGTTTGTAAGTCCGGCTGCCACGTTTGCCACGTATACTACCCACATCTTTGGTAACCTGCTCACCAGTGTCTTCCAGTTCCCGACGTCACCCAACGTGGACGAGCGGTGGCGACCAAATTTCTCTTTCAGAATTTCGGAGGCTTCATCGGCGGCATTATTTCCTTTGGGATCAACGCCTCTGGGTCGACGAGAGGCCGTGTTTCTGACGGTAAGCACCTACCCTGCTTCGTATTGGGCGGACTGGCACAGATTAACTCGATGACTCCCAGCCACCTACTTCGCCTTCACCAGTATCATGTGCCTCGGCCTGCCTGTGGCTCTGACCGTCCCTCGTGCCACCCAGATAGTTCGGAAAGACGGCTCGCACGTGGCTGCCCATCAATTCCAATCCCTGCGCGAGGAATTTGCCGGCCTGAAACGCACCTTGACAAGCACAAACTTCCTGTTACTGCTCCCATTTTTTATTTACTGTGTGAGTCCGACTCGCAACGCCCGTGATCAACAGCCAACTGCCTAGACCTCCTGAGCGAACAGAGCGCTAACTCCTCGGGTACAGCAATGGGATCTTGCCTATATGTGGACCTGGAATGCCGCCTACCACAGTGTCCGGGCCCGTGGCCTTCTCTCTGCCTTCTTCTACCTCAGTACGTCTCCGATTCAGGTCAAAAGAGGGCGTCTCATGGTCTATTTTTCTGTTCTCTGACCAAGCACTGCAGTTGGCCCAACCATCATCGGTCCGATTCAGGGATATCTCCTGGACAAGACTACGTGGTCCCGACGGTCGCGGGCCAGAATCGGCACCACCCTTTTCGCAGTGATCTCCCTACTTACCTGTAAGAGGATTGTGTTTTGACCAAGTGTTCTGTCCATATCAGCATAATCCAATGCTGACACTGCGGCCTTTGTAAGGGATCTATGGCCTCGTGGTTCAGTACCAGTACGACAAACGGGACCCTAGCGAAGTCATCGACATTGTGGACCCCGTCTTCGCCAAGTCGTTTCTTCTTTTCGTGCTGTATGGGCTCTTGGAAAATTCGACCATGGTTGTCATGTATTGGACAATGGGTTGGGTTCCCCTCTTTTCCTAGGACAATTGCTTCGTCTTCTTCAATAGCATCAGCTGATAATTGTTTTGGAACAGGATCCCTCGGTCTACCTCCCGGTGAGATTGCCTCGTTGGTCGGTCTCGCCACGGGGATTGGTTCAGCCGGTTCGACGGCGGCATTCATCCTGGGAGCGAAGAACGTCGCGCTCATTTGGCAGCTGTGGGCCAACGTCATTACCTTTCTTGTTGGCATCCCGGGCTTGTTGTACGTCAGCTGGTTCCGCATTGCCGAAGATTCGGAATTGGACGCGGCCACGTCCAAGCGAATCGAGAGCGAGCATTCGTATGACGACAAGAGCCTAGGTCTGGAACCGGCATTCGACAGCAAATTAACCCCTGGCGAGGGCGCCGCTGTCATCGTTGCCGACCTGGTGAGGTCGTCGAAGGACCTGGCGCAAGCGAGAACTACTGGAATTTGACTTGGATTGGAATCCCGCGCCGGTGCCGACGCCTGCGCCTGACAAGCCTGGAGCGGTGTAATTGTTGTCTCATGCCGGTAATTGGCCAAAGAATCGGAATTCAAGGCAACGCCGCTCCCCTGGGCCGTGGTCGTCTGAGCGGGTAGGGAGCAAAGTGGCTGAATGGCCATCTGGTAACATCATCCCGGGGAGTGTCACGGTTTACCCAAACTGTTACGGCTGTCGTGGTGTAACAGTTTGGGTAAACCGTGACAGGGAGTATAAGATGACTAGAAGGGTATGGTTATACGGGTAACAGAAGAGATATACGGAGAACAAGAAGAGACATGGTTATATAGATAATAGACGGGACGGATCCTAAGAGAACTAGAAGAGATCCTGGATCCAAATAAGAGATAATGGAAAGGTGGGAAAGGGAAAGAGAAATGAGACAGAGACATGTCGCCAGAGACAAATACAGATACGGGTATACAAACTAAAACCAAACCCTTTGACATGGCGGCACGGAAGGATCAAATAGGGAAACGGTGCGAAGCCAATTCGCGCGGAACTGCTTACTCTTACTGGAAGACTGGAAGACTGGATGATAGAGGAATCATTGCTCAGTCTCAGTCGAAGTTGACGACTTACTGTACAAGTGATTGGTGGTTACTGTATCTACGGAGTAGGTATCCTAGTCCTAGGTGCCAGGTGGAGAAGCTTAATTTGGGTATCCTTACGGAGTATGCTGACCCCTTTTCGGGATATCGAATTATTCTATACATAGGGTTAGGGTTAGGTTATAAGAGAGGCTAAAGCGGCGAGGGCGATCGCTATGTCGACAGCCTTGCCCCTCATGACATGGTCACGTGCGGACGCCTCCCGCCAACACTTGCGCACGCCCAATAACTACTCCTCCGTAGTCCGCTGTGTGCGCGTGCATGTGCCCGGTGTGCCTCGATTTGAACTCGACCACTCGTAGAGATCTAGCAGAGTACAGAGTACAGAGTCCAAAGTACTCCATACAGAGCACCTATCTGGGAAGACAATCCTGGCTGCGGATTACACACCTCTCACCTCCTACCTTTTCCCTCTTTTCAGCCTCTCGATTGATTTACCCCTCGACTGCTGGCCACCCTCTCCTCAAGCACTCGATTAGCCACCCACCTAGCCACCCTACCCTTCCATCACTGGCCACGGCTACCTCTTCAAGCCGGGAATCCCTATTACTCACACATTTTCCACTCCCGTCCGATCCTCGAAACTACGATCCTTTGGCAAGATTGCTTCAGCCTTAAGAGCGTTGGATCCTCGGCGCTGACATGGAAAGACAAGATCTACCACACGACCAGCCGATGCTGATGGCGATCCTGTAGCCAGCGTCATCACTCACAACTCAGGCCTCCCTCCAATCGACATTTATCCCTAGCAGCCCGCAGACCGAGGGACCGGCCCCGGCCCCGGCCCCCTCCCTAACAAGATGCAAGGCTTCAACATGGGACGCTATGTCCCGCCGGAGCTGGAAGGATCGGTGTCGTTCAATGCCGCCTCGGGCAAGGGCCACGCGCTCGGCAACCGCGCGCGGAAGTTGAAGAGCGAAGGGATCCTCACGGTTCGATTCGAATGCCCGTTCGCCATCTGGTGCACCCACTGTAACCCCGAGCATATTATCGGCCAGGGCGTGCGGTTCAACGCGGAGAAGAAGAAGGTGGGCCACTACTACAGCACTCCGATCTGGAGCTTCCGCTTCAAGCATACCGTGTGTGGCGGGTGGATCGAGGTGCACACCGATCCGCAGAATGCAGAGTATCTGGTCGTGGATGGCGGTCGGAGGAGGGACACTGGCGAGGACAAACTCCTCGACGGCGAGATCCGACTCGGCGTCTCCGAGGAAGACAAGCAACGGCTCGAGCGCGACGGCGGGTTCGGCGCGCTGGAAAAGAAGGTGCACGACAAAACGCTGTTCCTCGGCCAAAAGGAGAGGTTGGACCAGTTGGTGGCGGCCAGCGAGCGAGACTGGGCCGATCCCTACGAACGAAGCAAGAAGCTGCGGACCGAGTTTCGAGTTGGGAGACGGAAACGACAGGCAGACGAAAAGACAGGCGAGGCGCTCAAGGACAAGTTTGGCCTCGAGGTCGACATGCTGAGCGAGCTGCCCGAGGACGGCGAACGGGCCAAGTACGTGGATTTCGGTCAGCAGATGGAACCCTCCAGCACCTCGAAGCCCATGTTTCCGTCCCCGATGCGCGGCCTGCCCGCGAGATTCAAGCCCCATTCGGAACTGGACCAAAGGGAACTCTTGCAAACTCAGTTGGCTGCCAATACTCGCCTCGCGGCAGATCCTTTCCTGCGTGAACAGGACCTGTGGGAACCCCGGACTAAACGGAAAAGGGACGAGGAGGAAAAGGAAAGGGTGCACGGCAAAGTTGCAAAAACACAGTCACGGACACAGAGCCTGGCGTTGGTTGCTTATGATTCTGATTCATCATGATACCCTGGATTCTAGAGTGCAAAGCAATTGTCATTGTCACATACATATCGTTCCTTCTCGGACTCGGTCTTGCCGCCAACACCCAGAAGCCTACTTTCGTTCCGTCGGACGATTCTGCTCGTGCTTACTCCAGTTTTCTGTGAGTGGTGGCAAAGTTCGTCTTTGAGCGGCAGCATATCCACTGCGCGGAGGTGGCGGCGCGGGGCCCCGACTCGCCCATGGCGCCTGAGTGACGCCGTTGACGAAGCCTAGGGGTGGTTGAGAAGGTGTCCCTGCCCAAGGGGCTTCCCCTGGTCGTGTCGTGCTGGGTGAAGCAGCTGTGGGGGTTCGAAGGGGCTGACTAGTAGCATGGGTCGTTGGCGGAGGCGGCCTCGCTTCAGCATCCTTTTCCCATCGGAATAGGGAGCCAAACAGAAAATGCTGGACCACGGGGAATTTCGATAGCACCTCTGCATTGAACATCTTGATCATTCCCTTGTTGATCTTGCCCCAACCACCGTTGATGCCGGAGATGTCGTACAAGACCGGGCTGTGCTCCCAGAAGGGCCCTTTCTTGATGTCGTAGATGAAGGCAATGGCAGAGAAATACATGTTCTTGTCCTTTTCTTTCTCGACCAGATTCGATTTGCTGACCCAGGACGGTTCGGGGGCGCCGGGTAGCGACCCCTCGGTCGGGGTGTCGTCGGACTCTGTGATGGCGGGTGCCAGTTGAGCTGCGCCGAAAACGTAGGGCAAGAAGGAGTTGTCGTCGAGACCCCAGACACCGTGCGATCCGGCCGGTTCGAGGGTGTAGGTCACGATGAGTTTCCTGATAAGGGAGAGATACTGTTCAAACACGCCCAAAACAATCCCCCTCTCTTCCACGCCTGCGTCTGCCTCAGGAAAGAAGCCTAGTTTCCACAGGCCGCCGAGAAAGGCCAGGAAGCTAAGCTCGTGTCCCGTGCCGTAGTCCAATCGTTGTGCACTGCCGAAACTGCCCAACAGGTATGAAGCCAATTCTGGGTAAGCGGGTGCCAGCCATTCAGGGAGACACTCGTTCAATAAGTTGTCTCGTTGGTCTTCGACGAGTTGGTGCCATTTTCGAAAGCTGACATTGCCGAAGCGCCGAGGACCGGTGTCTAGAGGGACATCATCGACCAGCTTGCTCAGTCTCGTCAAAAGAGCACGTAACCTCTCGACAGAGTCTGAATATGCAACGTCCTTTGACTTCAATGGCCAGGTCACCACCCTCGCCGTCCCGTCCACGTCCTGTTTCCGCGGTACGACGGATCGATTTAGCTGGAGCATAAAGGTCATGATATCTCGGTACGCCAGAGAGGTCAGAAAGAAAGTGACATCGGAGCCATCGTAAATCTTCTTGACGGGCTCTTCGAAGCGATGTGTTTTGACATCACCGATCCTCTGTAGAGTGGGAAAGCCTGGCATTGTTAATGGGACCAGAGTCAAGGCACGAGTTTCTAGAAGAGCCTGTGGGTTTGAACTCGTGGTGGACGGTGGAAGAGGATGAAGGCTGCTTTACTGTGGCTCTGTCTGTGTCGAGATGTTGAATTACGTATTTGGGAATTATTTGGTGGCGGAGACAGTGACGGACGGACGAAGACTGCCGTTGAGAGCAAATACCCCGCCCTACACGCGTCGCGGCGCAGTCGACGCGACAAGCTTGAGCCCATGTGCTACCAGGTATTGATCAAATGCAATGTCCGTCCATGGAAGCTACACGTAATGTACCACTAGGACAGCACCTCCGTCAACCCACAAGGTGCCTAGTATCTCGCTCGGCGCAGACTTCGAGTCCTCCAGCATGTTCACCCCATCATGCCGGTATCTACGCGCCGATCTACCATCGGAGCCACCACGGTGGCAGACAACAGCGCCGAAGCTGTGACGGCCATTCTGAACAACGTAGCCGGTAGCAAAATGAGCAACTCTGGGCGAAAGCGAAAACGACAGTCAGAGGTCCATGATGCCCTCGCCACCACCCCCACCCCAAGCAAACGTGCTACCGTAGAGATCCCAACCACGGCCGTCCCGACCACCACGCGACAATCGGGAAGGCTCAAAGCCCGAACCTCGCTTGCGGCTCCTCCCCTACCGCCGAGAGGCGACCCTTTCCTGTTCCCAGCTGCTGATGAGGACGGGGACGAGGCAGAGTCAGAGCAGGGCACTCGGGCCGAACCAGTGAAAAAGTCGAGGCGATTAAAGCAGCCAAAACAACCCGAAGAGTCGCCGTTCAAAGGGAGAGGCGTGCTGGAGACCCGGAGCACAGCGCGAGTGAACCTCGACGATTCTCCCGCACACCAGCCAGCCAGACACGCTCTGCGCAAAGTCGCCAAGTCGCTACAGAGATCTCGCCGTCCGCCAGCCCGGGAGGAATCTACGCGACCCCGGACAAGAACAACCGATGATGTGCCCTTTCAGGGAGAGGATATTCTTGATGTGGTGCATAGACAAGGTCGTTCGACCTCGCCGGTGGCTGACCCGGGTCCCAACCTGCCTGCTCCTGTCCCTGCGCCTGCCGCTCGTAAGACTGCAAATGGATCTCGGGATAGGCCACCTCTGACAAGAATAACGCGTCGGAGAGAGACTGATGATCGTGAGGCCACGGCGAGAAGACGAGCCCTCCAGAAGGAGCAGTCCAAAGCTCGAAACCCATCAGCCCAAGAAATAGATCGCTCTCGCAATGAGGAATCACCCTCGGAAACCTTTGTCACCAACCAAGGGGAGGTTGAGGAACCCTGGCCCCATGACTCAAGCGGGATGATTGATGAGGCTCCTGCCGACTTTGTCTCTGCATCTCAGCGCCCTGAGGCTGAGGCTGAACGAAGACGCAGGGAGCAGGCAGAAGCCGAAGAAGAAGCCAAGCAGCAACAGCGGATTAAGGATGCATTACGAGGCATTGAAGCAGCGATCGAAGTGCAGGGATGTAAGGATGCGTGGCAAGATGCCCTTGTCGGAAGAGCTCGGCTTTTGGAAGCGTCTTCACATGAGCCGACCTCGACTCTGGGTAAGGCGGCGGCGCGGGCCTTGAAGACTCTGACAACAGAGTACAGGAAGCTTGCAAGATCACCCCCTCCAACACCACAAGAGTCTGCTCAAGTGCTGCAAGAGAACTATCGTGTATTGAAAGAAAGATGCAAGCACATCCAGGCATATCGGAATCGACCGGACCTGGTCTACGATCGCGAGAGGGTAAGGATGGTCCGAGATGTCTATGGCCGTCTGATTCCAGACTCGCTGAAGCTGGACAAAGCTGCACTAAAGACTCTATTTCAGGACAACCAGCTAAGCCTTGCTGCCTACGAGGAGATATACCAGCTGCTTCAGATCACCAATCTCCTCGTGGAGACGGCCAACGAGTGGCAGCCGAGACCTAGCCTGGACCACCAGGGAAAGTCCATCGTCAAGAACGATATAGGCCCCAGCATCACTGAGATCATGGAACGATACCAGGATGCAATCGCCGACCAAGAACGAATCAAGTATGTCGACGAACTCGAAGCCCGGCAAAAAATGGATCTGAAGAAAACCCTCGCTGTTCACCAGCAGAAAATGGCGGAGAAACTGGCAAGGTATCGCAAACACATGCAAACCATCGCGACTGTCCCGGCCCTTCTTCAACCAAGTTCTCAGCTAGTGGTGGATATCGACGACCTGGATGTGGATGACCAACCTGCTGTGGACGGTGATCGGAATGGGGCGACAGGGGCTCACCGGGACCACGGCACGTTCGCACAACGACCTCGACGGAGAAGAGAGCCCACCGAAGAGATACCAGCACCGGGCCCGATCCAGTGGGAGCAGAACGAGATCAAACTGCTGGTGAAAGGTCTCCAGACGTACCGAACTGCCTCCAGATTCGAAGACATTGTCTACGTCTATGGAGGACCTGGTGGGGGGCTGGAAAAGTATGACATGGATCAGATCATGGCACAGGCCAAATGGCTGAAGCGGAGTATGGCCAAAAGGCTCCGAGACGAGAAGCACGATCGGGATTGGGACTGGCTAAGGAGTGTTCCGGAGTGAGTGGAAACATGGGTTAGGGAAAGTTTCATGTATCGGCCGCAACGTGCATTCCACATTTTGTACAGAGATATCCCCACGGCATGCTTGGTCTGTTTGATTTTGAGAACTGGTGTTTGGTCTATTGATGGAAACAAGATTGAGATCGACCTTTATTACATGCATGGATGGGTGGACGTAGGCGTGGGCGTTAGGTCGCGACAACAGTGGGACGGGCACGAACAAGATGATGCTGATACCATCTTGCAACTGGTCCACCGTCACCGTCGACAGCGGTTGAGTTTCTCTCGTCTCTCATCCGAGACATCGAGATGCAATTTCTGAGGAGTGAGGAGAGGCAGAAGGAATGATGGAGGAGGTGGAGGCTTCGTGCCTGAGACCGACACCACCACCACCACCACCACCACTATAGGTACCTAAGTAGTACTCATAAGTAGGCACGGATACTACTGTCTGACAGTCTGTAGCTGTACAGATCGGATACCCCGCCGTACCTAGCACCCAGCAGTGAGCACCATGCTCTCCAAGGCCCCTAATAATCCCCTAGTCCTCCACCACGCCAGGAACTCTGTACTAGTATACAACAGTCTTAGTGTAAGCCCTCGCTGCTCGCCGTGTCGCGTCTGAGTCGCGCTGGCGAATCAGTCTTGTTACAGGAGCAGCATCAAAGACGTTGGCAATCAATCGGTCGAGCCTGAGCCAATGGATCGGTGACCGAGACCCAGACAACTGAGGGCTGAAGACTGAGGGCTGAGGCATTGATTGACCCTTTCACCTGCCTGTCAACACCTTATTTTCCGCTCTACATTTCCCATTTTGCATTTTCCATTTCCCATATAATATCTGCCTCTGCCTCTGCAGCCCCTCTGTTTACCCTGCATCGTACGAATACAGCCGGGGATATTTGGTTCTGCAGAGGTCGCCAGCGGCACGGCCATGGACAAACATAGCTCTTCACGCAGTGGTGCTGCTGATGAGGCAAAGATCCGGCCACCGCACGCCTCCACCAAGCCATTGACCAAGCCGACTGCACCGAGACTCTCTACCAGCACCCGTCCTACTATAGCCTCCTCTGCGGCCAAGTCCATCGGCGGAGGTTCTTTGAGCAAACCCCCGGCACGCCCAACTTCTGCAACCACCACCGTCCGAAGACCCCCTAGCGCAACTGCGACTGCGACTCCTACAACAGCAGCACACCGTCCGAGACCATCGGTGACCTCGGTGACCTCGGTGGACGAGCGGCCGTCGAGTGACGAGAAGAGCAAGGCTGGTATATCCGCGCGGCCCAAGAGGGCGTCGCTGGCACCGTCGACCAGTGCCGACCGCACATCGACCTTGAGGAGTGTCGCCGCAACACCTGCCCGCCGTACGACCATTGCCCCCTCCACTTCGACTCGGCAGAGCATCGCGAGTCCAACTGGTGCCCGCAAAGTGCCCTCCACTCCGGGTATCTCACGGACTACTTCTACTAGTACCGTCGCTCCTCGGTCGAGACCGTTAACCTCCTCCATTTCAAGGAACGTCGGTGCCGTCGCACAAGCCGAGAAGAAGCGCCTGAGCACAATCCCTGCCTCTCCCGCAGTCAAGACAGATGGCGAGGAGCCAGAGGAGAACAAGGAGAATGCAGCAGCGCACGGGGAAGAAGACGAAGAGCAGAAAGCTCCTGTGCGTCCTTCTTTGGGGTCAAGGCAGTCGACACGGTCCGTCTTGATCGAACAGAAGATCCGCGAGTTTGAGTTGGTAAACACAATGCTCCAGGCTGCCATGACTGCTGATGGGGCAGATGGCGAAGAAAAAGAGTCCATCAACCAAGAAGCCTCGTCCATAATTGCAAAGCTAAAGTCGGACCTCGTCAAGGTGCGGGAGTTTGAGCGGGACAATGGACGGTTGCCGACAGAGGCAGAGCTCGACGAAGCCGAGTCCGTCAAGGAAGACTCAGAATCTAAATCACCCGTTGAGGAGGACAGGGGTCTGGGTGCAAGCGCCGACGGTTCTGTTGTGACAGAGTTGCAGAATGAGCTGACTCAAAGCAAGGCTTACGCCGAGGCCCTCCAGCGTGAATTGATCGACCTGAAGACCAAAGTCGAGGAATCCAACCGGAGCGCAGAAGAAGAGGGCCGTCGTGTGCAAGAGGCTACCGAGACAGTCCGTGCCGAGCATGTTGCGAAGATTGAGGAGCTGACTTCACTCCACGCGGACAGAGTTCAGGAGTTGGAAGCCTCCCATCAGAAAACGTTACAAGAGTTGCGCGACAGTCAGCAGTCCGGGGCTCAGTCGTTGGAGGAGACAATTTCTCAACATCTGGCGGTAAAAGAATCCGAGGTTGCAAAACTTAGATCTGAGTTGGACGAAGTGCGCAATGCTGCTGCCGTGAGCAGCTCCTCGAAGGAGGCTGAAGTTGAGAAGCTGATGGCCGAATTGGAGGCGTTGCGTATTGCCACCGCCAAAGACCAAGCGGCAAAGGAGGCTGAGATTGAAACGCTCAAACTCAACCTGGAGTCAAAGAAGATCGAATCCGAGACGGCCAGCCAAGCTGCACCCTCCCCTAGCTCGTCCCCGGCCCCGGCTCCGGCTCATGCCCAAGAGCTTGCCGATGCTCAGCAGAAACTTGAAGCTGCTAAGGCTAGGCACCTGGCGGCGAAAGATAACGCAAAGTCTAAGATTGCTAGGTTACAAGAAGAGTTTGACCACAAGGTCACCGCGCTAGAGGAACAGCACAAAGAGCAGATGGGGCAAGTCCAGGACAGACTGGGCCAAACGGAAAACGAGGTCTCCAAGAAGCAGAAAGAACTCGCTCAGCAGCAGGAGGAATATGCAAAGATTTCCGATGAGATGGCACGCCAGAGTCAGGTCATCCAAGTGCTGAAGAGCCAGGTCCTCGACTTCCAGCAGGCCAGTAAAGTTGAAAGTGATGCGCAGACCGCTTTGATAACCCAGCTTCAGGAAGAGCTCCAGGGGTTGGGACAGGAAAAGGCTGATCAGGCGGCGGCCGCGGCTGCGGCTCTTGCAGCTGCTGAAAAGGCATATGCCGAAAAGATTCAGGAGATTGAAAATCGGTTGAATCGGGCGCAAGAGGAACTGAAGCAGGCCGAGGCTCTGCACGAGAATAAGCTACAAGAAGCACTGCAAAATTCGGCCGACAACCTGAAGGCAGCGAAGGTAGAGCTTGAAAGCTCCACAGCGTCACACGCCGACAGGGTCCAAGCCATCGAAGCAGAGCTGCAAAAGGCCAATGAGTCAGTCATAGGAAAACAGGCCGAACATGAGCAGGCACTGTCAGCATTGCAGAATCAGCTTGACGCCGCAAGACTTGCTCTTGATGAAGCTGTCAAAAAACACGAAGCTGTATTGAAGGAACATGAATCAACGCGCACGGCTGCGGAGGTGCGAACGGCTGAGTTGAAATCCGCCCACGAGAAGGAGGTCGACCAACTCCGGGCTGAGTACCAAACGAAGCAGGAGGAAGAAATCGCGGCCTTGAAAGAGAGCCACATCCAGCAAATTCAACAGCTCGAACAGAAAATCCATTCGTCTGAAAAGGAAGTGGCTGCGGCCAAGGAAAACCACGCCACCCAAATCAAGCAATTGGAGCAACAGATGAAGGCGTCGCTGGCAGATCTAGAGACGCTTGAAGCCGGACATATCGAAGAACTCAATCAGGTGAAAGTAGAAGCTGAAGCATTGCAGCAAAAGGCGGCCGAAGAGGCAGAGTTGAAGCATACCGAGAGAGTGCGGCAGCTGGAGCACCAGCTCAACACCACTGAAGCGGAGCTGTCCAAGGCTCGATCGACGCACGCCAAACAGCTTGAAGACCTCGACAGGCGGAATGACCTGGATCAAGCGAGTGCCCTGGCCGCTCTCAAGGAGTCTCATTCCAGCATCGTCAGCGATCTCCAGGACCAATTGAGAGCTGCACAGGAGGCGATTGAAAAGGCCGAGACTGAGCATGCAGACCGACTCAAGCAATCGGAAGCACAGCTCACATCTCGCCACACCGAAGAGCTCGACTTGCTTAGAGCAAGCCATGCCCAAGAGCTCGAAAAGATCGAGAGCAAAGCCAAACTGAATGGTGAGCAAGCCCTGGAGGAAGCACGGTCACGTCTGCTCGAGGAGAACCGTCAACTAGAAGCGCAATCGAAATCGCTTCAGGGAGATCTGGACGTGACGAGATTCCAGATTCAAAGCTTGAAAGGGATCCTCCGCTCTATGGAAGAAGAGAGCAAGGAAAAAGACCAAGAGCATGCCGATAGTATTGAGAAGTTGGAACAAGATCTGTCCATGTCGGTTGTGAAATTGGCCGAGCAATCCAGCCGAATGATGCATCTTCAAATGACACACGATCAAGCGTTGGCAGAGGCAAAGAAGGCTTGGGAGAGCGAGTCCCAACAAAACTTGGAGAGTCTGCGAGCCGATCATGACAAGGCGTTGGCGGAATCGCGGAGGAATCTGGAGAACGAGCATCAGCAGTTGACGGAGAAGATTCAAGATGAACATGCCAAATCCGTCCAAGCGAGCCAGAGCAGCCACCAATCTCAACATGATGAACTTCGGCAACAGCTGAAGCAAGACTATGACAGCCAACTTGACGAGGTGTTGAAGACGTTGGAGAATCAGTGGAAGGCCCAAGTAGACCTCCTCGAGGATCAAAATGCGGCCGCTAGCGCCCGCCTCGCACAAACTCTCAAAGACCACGAGGAGGCGCTGCAAGCCACCCGATCGGAGCATGACGCCACCATCGCCAAACTGCAGTCTCAACTACAAGAAGCCCGCGGCGCAATCGAGGACACGACCCAGCTGGAGGGGGTGCGAAGTCAACTGGTCGAGGTGCAAGCCCAGCTCGGGGACATCAGCCAGAAACACGCCGAAGCGATGAGCGTGATCCAGGATCGAGAGTCCACTTTGGCTGTGCTAAAAGATGAGCTCGCAGCCACACAAACAGCATTAGAGCAAAGACGGGACTCGGCAGAGGTGGAGGAGCTCAACAGCAAATATATCGCGGCTCAAAAGGCTCTCGAAGAATCGCGCGAAAAACATGCTCAAGCGGTTCGCGATATTAAAGCTGGATATGACGCTAAACTCGAGAAACTGCTCACCGAGCTCAATGTTGCAAAGGAAGCCGCTGAAGGTGCACAGGTGCCCTCGAGCGATCAAACGGAGCTGGAAGCTGTCACTGCTCGTCTGGGCGATGCAAAGAAGACCATTGCCTCGCTACAGGCCGACTTAGATGGGGCTATGCTGGAAGTTGAAACGCAACGCAACCTGGCAGAGGAGTCTCAAAAGGAGGTGGAGCAACTCAAGCAGGTTCAGAAGCAGGCCGAGGTCATCAGCCTCCCGAGTCCCAAGCCACGACGAAAGAGCCGGAGCCCAAGGCGAAAATCGATGAATCCGTTATCACCAGGACCAGGGGCTTCCAAACTAGGTCTTGAATCTAGCAAGTGGGCCACCGAGGGGGACAAGGACAAGGATGGCGTTTCGAGTGACGCTGGGAAAGGTGGTAACGATGAGGCCAACCCGGCCGCCGAACCGATACCGACACCGACACCAGACACTCCAGGCCGGCACCCTCACTCTGGCACGATGGGCAAACGCAACGTCGCCGGACAGCTGGCCGGCATTCAGGAACAGATCAAACAATTGGATGATCTAAGCGAGGACTTTCTGGAAGACCACCAGAAGATGGCCAGCATGTTGAATCGAGTGGATGATGGCACCAGCACCAGTACCAGCACGATCCAAGTCGAGGAGGACGCATCTGAGGAGTGATGGTTTTGATGAACCGGCCATTATTAGTCCAGGAAATGATGTCGTCCAGTTGAGACTGACATCGGTTTTTCTTAGGATCGGTCAACACTATAAGGGGAAGGAGAAGGAGAAGGAGAAGGAGGAATGGGAAACCCAGTCGGCTTGACAGGAGGTTTCCTATTGTCATTCAGCCTGGTTCTTTCTGTTGGGGACTTAAGAGTCAGTCATTCAGCCTGGTTCTTTCTGTTGGGACTTGAAGAGTCAGTCATCCTTTTGTTGTTCTGGTCGTTTTCCTTTTATTGGTACAGGACAGATGCTATGGTCTGTGTGGACACAGGAGTATAGTCACTCCCTCGTATTGGGTTCCCTTTCTTTTGGGCGATTGGAAGTCTACTGAATGTAGTATCGTCCACTTTGTACTTGTTTTGTATGTCCTTTTGTCTAGTGAGCAAGCGAGTGAGCGAGTCAGCAGCAAGCAATCAATCCAGAGGCAATCAAAGCAAGTAATTCATCCAGCAAGTAATTCATCCAGCAAGCAATTCATCCAGCAAGCAATTCATCTAGTAAGTAATTAATCCAGTAAGTAATTAATCTAGTAAGTAATTTATCCAGCAAGCAATCAATACAGTAAGCAAGCAATTAATCCAGTAAGCAAGCAATTAATCCACCAAGCAAGCATTGGTTTGATTACAGCAATGCCGGTGCCGATGCCGGTGCGATTAGGGCTTAAGCTTCAGCCATTCTATCAGGACTACATACAGTGTTTCAATTCAGCACAGCAGAGCACAGCACAGCACAGCAATCCCAGTGTATTTTTCTTGAAGTAAGGTCTGGATATAGTATAGTACCTGTCTAGCTGTCTGCCTACTTGCCTCAGGTAGTTACGGCAATCTAAGTTAAGTACGGAGTACCTAGCTAGCTATGAACCACCACTCCTACCATCAAGCAACCGGCCAAGGAGCTCGCCTTCCGTAACACTGTATACTGTAGCACTCTCTTCCTCGCCATATTGCTCCGTGTTGAAGGTCTAGATCTTTCATATAGAACCTGAGTATCCGTACCTAAGTCCCTAAGTCCCTCAGTCCCTCAGTCCGGTAAGTAAGTACACTGACCTAGCTTGGGTACATAAGTTAGTGAGTAGGTAAGTGAGTGAGCAAGTAGGTGAGTAAGACCTAGCTTGGGTACATAAGTAACTACGTGAGTGAGTGAGTGAGTGAGTAAGTAGGTGAGTAAGTAACTATGTAAGTCCCTCTGTCCCTTACTTAGATAAGTACTACCTAGCTTAGGTACATGAGTAAGTACGTGAGTGAGTGAGTAAGTGAGTAAGTAGGCGAGCAAGTAGGTATATAAGTAAGTAAGTGATGAGTGAGTAGGTGAGTGAGTAGGTGAGTGAGTAAGTGAGTAAGTAAGTGAGTAAGTAAGTAAGTACGTGAGTAAGTAAGTAAGTAAGTAAGTAAGTAGGCGAGTAAGTAAGTGAGTCCTCGACCCTTAAGGAAGGAAGGAAAGAAGAAAGATACGCACAGCAATCAATAATACCAGGTATATAGGTATATAGGTATAGATATATATGTACCGTACCTACCTACCTATCTATATCCTGTACTGCTACTACTACCACCACTCCTACTATCACTCCATCTCTCCCAGGCTGTTGAGCAACCATTCCGGCTCGGCGTCTTCTTCGTCAGGATCGTGCGAGAGCAGTGATGACTGGGAGTGGGACCTGGACCGGGATTGGGATTGGGACCGTAGGCTTGTCGGGCTGGAGTTTGGGGGCGGATGGGTGTCTGTATCTCCTTCCGTATCTGTACCTGTATCTGCATCTGCATCTGCATTGGCATTGGCATTGGCATTTGCATCTGCATCTGCATCTGCATCTGCATCTGCATTTGCATTTGAATCTGCACCTGCATTCGCAATGGGATCTGCTTTCGCTTGTGTATTTGCATTTCGCTCGTCTAGTCCTGTCGTCGTCGTCATCTTCGTCCTCGTCGTCGGTGGATCTTCTTGGTCTCGCGTATTCTCTGCGACTTCTCGCGACGATCCGAGGAGATTGGGATTGGGATTAGATTTCGGATTCACATTGGCATTGGAACTCTGACCCGTCGTGGTCGTGCTGGTTGTGGCATGCGCATGTACTGCGGTCTGGCTTTGCTCTTGCTCTTCCTCTTCCTCTTCATCCTCAACAAGAAACCCGCCAGCCGTGGCGTCAATGTCTTGGTCTTGGTCTTGGTCGGTGACGAGCCTAGTTCTTGATCGAACTGGGGGAGATGCCATGTTGGCCTCTTCTGCAAAAAAGCCGCCAGGGCCGGTGTCCTCCTCCATTGTGTCGAGGGGGTGCTGCTGACTCTTGTCCTCACCGAAAAATCGCACAGTCTCAGCGTCAGCCTTAGCCTCATGACCCTCGTCTTCGAGGAGAAATCCCCCAGCCCCAGCCTCAGCCTCATGCCCCTCGTCTTCTAGGAGGAATCCCCCATCCTCACCCTCAACCTCATGTCCCCCGTCCTCGCCGAGAAATCCCCCCTGGTCTATACCAGCTTGCTTCCTTGATTCAACTCCCGAGACCCCTGGACTCCGTCGAGGAAGCCCGTGGGGAGACCTGACAACAATAATGGCCTGATGAACCACTTCCGGTGGAAGTAGCTGGTCGACAGGCCTGAGGTTCGACATCATAGCTACGTGTCTTGTATCCGTGTCCTGTTCGAGTTTGCCCTCGCCTGGTCCGCCTGACTCGCCTGGCTCGCCCTCTTCAAGCATGAACCCGCCGCCATGTTCTCCTCTGCCGCCGCCGCCACTACCGTCGTCATCATCATCCTCGGCCACCCCTCCATCTTCTTCTCTGTCGCCATAGTCCCGGTGGACTCGCTCCCGGACTCGTAACGCAGTCAACCATCTCTTCCACAGTCCCAAAATAACCTTGCTTCTGGCCTGTTCGGTTTCTTCGGTCGCTTGAGACTCCAGGCCTTCAATCACATTGATCATGGCATTGCACATGTTCATGCTGACCACCGCCCCATCAATCACCGCCGTGCCCTGACGCCCTCTGAATGAGAATCCCGTCACGGCGTCGGCGTAGTCGATCTCGAGAACACGAGCAGCCTCGGCAGCAAGAGGGTGTCGGATGTGTACGGCCCCGGCCGGGATCATTGACGGGACATAGACATCCAGATTGCCATAAGCGTTGGTGGGGATCTTGCCATCCACCACCGGCGGTGGTTCGTAGAGTCTCGTTTGGTATTCCGCGTACAGGGCCATTCCGTCACTGGCTTCATCGTCATCACCTTCGCCATCTTCGGGCGTCCGCCTCCTCTTGGACACGACTCGTTTGAGTGGCTGTTCACCCTCCTTCACGTCCCGACCGCGCCGATACCATGCATCCGCCGTCCGGCAGACATGGACATGACGTCTGCGAAAGACACTCTCGAGCTTCGCGTTTTTGCCGGACCCGGTACTAACTTTGCCGACTTCATGCTTCGGATGGATCACCTCGTTCATTCGCAGATGCCGTTCCAGCACATATACAGGGTGGCCCTTGAAATCCTGCACGTTCCTCGGCATGGCCTCGCTCTCGGCGCGCATGAGCAGACTGGCATCTTCGATCTCGTCCCTGACTTCGCTGAAAGGCTTTTGCAGAGGGCCCAGGGTGCGCACCCACCACCGTTCTCCGCCTTTGGTGCTCTCGACTCGCTGTCTCCGGGTTTTCGCATTGTACCATTGAGTGTAGCGCCTGGTGACGTCCTTGGCGGAGCCGTCATCCTCCATGGCCATGACATAGACCATGCTGTTCAATCGGTCCGACGCTGGTGGCTCGAACCCTGTCTTTGGCTTGTTGATGGTGTTGCGCACAATGGGGTCCAGCGGAATCCATGTAGACGTGGAGGGGGAGTAGACTTCGACCCAGAAGATGGGATAGGGGGACTCGACGATTTTCTTCTTTTTCGGCGTCGCTCGTTCCGGACGAGTCAGGGTTGGGTTTTGAGTGTAATTTTGCGGAGGCGCATGGTAGTATTGCGGCTTCGGTTTTTCCGGGGTTTGGCCTTTGGCGACGCCCGAGAACGGCAGCACTTGAAGAGAGCAGACCAGCCTGGTGTCCACCGCAACCGAGCGAAGCAAGGCGCACAACAGCTGCGCGCCTAGATCTCTCGAGCCGGACCGGGATTGCGCGGCGGCCTCGAAATCATCCAGGTCAAGCAGGTCTTCGGCGTCGTCACTCTCTTTGACAGCGTCGGCGTCGTCTTTCCAATAGGCTCGCTGCATGCCTTTGGCCGTGATGGTCCATTGCTGCCTCCAAATGGTGCAGACCTCCTCAATGCCCTTGATGAAGGAATGTGATCTCTGATATTGTGGCTTCGATTCATCCACGTGCAGCAGTGCGATGACTTTGCGAGGCACGAGAGGCTTCAGGACAGCCTGCACCGACTCACTCTCACACCAGCGATTCCGACTGCTTAGATGGGCCAAAAGACAAACCAGATGCGCTTTGTGCACTTCCAGCCGGATTTTCCTTTCGGCCGGCCCGACCGGTCTGCGCCGCTGGATTCCTCGTCTTGACGGTTCGAGGCTCGATTTGGACAGATCGAGCTCGAGGGACTTTTGCTCCGGTTCCGCACTTACGCCACCGTCCTCTCCGGCCGGCTCCGGCTCCGGCTCCAGTTCTACATCTTCAAACTCCACGTCGGACTCGTCTGAGCCTTCGAAATCATCGTAGACCACCTGCTGCAGCTTTTCTGGATGGTCGTTGGCAGGACCCTGGTTTGTATCCGCGTCCGGGACCGTCTCGGAGGCGCCGAACAGATCAGAGTCAAGTTCGATCTTGGAGGATGGCTCCTCACTGAGCTTGCGTCTTTTGGGGGATCTCAAGCTCGAAGACGAGTCTCGTTCCTCGGCCAGCGCTTCTGCCAGCATCTCGCCATAGACACTGGGGACGTCATTGTCGACCGCTTCTCTGCGACGCGCCGACTGACGCGTCTTTCGCGTTGAGCTGCGTGCTGGCAGGCTCTTCTTTGGTGGCATTGGACTGGAGCGAGGGGGTTTGGGGGTTTCCGCCCGTCAGTCATGGCTTCTGTCCCCAAGCCGTTCCAGATTCGCGACGACTTTCTGTCTCAACAAGGCTCTCGACGGATAGCATTACACAAAGCGAATTTCCGCCCCGTCGTCGGTTTGGTGTGGAATGTCAGCGACAGAGGCGAACTGTTTAGCAATCATAGCAGTCACATGTTGCCTGGAATTAGGGAGACCACGTGATAAGTGACGTAGCAGTAATCCAGCCCACGTGACCCACAACTCCGAAGTCTGGAGGCCTCCAGTCTCATTCCAGCGGCAAAGAAAAAAACGATATGAATCAACTACGCATGGAATAGAAATAGAACTGTCACCACCCGGACTGACTGCTGAGCGAGAGGAGATTGGGCAAAAAGCAAAAAGAAGGGCTGAACTGGGAATTGAACTAGATTGCTGTTAGAATAACGTTTTTGTATGAGGTGGATGGACGATGCTTACCCCAGGACCTCTTACAATCAAGATATCATCTCCCAAAGCAAGAATTCTACCTCTGAACTATTCAGCCGAGACTGATCGAGTTGTTTTCCAACTCAGAGTCGAATCTGAGGTAAAATTTGGCGTCTTTAAGTCATAATGTTACGTTATCAAAGGTGGCTCCACTGCGCTTTGACTCACCAATCCCTTGTGTCTAGTGCCTGCCAGCAAACATGCCAGGTCACTCACTACCTTTCACTCTGCGGCGTGGAGGATGGTCCCTGTGATTTCCATACAGTAGCAGCGGAGCCCCGGATACGTTCGACATAACTGAAGATGACACTCCATGTTGGGGATGGACACTCGCACAACCAAACTACCGCTCCGTCTCACGCAATTGTTATCAGGTTGCCGGCAAGACCGGATCGCCTCGCAACACGTTGATTTGTCCAGGTCATGGTTAAGTCCTCACCGGTGATGTCTTATGTTGCTTAGCAGCACCCGGACATGCCATGATGGAGATCGATGATCTTTCTACACAAGAGGAAATCGGTCCGCCACTGCGTATGTCGGGGGTGATTCTTAACCAAGAGGCCATCCTCCCAATCCAGGGACGGTCCTTTTACTCTGTGCCATCGCTAGAAGAGACCAACTCGTTGCTGTGATGTTCACACCCTGCGAAAAGGTCTAACACAAGTTCATTGCTTCTAATACTACAGGCTTCAATCGACCATGTCGTCTGTTCACGCCGTGGAAAGGGAGCATACCTCCAACGGGAATCACTCCAGTCCCTCGATGGAAGAGTTCCCAGATGCCATCAATTCGCTAGACATTGCAAGAACAGCCAGCCACGGTACGGTTGCGTGGACCACAAGCTGTGCCATGAGTGGAATGGCTGCCGAAGCTGTGTCCTCTGTGCACCAGTATGAACGGCCCGCATCAATGCCGGTGGCCAGTACCCTTCGACGAAATACAATGGCCGTCTTGACGATATTCACCAATCTGTTGCAGGTGAGTTCGTGTACGCTGTGCCATGTCACCGACGCTAAGGCGTGTCTCTTACCTCGAAGATGGTGGTCAATTTTGCCGGACTCGGTGGCGGGTTCATACTCGGAAAGCTGCTGGGAGCCACTACCTCCAATGCGCAATGGATTGCAGCAAGCTATGGATCAGACGCTCGCTCCTCCTATGGCCTTGCATTATGGGCTTTCTGCTAATAACTTTACCTAGCTTGACCCAGGGCGCTATCGTTCTGGTTGCCGGTCCTATCGGCGCTGTATATGGGCATAAGAACATGCTGATATATAGGACTCTCTGGCTAGGCGTTTGCAATCTGGTCTGTGGCTTCTGCAACAACTTCATTACCTTCGTTATCATGCGAGCGCTGTCCGGAATTGGCGGGGCCCTGATCATGCCCAACGCTGTGGCCATTCTCACCATTACCAACCCTCCCGGACTGACTTACCTTGAGGTGCTAGCTTTCTTCTCTGCATCGTAACGTCTCTGGCATTGAGCTTGCTCATTCCGCATGAGGTGCCAGTGAACCGACGTGGGAAGATTGACTGGATAGGGGCCACCATGGTTGTGGCGGCCTTGATACTGTTCAGCTTTGCTTGGAAGTGAGAATCACCTTGGACGCACTTGCATCAAGTCGCCATCATGCTAACCTACTACGACAGTCAAGCTCCCAGTTCAGGGTGGTCGAGCCCAGCCGTGGTAGTGTGCCTTATCGTCTCGATCGCCTTACTCGCTTTGTTTCTGGCTTGGGAACAATATGCCACCCCCCATCCTATCATGCCGCTGAGCATATTCAAGGCACCGTCATTCGGCATCCTCATTCTCGTGGCGCTTTTCAATTTCATGGCGGTAGGGATCTTCTGTTGGTACCAGACACTGTGGCTGCAGGAAATCTGGCATTGGTCATTATTGCACTTCGCCCTCAGTTGGACACCGTTCGTGATCTGCGCCATTGCAGCGGCTTCGTTGTCTGCGTGGCAGGTTCCTCGGCTGGATGCTCAATGGATCTTGGCCATTGGGACCCTGACCATCCTGGGGGCTTGTCTGCTCATGGCCACCCTATCGGAGCCTCGGATCTATTGGCCGCAGGTCTTTCCCTCCGTCGTCCTGTTCGCCTTCTCCCCGGATCTGGTCTATACCGCGGCGCAGATCATCGCCAGCAATTCGGTCAGTCGCCAGCACCAGGGCACGGCCGGCTCTCTCATCAGCATCCTCAACCTCTACGGCGTCAGTTTGGGCCTTGGGTTCGCCGGGACGATCGAGGTCCAGACCAACGACCACGGCCGGGACAAAGTTTTGGGCTTTCGAGCAGCACTATATTTCGGGGTGGCCATGGCTGCGGTCGCTGTGTTGGTCGACGTTTTCTTCATCCGCTGTGTCAAGGATGAGAAAAGGGGCTGGGATGAAGGCGATTTGAGCGCTTTGGCAGATCAGGAACTGGAGGCTCGCGCCATGACAAGTGGTGCATCGCCGCCGACTGTCACTGTCAGTAGTAGAGTGTGAATAATGGCCAGCACCGTCAAAGTTCAACTTTTGATTAGATAGAAAGACCAGTAGTGTCATTAAAATACACCAAGAAGCAGGTTGAAGAAATAAAAACACTATACCAAGGAAGCAGATTGACGGAAGAGATAAAATACCAGGTAGGGATATAGGGATATGCGTACGGATACTCCTGGCGAACAATAAAGCCTTGCTCACGTAATGTCGGCTAGACTTGCCTGTCACGTGCTGGCCCCCCTCAGCCGGCAGCAAGTTGCGGCGAGATGGTCAAGAAATTATTTAGATTTATTTCGCCGCCAAAAAGTTCGAGGCTTCCGCACCAGCAACACGCACCATTGCCGATGCCCACACACCATGAAGAACCTGAGAGAGCAAGTGCGTGGCCTAGAGCTTAACAAGGCCAAGGGTACGGAAGGACATCTCTTGATCCATGAAGGTCATGTGCTGACACGTCCTTGCAGACTTCGACCCCGAAGACGATGTCGTGCCCTCCGCCAGCGAAGCCGAGTCTGAAAACGAGGGAAATTTAGGACAAAACGTGGGCCGCGAGCACTATGAGGCCGTGGGAAAAAGCAGGCTACGCAAGCCCGAGCAGCCTACTCTTGATGCGAAATATGGCGGTGTGGCAGTCAGCCGCAGTGCTTTAGACGAGCATGACGACGATGACGATGAAGACGACCCATTCGCACCGGTGGAGGATTCCGAAGAAGACGATCCTTTCGCTGCGCGGAACGGAAATGTAAGCGGCTCTGAAGAGGGTGAGGGTTCAGATGTCAATGACGATCTTGGGGCGATATTCGATGGAGATGAAAGTGAAGAGATTGACAGCGACGAGGCACTTGGCGAAAGCGATACGGAGAGATTCAAAGACTTCAAGTTTCGCGGGAGCAAGAAGAACCGTCTAGAGCCGACGTCAGGCGAAAATTCTCAGGAAGAGGAAGAGGAGGAAGACACGACAGACGACTCAGACGTGGATATGGGCGATGAATCCGACGATGCAGAGGACGATGGCTCTTCCGTCTCTTCCGCCACGCGCTCCTCGCCGCCTGTCCGAGGCCACAAAGCGTCTCACAATCCCGACCGCGAAGAACTGAAGCGACTCGCCTTCTCATCCGCCTCCACCGCGGGCCTGGCGTCGGCACTGTCCGCGGGGGCCATGGCGGATGTGCAGAAAGGCCGGGCGGTCAAGCAGCAGCGGCAGACGTTCGACCGGCTCCTGGACGCGCGGATCAAGCTGCAAAAGGGCGTGACTGCAGCCAACGACCTCGAATCCGCGGTATTGACGGACGAAGAAGTCCAGCACGCAGCCAAACATGCCGAAGACGCCGCGCTTGCACTGTGGTCGACCATCGCCTCGATCCGATGCACACTCCTCTCCGGCGCCGGTGCCGACAAGGTGGACGCGACAGCAGCGGGCTCCAAGGCCAACGACCTCAAACGCAAACATCCCCACCCGCTACAAGCGACGCGGTCGACGCCTCTCGCGGAAATCTGGGAGCACGCCCAACTCCTCGAAGCAGCCGCCCTCCCGACCCGCCGCCAGACCCTGGACAAATGGCACGCGAAGACCCAGCCCGTGCTCGACACGGCGCCACGCTCGAAACTGCTGCCGACCAAGTCGTCCGCGACCTCGCGCCTGACTGACGTGCTGGACACGTATCTGGCGACCGAGTCAGGGAAGCTGATTGGGCAGAGTTGGACGGCGACGTCGAACGGCAACTCCAATTCCAATACCAATTCCAAATCTAATGCTACTAGTACTAGTACCACTACTACCGGTGGTACTGTCAGTGGACGGAACAGTCATCACGACAGTAGTACCGCGCCAGCAAACGCAACATGGGCCTACGACGACGGCATATTCTACCAATCCCTCCTGCGCGAACTCATCGCGTCGCGCAGTGCCAACTTGACCGCCGGCGCCGGCACAGGCACTGACGGGCCCGTTCTGCTGCCGCCGAAACTGCACCCGTCAGGCAGCCGACACAAGAAAGTCGACACGAAGGCGTCCAAGGGCCGCAAGGTGCGCTACACGGTGCACGAGAAGCTGGAGAACTTTATGGCCCCTGAGGACCGTGCCACCTGGGAGCCGGCCGCGCGTTCCGAGTTCTTCGCCAGTCTGTTTGGGAACGCAGCGGCGCGTGTCTTGGACGAGGATGGGGGTGACGAGCAAGACGCCGGAGAGGACAACGGGGTCGGCACAGGTGAAGCTGAGGCCTTGAAGTTGTTCAGGAACTAGTGACCGGCAGAGGCCTTGAAGTTATTCAGGAACTAGTTGACCGGCACCGGCGAGGCTGAGGCTAAATTATTCAGGGACTAGTTGACCAGCACCGGTGAGGCTGAGGCTAAGTTGCTCAGGAACTAGTTGACCGGCACTGGCGAGGCTGGGGCTGACGACCATAACGCCGGAGAGGACAACGATGTCGGCACCGGTGAGGCTGAGGCCTTGAAGTTATTCAGGAACTAGCTGACCGGCAAGGCTGAGGCTGAGGCTAAGTTATTCAGGAACTAGTTAGTGGTGGTGAACTAGAACTCGTTAGTGGTGGTGGTCGAACCGTCTACATCTACATCTACATCTACGTCTAGTTTTCATTATCATCTTCATCTGATGTTCGGTATCAACCACAACCACAACCACAACCACAACCACTACCACAACCACTACCACAACCACTACCACAACCACTACCACAACCACAGTGCAAGTGTGCAAGCGTGCAAGTTTCTACCAGTACCAGTACCAGTACGTGACGGACCAAGGGCAAGGCCAAGGCCAAGGCAATACCTTACCTAAGTCACATCTCCACCTCCACCAAAACAAAGTACAAAGTAGTTAGATAGGATTGTTGAAGATAGGACTGTTAGATAGGACTATTGAAGAGTGAGTGAGATGTAGCATCTAGCTTCTAGGTTCTAGCTGAGCTTCTAGCTTCTATTTAGCATCTAGCTTCTAGCTTCGAATGAGAATAAGGCCACAAGGCTGAGACTGATATCTTCTATCTGAGAATGAGAGTGAGAATGAGAATGAGAATGAGGCCACAAGGCTGAACCTGATAATCTTCTAGCTTCTATCTGAGAGTGAGAGTGAGAATGAGAATAAGGCCCAAGGCTGAGGCTGAACGTGAGGCTACTAATGATATCTATCTATCATGATTGTTGGCCGGTTTCCACTGTTTCGGGTTCCCACACAATACCACATGTGGTGTTTGTTTGGTTCTCTTGTCGCTCCTTATTCTTTCCCTCCGGTCCGATCCTATTCTAATGTTCTGCAATGCCGCACCTCATTCCCTGCTATTCTAATATTATGCCGCACCTCATTCTCCAGTGCTGCAGTGCACGGGTTGCACGCGAATCTTCCTTCATCGACCCGCGCAGAATCGCATAACCAGCCCTTTGATACTTGACTTTTGTAATGCAATGCAATACACAATACATCCCGTATTTACCACATTCGCCTATGAACGTGAACCCCGTGGAGGTTTGATACTTGACTTTTGCAACGCAATGCAATACATCCCGTACCATAAACATGAAGCCTGGGGAAGTTTGATACTTGGTTTCTGCAACGCAATGCAATGCATCCCGTATTTACTACCTTCGCCCATAAACATGAAACCCGTGGAAGCGAACACAGGCTTGTTTCATCTCGTTTCAGCAAACACAAGCTTATTTCTTCTAGTGGAAAAATACACAAGCTTATTTTCTCGTGGAAGCAAAACAAGCGTATTTTCTTCTCGTTCAGCAAACACAATCTATTTTCTTCTCGTATACCCAGGCACTTGATAAGGCTGCGGAATGAACCACTTGGGCAAAACCCCCGCCTCGTGTTTTCGGTGGATATACGCAGCCGTGACATGTCCGTTCTGCGTAAAATTCGACTGGGTCTCATTGTTGAAGCCGGGAATGGGAGAATATTGTCTCTCGAGTCGGGGAGGGTTGGGAGACGAGGGTATCGATATCGATTGTGAAGAGTCCATGGTATTCAGTGCCTGAGTTTGGGAGACGCCAAGTTCATCGTGGTCGATGTCATCTTCGGGCTCTATGGCCTTCCCCTTCGCTTTTTGGCCCCGTCCTCGTGGTTGAGGCTGAGTTGCAAGTTGCTGGTCTTCCGTCAAGACACAGTCAGGTTGTGGGCAAAGTGTAGGAGGATCCAGGTCTAGATCGCCCTCTTCCTCATCTTCCTCATCTTCATCAGTGAAGACTTTGTCAAGTCCCAGATCGATGTTGACTTGTGATTGGCTTTCGCCGGTATATTGAGGCAGCTGGCTCATGGGGATATGGCACGAACTGGAATCCTTAATCGTGATCTTTTCCACCTTGGACTCGTCACTTTCTTGTTCGCCGTCCTCTGGCGTGTAGGAAAACATGTTAAAGTATCCCTGCGTTGCTTCTTGAGTCGACATCTGGGACGGATGTGGCAGCGACGCCGGGCGGACTGATTTTGGAGTTCCAGCTTTTGTCGAGGGCAGAGATGGTGAAGATGATTGCTGCCCAATGTCGTTCAGCGGTATCTTTGTCGTCGAGACATGAGTGCTTGACCGATGCAGTGTCGCCGGTTTGGGCAGAACCATCTCGTCAGAGTCATCTTCACTATCCGGCACTCTTTTTGGTGGGCTTCTAACAGGAGACTGCTCAACTAATCGTGGAACTGGCAATGGTTGCTGCAAAGGTACTGTAACTTCGATTAGGGCGGGATTCAGAACATCCCCTTCTGGACCTGGTTGGGACTGATGAAGTGCCGTCGGAGAGTGATTCAGCAACAGACCAGCAGTCGCTGTGCTTTCCGTCTGGTGTAGATACACCAAGGGCGGTGGAGAAGAGACACGATGGTCTACTGCAACATTGAACTGTGTATCATTGGCAATGGGCGAACCAAAGTCGCTGTCTTCGACATCGAAGTCCCCGTCTTGTTCGAGAGGATTTGAATCATCTCGCATAGCATTCACGCTTTTCGTAGGGGAATAGTTGGCACAGTCAGGCGTTTGTGCGTCCAAACCTCTCCTGTCCCCAATGAACTCACTGATATCTGGAAGGGTGTCTTGAGTTTGAGTTTCGACATTGGTAGGGCTAGACTGAACACCCTGTGCCTGACTGGTTGACGGGATTTCTGCATCAGTGTCCTGCGCTTCAATGTACAATGGCGCCTGGGCTGGCGCCTGGGCGTCCGCGGGTGGCTGAACTATTTGGTTGCCTTGCTGACGAGGCGACGAAGACGAAGGTATAGACCATAGGTTTGCTTGGGAATCTTCGATACATTTGGGCTGTCGAGGGTGACTCCGCTTGGGCAGTCTCAAGGTGACAATCTTCTTCGTGGTCTTCATCAAAGAGCGCTTGGGGGCCCGACGTGACTTGCCCGGGGAAAGTTTCAACTTCGGCCCAAGTGGAATGTTCACCGAGCGCTCGGCCAACGGTGTCCTTTGAAAAGGTGCTGGAGGCTCGGATATTTTTCGACAGGTCCTTCGCGTGCTCGGAGGCAAGCTCTCAGGAGACTGACTTGACAACACAATTCCCCTGTTCTTTTTCGGTGTGTGCGGCAACAGTGTTCGACCTTGTGGCATTGATCCGGCAATATCCAAGTCGTCGACGTCAGTTTCGTTCGAGTCCTGGATTTCCAATGGATATCCTAGCGTGCCTCTTGGTTTGTTGTTATCATTGTTGTTCTTCGGCGTAATCGTTCCCAATGCCTCTTCAAAATAAGCCAGGTTCTGAACCGGATCAGAGAACACATCATTCCTCGACGCCAGCCGCCTGGAGGTGCGTCTTCGGGAACTTGAAGGCTCATAATCCTCAACTTCTGCCTTCCTTTTCCTTGTGCTAGGTTTATATTCTTGACTCTCTGCGTGCATGGGCGCAATCTTCCTCTTCGTCGATGTGTTTGCCGTACTTGGGGCTGCTTTCTGCCTGCGCGGCCTTCTCGGGCTGTCGTAAGTTCCATCGAGCTGCGGAAGAGGGTCATTGCCTCCGTCCACCAGTGGCACCCATGTATCGTCAAAGTCTGCATTGTCCGGAGGCGGAAAACTGAAGAAATCCATCTGAGTGAGAGTCGAGTTGCGCTTCTTCACGGTGCGTCGGGAATCTGTTGCCCGTCTGAGGCGCAGGCCCTCGCCCTCATCTGCAGCAAATTGTCCGTCCTCTTCCTCAAAACTCGTAGGAGGGGTCAACCATTGTGCTTGGGTCAACGTCTGTTGACTGTTTCGGGACCGGCGACTGGTACTGGACTTGCCCTGGATGCCGTTGAGTCGCGGTCGTTTTTGGGATGGTGGCGTCAAAGACTTGGTCTTGCGTTTGGTGCTTGTAATTACCCATGGCGATGCAGACATGGCGCGTGTTGTCGGCAGTAAGCCGTTCTGCATGTGAAGTAGTCGAGTGCACGCAGAGGTGGCAGTACTAGGAGCCTGCCGTCGTCAACTCGCTCTAGTCGATCGCGGGGCACGTGTTGGGCGCGTCGCGTGTCACAACGCGAGGGCACGTGACTCAACCTCTTCCCCGACAGAGAGCCTCGTTCAGGGGCTAGGACAGGACAGGACGAAGAGAACGGACAAGAACGGACCTTGCATTGGAAAATATGTTACGTCAATTTACTTTCGCTAACCGACAATGCCACCCTCCCAAATGCTGCCTGTTGTGCACAAAACGCCCCTTGCAAAACATTCCATTTGGGATATCATTCCAATGCTCTGTACAATGCTACTGACAAAATCATCGCAGGAGGCAAACCTTCTGCCAACGGCTTTACCGCCGCACATGTCGAAGTTTGTGTCCGTCTCCAAGTCCTCGCCTGAGGTGGGCCCCGAGATACTGCTTCTCGGGGGACTCTCCACGGCGGACGACATCTCCGGAACGAGCCTCAAGGTAAGCGTCGAAATATGTACGGCGCTTCAGGCCGGATGCGCCTGGGGCGTGAATTCCAGCCGGGTGGGCAGCCTGCCAGACGACGAGGCTAGAACATTCTTCTTGAAACGCTGCAGAACTGGCGTAGGGCAGGATATCCGCCGGCCGCTCGGTGAATTGGAGCGCAAGGCCGCCATCGACATGCCAAACAATGTGGCAGTGCATCACCCAAGCACCAGGGTTGTCTGTCTCAAAGCCAATCACCGTGTAGCCGGGTGGGTTACCGGGCCCAGAGGAGCCCATCAGCATGGCCGTGTCGCGCCTTGTCGGGTTCTTGAAGTTGAGCGTCGATACCAAGCTTGGCGTCCAGGTGACGGTACCCTGGCCCAGCACGCTCATGTCGTGGCCATGTAAATGCATCGGATGCGACGCGAAGAACTGGTTCTGAATGATGAAATAGACCCATTGATTGACCACATTCAGCTCGATCGGGTTCGAGATGAGTGAACGATTGCCATGCTCTGCAATGGTCTGAAGAGTCGGTTGGGTGTAATTGACGTTGATGGCGCCATTGTTCAAGAACCAGCGGACCACAACGCCATCGTCGCTGGTTGCGATCCGCGCGACGTTCCCAGCTGGCAGCGTAGAAGCTGTAGCAGCGAACTCGTCGGCTGAGCCGGCAGGCTTCTCGAGAAACGGCACCAACGAAGCGATCGGCTCGTCCTGGCAGATGGCAAAATCGGCGGACGTGCGGTTGCCAAAGGTCGACGTCGGCAGAATGGCCTCAGCGCCCTCGTAGAGGATGATGCCGTTGGCGTTTCCGAGGCCGCCGTTGTCGCAACTGCTGGGGCACCCGGTCTGAGTGACCGCCCGCAAGAAGTAGCCGGCGACGGGCTGGTTCATCTCGACGACGACATCATAGCGCTGGCCAATACCGATGTGCAGCCACTCGGTCGTGTATGGGACAATAGGGACATAGTCGGTAGCAATCACCGTCATCACATGGTTATCGAAGTGCACCGTATACATGTTTTGTACACCGGAGTTGATGAGGCGGAATAAATGCTTCTTTCCTGGTTGGACCGACCACAGAGAATGTTGGCCAGCCGAGAGGTCAGGGAGGGTGTTCTTGCCGTTGAGCAGGTAGTTTACGGTACTAGATAGAGAGGAATCAGTATCTCAAGCGTTGGACGATATAAGACAGAGCAAATCAAGGCAAGGCTGAGATGCCGGGTAGACAAGACTGTAACTCACCCAGTAGGGCCGGTCTGGATGATTCGTTCATTCATTTGAGCTGCGGTTACCTCGAAGACATCGTCGATCATGACAGTGCCCATGTCGATATCGTAGTTGGCTGTGGCAGGGCCGTGGACAATCATGGGTCCACGAATGCCGTCCCCGTACTGGGTCATGGTGTGAGAATGGTACCATCCGGTCCCGTATTGATTGAGCTTCATGGTGTACGTTCGAGAAGATCCAGGAGCAATGCCACACTCGGTAATGCCAGGAACACCATCCTGATCATTGGTCCCTTTCTGCGTGATTCCTGTGAAGCCATATTAGCTACTCATCATCCATCAAATCAGAAAGCTCCATACCATGCCAGTGGATCGAGGTAGCATTGTCCTGCAGCTGGTTGTGGACGTTGACCTGCAGAATGTCGCCCCAATTGCATTCAATTAGCGGCCCGGGAACTTGACCGTTGATTGCAAAGGCCAGTTTTGGCCCACTACCATCGAAATCAATGGTGGTGTTGGTAATTGTAAAGTCGTACGAGCAAGTCTGCCCAGTCGTGTACTCGGCTGCATAGTAGTCGGTGCTGATGCTCCTCCCATCGCACCATTTGCTTCGGTCAGTTGGACTGTTGCACGAACCACCTTGGTTACCAGTCTGAGGAGCAGTCACGTTGGAGGACAGAGATCCAGGAGCCGGTAAGGAGCCATTGTTTGGCGAGTTAGTGTATGTTGGGGCTGGCACGGAAGAGGTGGCTGTAGGAGCATCGCCCGTCCAGGTGAAGACCTCGCCATTAGTGGCTATGGTGCTCAAATCGTTTGTCGCATCGCTAGTCGCAGTAGGGTCAACAACGAGGCTGGCGATGGTGGTCGTAACACCAGAAGTGGTCTCACTTCTAGAAATGGCTTCGACAATAACTGAAACAGTCGTGCCCGCAGCCGCTGTTACGTCAGCTGCTGTTACGGCGTCAACCCGTACACTGGCGGTTGACGTCGAGGACGAGAAAGCTCCGCTGTTGCCATCTACAGTTACAGGGGTAGTGGCGCAGGCACTGGGTTCAACAAAGATGGTTGACCAGTAGATGGTGGTGGCTTCCTTGAAGATAGTCGCGGTGGTCGTCGTGGTAGTCGTCGCGGTAGTCGTCGCGGTAGTCGTTGAGGTAGTCGTTGCGGTACTCGTGGTGGTACTCGTCTTGGTAGTCGTCGCGGTCGTCGTCGCGGTAGTTGTTGCAGTAGTCGTGATGGTGCTAATAGCGCATGTAGCCTCTCCGCTCTGAGCCAACGCATATCCTGCCAGCCCGAGGGCTAGTAGGCCTGGTATCCTTGAGAACCTCATGGCGACATCCTAGGGAGATTTCCGCAAATATTAACGTGTTAGTCTTTCGAAAAGATCGGCAGGCTCTAGTTTCAGTTGTCCGCCTTGAACAACGTAGTGAGAGACTCGGGAAGAATGGGCCAACGAAGGGAACGGTAAATGCTCAAAAGTGAGATTAGGATGAGGGAGAGCAGTGTTCGAGGAAGTACATGGATCGATGGGTTTGAACTGGCAGAGGCGACTTGCTCATAAGTTCTCCAGAGAACAGTCAAGTGCCAGCCCCTTTGACGAACCAGCAACGGCCCACCTCGACAGGACAGGGGGCTAGAGAGCGACAAGCCGACATAGCGATTGGCTCTAGCACCCCATTTCAGGCTCCGGAGGGAGTTCAGGAGGATGGCGGCAGGACCCCTTGGAGCTGTCAGAGACGAGCTCTTTTCTGATCATGCCATGCATCCTGTCTTTCAAGGTCTCGACCCCAGCCTCAGAAAGGCTGAGAAAGTGGCAGGAGTGGGACTTCCAACGTTGACAGGTTGACGGTCCTTGGTACAGTACCTGGCGGAAGGGAGTCGCCTTTCAGGGACGATGTCCAGCTGACAGTCCTGCATATCCCTATATGAGGGATCCCTTGGTAGGATACCAATCTCAGTATCTTCCTCAGGTTGATGAACTTAACTTGAGTGTTTGATGCAACGCGGTGAGAAACAGACACGATCCGACTCCGTATACCGATTTCCAAGATCCCAAGGTGGCTGACAGCTTGTCAAGGAGCACTGACAGGGCGTGGTTGGTTGGTTGGTGCGCGCCCGGGGCCTAAGCCCAACTCCAAGCTCTGCGCGACCCAGCAACGCTGTGATACCTATAACCTATACGCGTTGTAACCGAGCAGCCGGCATCTACCCGTTCTCGCCCTGTGCCATGTAGAAGAATTCCTAGTGTGTCTTCGTATGCACTGTGTTGAGTGTTGAAGATGGATGAAGGGAAGGACACAGAGACTTATTAGTGACCTCTTACTAAGTACTCTGGTCACGTGGTAGCACGTGAACCCTAACCCTAACCCTAGCCCTAACCCTAACTCCCACGTGACCAACTCGTGGTGCGGAGTAGATAGACCACGTATGCCACCACGCACAGGCGTCCAACAAGTATCAACGGGGACAGCGAGCTGAACAACAAGATCGATTGCATACTCATATAACATGTCTACCATCTAGAGCCGCATCTCCAGCACCGCGCCCGGCCAATTCTCAGACTCAAAATTCCCTATCACTCTGAATCCTTGTCGCTCGTAATAACTTTTCAAACGTATTCTCCGTAAGCATGCCATGCCTACAGAAGTCGAGGAAGGATGAAGGGTTCGTTGGATCGACTTACTGCACAAGCCTGTTATCGTTCCCTCTCCAACAATCAAGGCAAAGACGCCTGATGCCGAGTTTCCGTGCTTCGTCCTTCGCGTGAGAGATCAACGCCGCTCCTGCACCTTTCCCATGTGGCGCCGTTCTTCTGTCGCTCAATAGGTACAACACGTAGATGAAGGGATCGTTGTCGTCGTTTTCTGGCACAATATCCCGGACGTAATCAGCCGACTGGCCTTGGAGGATCATGCCTGCAACTGGCAGTCGAACGGCGGCGGTCGTACTTTCACTAGTATCGGTGGCGAGCTCGAGCAATTCGGACGAGAGGTCCTCCCGTTTGATCTCAACCTCGGCGATGTAGGCTCTGACCCAGTCTCGACTCCATGCATGGTCCCAGCCTCGCTCGCTGCTTTCGACTTTACCCCGATACTTGGCCCGCTGATCTTCTTGGTCGCTTCTTGAAGAACTGCCCCATTGCGCGCTGCTGCCGATTGAAGATAGAAAGGGCAGCTGACTGTCAAAGTTTCGGAGCAGACGCAGTCCGTCATCTGTGGCGGTGGAAGCGGGACGGATGGAGATGGAAGGCATCGCCGATGGATGTGATGTGAGGTTAATGCGAATTTCCAGTTTCCCAACCAGAATCACATCTACGGAGTAACTCTGTATATGTAGGCAGTTGTTTGGGATTGAAGAAGTGTGACGCATTCGTGCCAAGAAAATTCGCAAAGAGAGACGGTTCAAGTCCATTCAAGGGGGTTTCAATATAGACGCAGGGCAGATACCAGATACCAGATACCAGCAAGATGCAAATTTCACAAGCTACTGAGCCATCTGGCGTCCGAGGGCTAATTTCTCAGATGATGTGATGCTCTCCTCCAAGTCATTCATGGGTATCTCAATCTCATGCATCAACGCCGGATTGTGATTGTCCAAACCTCCCCCACCAACCTGCCCATATCAAAGCCGGCCGAGCCATCTCTGCTATTTCATGGCAAAATCAAACTCTTCGAAATCTTCCCTCAGGCCTTGCGCGTCTTCCTCCTCCGCCACATGCTCGCTCCCGTCCTTGCGTAGGAGTGCATCCATCCAATTAACCCTATTCTCCAGCTGCAGCAGCCCTGCCATGACCTCCCTACCAAACCAGATATTGAATTTTTGATCGTTCGGAAGAGGGAAGTACATCGACTTGGTCACCCCGAAATCTGTCTCGCTGCTCCCATTCGTGTGATCGGCCATCTCGACTAGGTCGGACACCCAAGTCCACACCCGAAAGAAGTCGGACCGCTCAGGGAGCTCGCTGTCAGGATCACAGGGTTGGAAGGGAGGATACTCGTTTCGCTCTCGTGCGACCTTGAAAGCAGCTTCAACCAAGCCTTTCCTCACATGTTCAGCCTGACATGCCATCAGTTGCCAGTGGTGATGCCGGATGCCTGTGCGGTTGACTTCCCAGCAAACCGCGCCTAGTTGACCCTGACTCTTGGAACCGATCATTGTACTCAGGGCTTTACGGAACCGGTTCATTTCCTTGAACTCATTGGTCACATCCTCGGCTGCTCGTTTGCCCTGCGCCAACTCGTCTGCAGCGTGGTAGTATGGGATGATCATGACATGACCGGAAAACGAAAGTTGAGGAAAGGTTGATGGTAAAGGTAGCGGCCCTCGTGAAGCGGTGACCATGCTTTCTTCGGCGAGTGAAACCACTAGATGCGTCTTCGCTCCAGCCTTGTTGAGACACATGAAGCAATCGTTAGGGTCCTTGTTTTGGTTCCGGCGCGCACGTTTGTAGTGACGTCCATCTTGTCCACCGTTCCCAAATCGCCTGTACGACTCTTGATCTTCCAAGGCCTGTCTCTTCCTCGGCGGCGAGGACCGGATGAAGGGTGATAGACGGGGTGGCTCTATCGTCGGCGGAGGACGTGAAGTGTCTAAAGCGAATGCTGTCATCCACTCTTTCGTAGGAGCAGAGACACTTGGGAGACTTTTGAATCTGGTGACTGCAGGCTCTGCCAGCGAATCATAGCCAACATGATGCTTGAAAGGTTCCCGTTCCCAAACCCCCGCAGTGCTGCTGGAGAAATGATACCACGGTTTCAACGCTTGACACAAATTTGAGATCGATTGGGTGCCTTGGTTGCTTTCGACGCCCTCTGGCAGCGGGACAGTTGATCCATTGGTGACATTGGCCGGCCACTGGTTCGTGACCACGATATGAGCGGAATGTGCACCATGGAGCCCTCGGGCATCGGCATCCAAGTACAAGGGATCACAATTTCCGAGTTTGTGGGTGAGCGATGCTTCGTCCGTCACCAGTCGACCTCCAAGGTAGACAATCTTCACCCCTTCCGTAGTGGTCATGGTTCCCTTGCGACCGAGGTAAAAGAGATTGGGACAGAGATCATTGTCACCCTCGAGCTTTTCCTTGACAGTGTCGGGGAAGCTGGAATCACCTATTGTGAAATAAGTTGGAAGTGGGACGTTGATGTGCCCTTGGAGCAGCGCTTGCACGTCATCTGAGTTGCTCTCGTCGCCCTCCGCGCCAAATAGGTCACCGACTACCAAGGCCAGGGTAAAGTTCTGCTTGGCTTGAAGTTTGGAGATTTTTTCGAATGCCTTTCTGAGCTGGCCCTGGACACTTCCGACCACGAGTCTGCAGAGAGTTAGATCTGGACCAATCAGGATTCATTTCTGGCCTTACACTTTCGCGGCCCCCATGTTGGACCTTGGAGCCTGGAAGCAGCAATGACTAGCTTGGAAGACCAGATGAATCAGTCTAGACGCGAACTTGGCCCATAACCACTATCACCAGATGAGGAGAAGGGAGATGAGGGAGAGGCAAGCGCTAGTGGTGGATGCGAAAGGAAGGAAGGAACAAGCCCGAGTTCAGGATATATATATAGGTAGTTTCCTGCCTGGCGGACACTAGATGTCACATGTCAGTGAAAGCGCGCGAAGGCAGATTGCTTTGATCGTGCCAGTGCCGTACCTTTCAAGTGATGCTTGTTTGATGCATATGGTCAAGAGTGAAGAAATCGTGTCGCTTTTCAGGCATATGCTTCTCCGTATATCTAGAGCGGAGTATATTGCCTTCAGCTGCCGATGTCATGCGGGGAAAAATTCGAGGCCGGAGGAGCCAGTCTCGCCGCAGCCTCCACCCTCCAAAAAATAAATCCATGCCTGATCAGACATGACCATCTACATCGCTACCAATTTCCCTGTTCATCCTTTATATTGAACACCTCTGATTACGCCATGATAGCAATCCTCCTACGGTGAGCTTGCAGTCATGGGCCCCATCTCCCCCGGTGCCCCTAGCGGACTACATCGCAAGAAGAAGAAACCTGCCCCGACCGCTTCGACAAACCTACACCGATATGAACCCTTCACAAAGCGCATTTCGAGACTGAAAATCGACCCGGTCCATACGGTGGAAAAGCGAAAGCCTTCCAACAATGAGGCGGATTTGACACAAAGCTTTTTCCGCACTGCCCTCGACGAGTGGGCCGAATTGAACTTGTCGCAGACATTCACGAGTTTTCTGAACAAGGCCAGCCCGCTGAGCGAGAACCTCCCCCAACTTCTCCACCATGCCGATACCATCTTCGACCTACTCGTACAACACATCGAGAAGAAAGATGCTCTGGCGTTGGAGCCTCTCCTCGGCCTCCTCGCACACTTGGCCCATGATCTCGGCCAGCGGTTTGAACAGTACTTCTCCCGTACAGTGGAACTGGTCGCGTCGGTGGCCGCATCTCATGACAGTGCGGAGGTGATTGAATGGTGCTTCACCTGCCTGGCCTGGATGTTCAAATACCTCTCGAGATTGCTCGTTCAAGATCTGCGCCCTCTCCTTGACATTATGACACCATACCTGTCCGCGAGAAAAGATTACATCGTTCGATTTAGTGCGGAATCGCTAGCGTTTCTGCTGAGGAAGGCTGCCGTGCTGTACCAGAAAAGAAAAGCCCCTCTGAATCTCGCCATGAAGCATCTACTGGGAGGACTCGTTCAAGAGGAAGGATCCACTCAGCTCAAGTCATATCAATTCGGTGTCATGAGCCTTTGTGTTGAAAGCGCACAAGGCATAGACTATCAATTGCACTCCAGTGCTGATTCCTTGGTGCGAGCTCTTTTGGACGCCGCCGCACCCTTAAGCGGAGAAGCAGAAGTCCGATCAACGGTGGAGGGTATTTTGATTGCACTGATTCATGAGACCAACAGTGCTGGGTTCCAGCCCGCGCTAGATGTCATCCTGGATTATGTTCGAGAACGAGCCATTTCCACCGAACCAAGCCAGGTGTTTTTCGCCCTGAGACTTATCACTGTGGTCATCGCGACAAGAAGAGGGTCAAGGATTTCCAGTTGGACGGCTGTGATACAGGCTTTTCTCGACATCGCGCAGACCGCCGTCCGTAGTGCGAACGAGGACAGTCAGAGTCAGACCAAGCGAGATCTGATTGCCATCTCTGCAGGAATCTTTCAGTATGCGCCGATGGACCAGTTGCTACCGTTTTCGCAAAAGTCGATGGATTTCTTGACAACCCAATTGTCTGCGCGGGAGTTTTTCGCGTTCTGCACCACCTGTGCCGAGCTGGGGCGGGAGAGGTTCACAGACCTTGTGCTACCTCGGCTCCAGCAATACATCTTGAACAATTGGCGTGGTGACGAGGTTGGCGTATATTACTTGCTGGAAAGACTTCGGGAGGACGGTATTATCACTGGCGGACGTGCAAGTGCGGGATCTCTCAACTGCCCTGACTTGGAGGCCTCCGCGGTCCATGAACTGTCTGCAAATGCCGCCGAGGACACGACTTTACCAGTCGAGCAATTTGCGGGACGGATTCACCTGCCGGTTAACCTTCGCCATTCTTCGGATTCAAAGGTCACTGCCGCTCTTCTTGATGCTTACCGCGCCATGATCGTCGGCGTTCTCAAGGGCCATAGCGATTCAGATCTTCGTCGACGTGTACTGCTAGGTTGGGGGTTTGAGACCTATCTTGACTTTCTGCCCGATGGAGATGCTGGAATTCAAGAGCTTATTTCCTTAGTACTCCATACGTCCCCTGTGCATTTTCGGCTTCCGCTCTTCCTACAGGAGAGTATCCGTCTGCTGCAGAAGGGCGATGTTTCTGCTGAAGCGCAAGACAGGAATCTCGAGAGCGTCCGATACGTCCTTATTCAGAACTTGCTCAGTCCATCATTCCCTCTGAAAGAGGCCTCTTTAAAGATTCTTACCATGTTGGCCCCGGCAGAGATCAAAGAATGGCTTTCTGGGGTAGCAGATCTGATGCTTGAAATCCTCAGAACGCCATATACACCAGCTGACGTCAGGACAATCGCCATGCTTCTCAGGCGCCTTCCACAAAGACAGGACAAACTTGGTCCGGAATCGTCTTACCAGAACCTGATACCATTTTTCTGTCTCGGCATGCTATCCTATTACCACGATCAAACAAGAAAGGAAGTCAGCAACGTGTTAGCTCAAATGGTCGAGTCCACGGCTGTCGAGGATTCGATCATCAACGTTGCTATTCAGTGGCTACAGGCACCTCCTACTATCGAGAATGCTCAGGAAGCAAAGCCTGCGCGGGCGGTACAGAAGTCGTCAGCTTTCGAATGCACAAATCTCTACCATGTAGATTTCTTGTGTGCCAAACTTCATGATGACTTTTATCAATCCGGCGAGCGACTTCGCAGTTTAGTCGAGCATAAGCACCAATTGGAAAACACCAGGACACCAGAGAGCAGTCGGACGTTGGCTCTGCATGTGTTAACGGCAATTCCAGCATCGGCTGAGCGCCGATCTCGTTTATTGGTGCCGATATTCCTCGCAGCCCCAATGAATCGCGGACAGCTTCAGCAAAAGGCCGCGTCAGAATCCTCTACATCTTCACATACGCTCAGCCCAGATGTTGATGTTCACGAATGGTCTCTTGCCGACCGAAAAGCGTTGCTGACCCTTTTCGGGAAGTTCCTTAACCCCCGTGTGCTCTTCAGATCAGGAGAGGTCTACGATAAGCTTATCGATCTTCTAAGCAACGGCAATAGCGAAATCAGAAAGCTTGCGCTTCAAGCAGTACTCTCCTGGAAAGATCCATCTCTTGTCAGCCTTCAAGATACTTTGATCGACGTAGCTGAGGACAAAATCTCGACCACAGACCTCGGCGCTTTATTGAGTGCTGAGGAGGCCCAAAGCACAATCAAGCAGGACGACCGCAGTACGGTTTTCCCCGTCTTGCTAAGGCTTGTCTTTGGCCTCATCGTCGGTCGAGCAGGTACCGCTGGCTCACAAGAAGCAAGAAGAAGATCAATTTTGCGGACGCTTTTTCGTATGAGTGAAGGCGAGGTTACCGTGTTCCTGGACATCGCTCTTGGAAAATTGAGGGATATCAAAATCGCCGAGTTCAGACCCGAATACGTCGGCCCGGACGCCCATGACATCCCGGAGGATCAACAGTATGGGTTTCTGCGGCTGTTGTTGTCCATGTTAGAGGCATTACAGAGTCGATTTGCTCCTTACGGACCCCAAGTTGTTGATGCCGTGGTGTTCTGTCTTGCCAGGGCATCTCGACAAAGTCATGCCATTGCAGAACCATCCGCTTCTTCATCGAGTCTGACACGCAGCATCAGGCGAACGTCGTTACAATCTCTCGTTTTGCTGTTCGAGCATTGTGAGGGCGTTGATTGGCCGTCATACTTACCCACACTCTTTGCAAATGCAATCAGTCCCCGACTGGAGACATTCTCCACAGAGTCGAGCCAGGGAATATCCGGGTTGCTACGCTTGTTTGCTTCCTGGGTCCATTCCAATGCCCTGGTCGGCTGTCTGAAAGAGTACGATGACAGAGTGCCGGATGTCCTCTGGCAATGTCTGACTACGCCCTCGGCACAAACAGAAGTGAAGGTCTTCATTCTGCAGGACATCGTCATCCCTTGGGTAATGCTGGCTGACGACAAATCGGCGGAACCAAACAAGGCGGGAGAGCTACTGAGCACAGAAGCTGACGGCTTGCTAAAGGCACTCTTAGTTCTGCTTGAAAACACCCCGCCCAAAGAAATCCTCGGCGCCATTACAACTATTTTGCCTAAACTTGCGCCTTTTGCAACGTCTCCAGAGTCTCGGCGATCTACTGTTAGTCTTCTAATCAGTCTATTGCGTGACTCAAGCCACAAGGTGCCTCCAAATGTCAAAGGTCAACTCCTGGCTTCGATTCACAGCTTCGTGGATACCGGCGGCAACATCATAGATGAGAACTCACAGAAAGAGTTGTATGAATTGGTATCGTCATTGTTCAACTACTTCAAGGATCAGTCCAATCGTCAGGTTCTTTGTGAGATCCTCGACATCCTGTCTCGTTACGATGCTTCCTTAGAGCAAGCTGTTCGACTTTGCCAAGATTTGAATGCCAGCTCAACACAACGACTTGAAGAGATCGACTATGACAGGCGTCTACAGGCCTTCCACGCGATCAATGCTTTGGAGGTTGGCCAGCAGAACAAGTTGATATGGCGCCCAATCGTCTTCAACCTGCTATTCTTCATCCGGACAATGGAGGACTTCTCTATACGATCCAATGCTATAAGCTGCCTTAGGCAGTTCGTCGTCAAAGCGTCCGAAGGAGAGATCCCTGAGTTGCATGATCTGATCCGAACAGTGATTCTGACAGCCGTCAGAAAGGGGATCAGACATGAGTCGGAGCTCATACGGGCCGACTTTGTCTCTCTTTACGGTCTCCTAGTACAGCACGCTCGTGGGGACCCGGATCTCGAAAATATGAGTGTGCTTCTAGTCGGCAACGACGAGGAAGCGTCGTTCTTTGCCAACGTCCTTCACATACAGCAACATCGCCGTCTCCGGGCCATCCGACGTCTTGCCTCGGAAGTTGAAAAAGGAGCCATCAATGCACAAAACAATGCAGAGGTATTCATCCCTCTGCTGGAAATGTTTGTCTATGATTCCAACACGGATGAATCGGCTCAAAATACGAAAGGCCAGAGCATAGTAGCCATGGGGACTCTACTGCAATGGATTAACTGGAAGCAATTCAAGACGTTGTTCCGGCGGTACAGAAGTGACCTCGGTGCGGCAGAAAGCACCCAAAAAGCTGCTACCCGACTTCTGGCACACGCAGCAGATGCCCTGTTAACAGCCCGAGGTTACCAGTCCAACACATCCAACACAGACAGCCAGCAGGTCATTCCCTATTTGGCGAAGTCGATCCGAGATAGAGAAGTGGTGGAGAATGAATTGAGAACTCACTTCATCCCCAAACTTTCCGAACTAGTCCACTACAAAGACGAGACGGAGATCAGCTTCCGGATTCCTGTCGCCGTGACCACGATTAAGCTCATCCAGATGCTGCCGCCTGAGGAAGTGCAGATGCTCGCGCCACCGATCATACTCGATATCGCACAGATCCTCAAGAGTCGCACTCAAGAGTCACGAGATATTGCGCGCCGTGCTCTTTGTGATATCGTCACTCTACTAGGAGCGCCCAGCCTACAGTTTGTGCTTAAAGAGATGCGTTCTGCGCTCACCAGGGGTTACCAGCTGCACGTGGTGTCATACACGCTCCATTCAATTCTAGTGGCGATTACGCCTCACACTGAGCTTGGCGATTTGGACTACTGCGTAGATGACCTTGTTCTGGTCGTCATGGACGACATTTTCGGCGCCGTCGGGCAAGAAAAGGAGAATCAGGACTACATCAGCATCATGAAGGAGGTCAAAAGCAGCAAAAGCTACGACTCGATGGAACTACTTGCCCGCTCCATCAGCGTGGGTGCACTTTCGAAGCTGGTAGCCCCCATTCAGACCATCTTGTCCGGAAACCTGACTTCGAAGCAAGTCAGACAGGTGGATGAGCTCCTCCGAAGGCTGGGGGCAGGCGTGTCGCAGAATCCTTCGGCAAGCAAGCGGGACTTGTTGGTATTCGCTTACCAGTTGATCCAGTCGCTGTACAAGCAGAAGGAGAACCATTTGAATCTGGCCCGGTCGCAGACGCTTGAAGAGACGAGTCGCCAGAGGTATCTGATCCAGCTGAGTTCGGCAAACAAGGCGACTGGCGGCCAGACATCGCCATTGTTATACAAACTGGCTCGGTTTGCTTTGGATCTGGTGAGGTCTACGCTCCACAAGCATGACGACGTCCTCACGGTCGAGAATGTCCACGGGTTTCTTCCCGTCATTGGGGACGCCATGATCGAGGGCCAAGAAGACGTCAAGATCTCTGCGCTGCGCTTGTTGTCAGCCATCATCAAGTTGCCGATGGATGAGCTCGACCAGAATGCTCTCCTGTATGTGCGGGAAGCGGTGAACCTGGTCAAGAATTCGACCAGCACCAACGAAGAGGCTGCCCAGGCTGCGCTTAAGCTGATGGCTGCGGTGCTTCGGGAACGCAAAAGTGTCAAGATCCGAGACTCGGACATTGCAGATCTATTGCACCGCATCACCCCGGATATCGAAGAGCCAGACCGGCAAGGCGTGACGTTCAACTTCATCCGGGCAGTCATGGCCCGGAAGATTCAATTGCCTGAGATCTACGAGCTGGTGGACAAGATCGGTATTATGATGGTGACCAACCAGACTAAGGCGGCACGCGATCTAGCTCGAGGTGTTTATGTCCACTTCTTGCTGGAGTACCCCCAAAGCTCGACCCGCTGGACCAAGCAGCAAAAATTCCTCCTGAAAAACCTCGAGTACGCTTATCCCGAAGGCAGGCAGTCAGTTATGGAGGCCATCAACAGCCTAGTTGTGAAGGTCAAAGGAGAAGCCGCGCAGGAGTTTATTTCGACCTTCTTTATTCCCATCGTGCTGCGAATGGCGAACGATGAGAACAAGGGCTGTCGGGAACTTGCCGGGGTGTTGCTTGGTCAAATCTTCCGCCTGGCCGACCGAGCCCGCCTCCGAGACTTGTTGGAGCCTTTGCGGTCCTGGTCTGAACAAGAAGAAAACCCGGCGCTACGAAAAATCAGCCTACAAGCCTACAGCATCCTTCTGGGCCCGGGAGTCGCTCTGGACCAGGAAGAAGTCGCTCACATACGTGATCGTCTGGCCAAGATCCTTCAGAGCCCTGTGACCGAGGATGGTGATGAATGGGAACTTCTTTTCCATGGCTTGTTGCTCCTGGCGGGATTGGTAGAGACTCATCCCGACGTGGTCTTGACCCCAAAGCAGGCGCGGCTGTGGTCGGCGGTGTGGAAGTTGTTGAGTCACCCCAATGTCTGGATTCAAAGCACTTGTGCAAGCTTGATCCAAGACTTCTTCCGGCATTGTGGATCTGCTGATGTTGCGAAGCTTCCCCTGACGTGCGATCATGGGCTGCGCGTGGGCAAGGAGGACTTCCTCCAGATACTGAAGGCCAACGTGCGAATTGTCAAACGGACACAAGGCAAGGACAATCTCAGTGCTTCGGCGGTGCAGAATCTAGTGTTTATGTGCCAGTGTATGGACGTCAATGGGCTGACGATGGAGGTGGCCGACAAGGGAGACGAGAAGAACAACAACCACCAGGCGGGTGTGGCCGAGTCAGAGGACGACTCGGATTCTGACCAAGGGGTTACGACGAAGACCAGACAAATCCCAGCCATTCACTACCTTTTGGATCAAATGGCACGTCTGTTACGCGTCGAGACCAGCAGTTTCACGTCTGCGGCCTTGAGCCCAAAGATATGGGCTCTCAATCTCCTCTCGACCGTGCTCCCCAGTCTCTCGGAGGCCAGTCTGGCCGGACACAAAGTGCACGACATTCTACTTCCACTCCAACATCTGACGGACCCCAACACGATCCAGCCTCGGTCGGGCGACCCGAGCTTTGCCGCGACGTACCAGACGTTGATCGAACAGGCGCACGAGGTGATTGAGAAAGTGCGGAGCAAGCTTGGCGACACGCGGTACGTGCAAGTGTTGACCGAAGTGAGCAAGATGGTGCGCGAGAGGCGAGAGCAGCGGCGAAGTAAGCGACGAATCGAACGGGTTGCGGAGCCGGAACGGGCGGCGCGAGAGAAGCGGAAGAAGAGTGAGCGGAAGAGAGAGCGGAAGAAGGAGATTGGCCGAACGTTTCAGAGGAGAAGGCACGAGATGGGGATGTAGGATGACAAGGAGAAGGCAGTAAGGGACGACAAGATGGGAGAATTTGGAGACAACAAGACAGGAGAACTGAAGACATGGAAGTGATGACAAGAAAGGAGAACTTGAGTGCACGGAAGGCATGGAAGGGTATGAAAGGGACCTTCCTGTACGAACCAGGCAATCTGATCTGGTCTGATGGATGTCAGCTACGAGGAATTGTGCTGTGGTGGTTGCATGCATACATACACATAGCGACGGCGTTGATGTTTTGGTAGGGCAGTATTAACTGGTACGGCTTTGCAAAAAAAAAATGATATCAGGCCTAAGGGCGTAGGGCCTAAGGCTCCTTCAAGATATTACAGTATATTATAGTCCTAGTCTGACCCCGACCCGATGAATCCTCCTCACCCTGCCACTGATGTGATGCCTCAGCCTCCTCAGCCGCACATACGTACAGTGAGTACTTAAGGTGTCTGAACCCCTGGATTGATGGATAGCGTAGTAACGGTGCGACGGCCAAGCGTCTCAGATAAACAATATACAAACATACAAACATGCTGTATGTATGGCATATGGCATATGGAATAGGGGTTCGTTCTCGTTCTCGTTCTCGTTCTCTTCTCGTTCTCATTATCGTCTCAAGCTAAGCAGAGCGAAGCACAAGATGGCCAATCCATATCCATATCCTGGCTCTGGTTCTGTTCTGTTCTGGTTCTGATTCGTCTCGTTTGTTTTACCTCGCCTTGCCTTGCCTTGCCTTGCCTTGCCTTGCCTTGCCTTGCCTTGCCTTGCCTTGCCTTGCCTTGCCTTGCCTTGCCTTGCCTTGCCTTGCCTT
>NW_006912904.1:4687858-4701314 GCF_000585565.1 Capronia epimyces CBS 606.96 | reverse complement strand
GCCTTGCCTTGCCTTGCCTTGCCTTGCCTTGCCTTGCCTTGCCTTGCCTTGCCTTGCCTTGCCTTGCCTTGCCTTGCCTTGCCTTGCCTTGCCTTGCTTTGCCTTGCTTTGCCTTGCTTTGCCTTGCTTTACCTCGCATCGTATTGTAATTCAGCGTATTCAGCGTATTCATCGTCCATCTCACACTATATTATCTGATCCGTGCCCTCGACACCAAGGACGAGATCATCCATTCACACTGGCCGACTTGGGAATATCGGTGCCCACGGCGGCAGTGACGCCCGCATCCACGGGCAAGATGACGCCGGTGATCCAGCGGGCCTGCGGACCGGCCAGGAAGCGAACGGCACAAGCGACGTCCCAGCCGGTGCCTTCGGTCTTGAGCAGGCTGCGATTTTTGCGGGCGGTGCGGGTTTCTTCGGACATGGTGCGGCCACCAGCATACATCATCGGCGTATACACCATGCCCGGACACACGCAGTTGACGCGAATGGCATCGGCGGCGTGGTGCGCGGCCATCGCGCGGGTCATGTTGACCACGGCGCCCTTGGCCGTCGGGTACAGCAGATGCGGCGTGCCGCCCTTCAGACCGGCCACGGAGCCCATGTTGACGATGGCGCCGCGGTACAGCCAGTTAGGTTCGATGGCGTTGCGCCGCATCGCCGGCACCGCGTACTTGGCCATCATGACCATGCTGCCGACGTTGATGTGCATCGAGGCCGTCCACGCCGCCATGTCCACGTCGACTGCTGTGCCGGCCGCGCCGCCGATGCCGACGCAGTTGACTAGAATGTCTAGTCGGCCGAACTGCTGTAGTGTCGAGTCGACGATGGACTTGCAGTCGGCCTCGACGCTGACGTCGCCGGCCATGGCGACGGCGATGGGAACGGCGACGGTAGAGGTAGAGGTGGCGGTGGTGGTAACGGCGGCTGCATGGTTTGCCGGTGGGGGTTGTCCTGACTCTATATCTGCTTCTGCCTCTGAGGGAAGACTTGGCCCTGAATCTGCCTCTGACTGTAAACTTGGTCCTGAATCTGCCTCTGACTGTAGAATTGGCCCTGGGTTGTTGTTGCTGCTGGTGCTGGTGCTGGTGCTGCCACTGAAATTGCCACTGCCACTGCCGCCGCCGCCGCCGCTGCTGCTGTTATTGTTGCTGCCACTGCCGCTACCACTTCCTCTCTCTCCCTCAATCATCTCCACCGTTCGCTGCGCCAGTGCCACGTCGCGGTCCACACAGACAACAGCACACCCGTCCTCGGCCAGCAGGATGGCGATTGCGCGGCCGTTGCCGATCCCGTCGCCGTGGGCGCCCGCCCCCGTCACGATGGCGACTTTGCCGACGAGCGAGCGCGGCGGTTTGGGGAACTCGTAGTCCATGTCTATACCATCCCACCGGCCTTCTCTAATCAAAGTATCATGTATGTTCGCTGAAGAAGTGGACGGAGGGCGGAGAGGGCGGAGAGGGCGGAGAGGGTGGAGGATGCTGGGGCCTATGACCTCAGTGAGCCTCGGCTCGGAGAAGGGTACAAATCACATTCCATTGCTTTTCGGCTCGTACAGTCGGACAGTGATAAGTAAGCATCTGGGCCGAAAGACATAACCAGGACACATATATCCGATAGGATAGTAGATAGTAGAGAGTAGATAGTAGTCGAAATACATGGTCGATATACATGGCTATAGATCTACCGTGTTCTCAATGTCAGTGAAATGGCGGCCTAAACCTACTGCAAGCCAGAGCCCGCCGCTTTGACGGATCCCGAGCCTTAGTCGTAGTTATTGGTGGAGCTTTATGTACACGGATCTGTCAAAGGTTGAAATGTTCCATGTTGGCTATCAAAGGGGTATGGGGGGAGCCCAGACTATATACCTAGAGGTGCCTGTATCAGCCTAAGTTCTGGTTAAAGAGCAAGGCTGGGAATGCCTAAGTTAGTGCCTAAGTTTGACAGGCTCGCGGGTACCTACTGGCAAGCGACAGGAAGACTTTGAGACGTGCACGTGATCAAACACGTGACGAGGCTGGACTCGGTAATAATAGCCGCTTGGCAGCGCGTTATCAACCATGATAAGCGACTACCTAGGTACCGTGACAATATGTGACAATACTCGTTAGATACCTACGAACGAGCATTGCCAGATCCTTTTTGTTGGCGCACTACTGACCGGCAGCCCAGTAGTCACAGGTATGCCCAGGTCTCTTGCTGGCAGCATCCTTCCGTATCTTTGCGTTCTCAACTTCATTGCCAAATCTCGGCCGGGAGGGACTCATGCCTGACCCACAAGTTCCAAATCAGTACAAAAAAAGGGTGAGGACGGGATGTTTGACTTGTAGAAGTCGGAAGAAAAAGTGTGGCGAGGAACATCCATGCTGCAGGAACTGTCAGAGAAACCACCTGGACTGTGTCTGGCCCGATCGTTCTGCGAAAAACCTTGCCGCCCGAGCCAGTGGTCATGTCGATTCTCCTACGTTCCACTGGCCAGCCAGTGCCAGGGCGAATTCCCCTTCATTCATAGGCACACCAGTGTCCCAGGATGAACTACCTCCGACCCTCGACAGGAGGAGTTCGTCAGTGACTAGCCTCGGCCAGCAGAATGAAGGGTTGCCGTCTGCACTTCCCACGTCCTCGGTGACATCTAATGGCCCCGACCCTCCTGGCCCTCCTCCGGTGTCAGTATCAAAGCCTCTACGTATGATCAATGTTGATCCCAGGGTGCCTGCATATGACCTGGTCGACAAGTATATACGCCTGACCGCACCTCGCCTGGTGGTCTACCCATGCCCTCGCGAACACAATCCGTTCATCGAGCTACTCTTCCCTGTGGCTTTTAGTCACGTCGTGGCCATGAATTCGATATTGGCACTCGCGGCGGCTCACAGTGGCTCGCCACACTCCCGTTTTCTCTATGGCGCGGCTCTGGCCGACTTGCGCTCGGCTCTTCAGCAGGACAGCATTGGGACCGAAGTGCTCGTGGCCACCATGATGCTCGTCTTCTTTGAGACGGCAGAGGGCCACAGTAAAAGACAAGCCATCCAACACTTGCAGGGACTAGCGCGGCTTTTGAAATTCCGTCGACAACGCGGTGCTCAAACCCTCCACGACGGTCTGGCCATGGAAGTTCTCATCTACCACGTTGTCACGATTAGTATCTACGACAATCTATCCCAGACCATTTTGAAGGGACTCCGAATCAGCCCGACAGGACCGACTGTTTGGTCCAATATTGGTGGAGACTTGCGACAAAGCTACTGTCTATCGGGGCTCAGTTCCGAGGTGCTTGATTTCATCCTCGAAATCACCGGCCTGTTTTCTCCATCTCCGGAAGCCCACACTCCGTTGCCTGCGATGCTCATCGTCGAGGGGATCGCCCTGGCTGACAAAATCAACCAGTGGCAGCCCGCCATTGCCGGGGATTCGCTTTTCCCCTACGCTCTCGATGCGACGAATCATGCAGAGTTGACACTGGCGGCAGTCTTGTGGAAGAATGCAGCTTTCTTAAATCTTCTCTCCTTGATGCATGGCAAGAAAATCAGCCCGGATGACGCTCGAATTGCCGAAGTTGTCAAAGGGTCCATGATCACGTTGCAGCAGATCCCCGAGCATTCCAGCGTCGAGACTTGTCTGAATTGGCCGCTGGTCATGATAGGAAGTTTCGCCATTTCGCAACAAGACCGCAGTCTTCTCAGGCGACGTTTCAATTCCATGGAATGGCTGATTTTCAAGAATGTCTATATTGCAATCTCGATCCTTGAAGAAGCATGGGCACAATTCGACGAGTACGGGACCGTCAATCTCGAGACGGTGATGCAAATCCCCCCTTTCGATGTGATCCTGTCGTAGGAACTGTTCGAGTTCGAATCTCCATAGTTGCTTGAGAGCCTATGATGAAGCAGTGAAACATAGCATTTCAGGCAAAGGAGCGATGGGAGGACTCACGCCACCACCCAAGAACAACACATCAGACGGATGAACACAATGTACACATCAGACAGATGAACACAATATACACGCCAGTAGGTGAGCCCTCTGCCATGCTCGTGCTCGTGCCTTTTTATATGATGAGAAAGGCCAGCAATGACCCAATACTTAATCTGCATTGGTAGAGGGCGTATTCTGATTAATGATCAGCATATTCCAAGTCAGGACGAGGCTGGCCTTTTGCTGCACACTCCAATAACAACGAGACCTATACCGACGGTCAGGAAGAGAACAATGGAGATGACAATGTTCTGACTCAGAGCTCTCTTAATAAAAGGCAGACCAGCTCCCTGCCGCCAATGTCGGATGGTGTATTGTGTATTGTCAGATCCCTATCGGAGGGTTCAGGCTGGATAGTAGAACTGTTCTACTGTAATTAGGGATAGGGATAGGGTTAGGGTTTGGCTGTGGGCTTATCTTACTCTTCAATTTTGGTAGGACGTACAGTACTGTACTCCGTATTCCCGCACGAGTGGCCCCATCGGGACGAGTACGGAGTACATATCTAGCCGCGGTGCATGGAAGCTTGGAACCCTTATCTGGAGCGTGATAACCGCGTACTGTACTCTGTAACCGCGGCCCCTAAGCATGAACTTCCTACGAAGCCGTAGGCTAAGGCTCTCAGGTTCAATTTGATTGCAGGCGTTGTGGTTAATTGTGGTCAAGAAATGTCCATGCTCCTATGTATCAGCAGGTCGTAGCTGCCCAAACCTAGCCGCTGTTGGCCAGCACACTAAGACCTCAGAAGAGAGCAGCTAGAGCCGCGGTATTGTGAGGATCTCACAGCCTCAACTCCGCCGCGGTTATCGGTGGTTGATGTACTCCGTCCTGTACCGTCGCTTTGATAAGTTTGGTCCCGCTAAGGATTTTTGTATTATGGATCAATACAGCTGTATTCTGGCAGTTACTGTAGTGTCTCCCATTCCATGAATCTGGCTCGGCGGATCGAGTGGAATTGTCCATGCATGGAAATGGTGATCACGACCAGCATTAAGGTACGTCTCAAGGCGACAATTAAATCCAATACTCCTGAGACTATCTCTCATACCTAATCCTACTCGACTCGTACGCAGACCTACACAGTCCCGGGTGACCTCGCTTTGATTTCCAGCCTCGTGCCAGACAACCAGTTTCCATTCCCTAAGATTGATCCCAAACCACCGCATCCCCTAATATTTACTATATCCCATCTAAATGTCACCACACGCCGTCCGAGAATTGTCGATTCGCGATTTCCCACCAACCCCCCCAGTGGACACGCTCGCAAGCAATGCCAGCGCCGAAGACATTGTGGCCGCACTGGCCCGAGCTGGCGGATGTGTGGTCAAGAATTTCGTGGCCGTCGACACGATCGAGAAGCTCAAGAGAGACTTCTATCCTCTCCTTGATGCAGAGACAGACGGCTGGAGTGGTAAGATAGACAGACCATGGGCTCTTCAAATCCGCCCACGTACGGATACTATGAATCTAAGAACCACCGGCGGCAGGCTCCTTCTTCTCCAACGCATCCAGACGGGTCACCGGATGTTGCAGCAAGTCCCTATCGTTCGCTGAGGAGATAGTAGGCCATCCTCTCTGGAACGAGGTGTGCAATATACTACTATCGTCCACCCACACGTCCTATACTCAGTATGAGCAAGTCACTTTCACCAGCGGGCCACAGATCTGCAATACGACCGTCTACTCGATCCTGCCGGGGTCGGAGGAACAGGCGCTGCATCGCGACGACCGCATTCACCACGCCCATCTGCCCGCCGCCCATCAACACACTGTGGGACGAGACTTCGGCGTCGGCCTGTTTGTCGCAGGCACCAAATGCACGCAAGAGAACGGCGCGACCAGGTTCATCCCCGGCAGTCATCTGTGGGATTACTCGGCGCCACCGCCCAAGGACCATGTTCCTGCCTATGCGGTCATGGAGCCCGGCGACGCGTTTCTCATGTTATCCGGCTGCTACCATGGCGCTTCGGCCAACGTCACCACGCGCGACCAGCCCGACAACGAAAGGTTACTCTTTGGCACCTTCTTCACCAAAGCAACCTTGCGCCAGGAGGAAAACCAGTACCTGGCCAGTGATCTGTCCGTCATCAAGAACTACCCTGATCACATCCTCCGGTTGATGGGGTTTGATATCAGCAAGCCCTTCTTGGGCTGGGTCGACATGGCAAGTCCGATGGCTGCGATCCGCAAAGAAACAAAGTTGCAAAAGAGTAGCGGGGAGTCACACTTGTTGTAGATGGTATTGACAGCGTTGCGTTCCGTTGCCATTTCTCGATTCCATTAAAGGTTGAAATCTTCTATATTCTCTATTAAAGGGTCGCAGGGGGAGCGTAGGCTATATAGTATAGTATACCTAAACCAGCCTTCTGGTTAAAAAAGCAAGGATGGAATGTCTAAGTTTGACAGATTTACCCCACGGTACTGTAGATCAATGACTACGCATTCTTGTCTCTACAAATCCTGCCGTTTTACTCGTGGAAGACCACGTCCAGTTGGGATTCATCTGCACACTGGCGTCGTCAAAGGGGCCAAATGGTGAGTATCTCGAATGCTCTATCATCTATTTAGCCCACGACATTGTATATCTGGACGCGTCTCCTCATGGTTTGTGCAGCGAGCCGGATCATGATCAGTCTCGTTCCAGCGTTGTAGTGGCGGTCGAAGAGAAGACAATCATGAGCATATATCCTATAAGAGAAGGCTATCATGAGCATACGTCCCATATTGGGGCTTGCTTCAACTTCTCCCCCACCGGTCTAGGCATATGGGCGCCTTCCTCGGGCCTTGTGTTGGCTTTGAAGTCATCACAAATGATGACAGCCAGCGGAACAAATGCGGTCGCAACATCGCTCACCCCCTTTTCACATCTCTGTGAAGTGGAAGCGACATGGCTCAACAGATTAACTCTGAGGTCATGAGGCAATTATTGAATCTTGGTCATATTTGTCTCGGACAATCCCTTTTCGGTGCATTCTTCACTCCAGCCTTGAATGGTTACATCTAGTTGAATGTGGCGGTACCCGTCACCACCGAGTGATTCACTGACAATTGGAAGGCAATTGTCACCACCGAGTTATTCACTGACAAGGAAATTGTCACTACCACAGCTGGCATTGCTATTGCCATGAACTAATATCACTACAAGGGAGTTGTCACCGCCGCGCAGCTCATCACCGACATGAGACGTGAACATCTCACTTCACTATGATATTTCCGATCTGGATAAGTATAAGTTCATCGATCAGGCAAGTTCTCGGTCCTTCAACCTCTTGTGCTATCATCTGGCAGAGACCTTTCAACACATACATTTTGCCCGAGAGCTGGATTTGCTGGTTCGACATTCAACAGGCTTCCCCAAGTCGACCTGACAAGATGAAGTTCCCAATTTTCTTCTTCTTGGCCATCATTACCTCCAGCCCTGGCCTCGCACTCCCTGGCCTCCTTGCGCTACCCAAAGATGGTAATGACGGCTGCGGCGCGGCATGTCAAGCGATCAAAGACGGCCTCGGACTAGGAATATCAAGCCCTACCTGCTCCGGTCTTACTGGCGACTATTGTGCGAACCACTGCGAATGGTAAGAGAACATGTGCCTCTCTCTTTTGATGAATGTGAATGCATGCTGACTTGTGGCTTCAGCTCCGCCAGTGGCATTATGGATTGCAAGAACACCAATGGTCTCAAGATCCTCTCAAGTAACACCAAGTGCTCGGACGATGCAGTCACCAAGGCCTGTGTGCAGGGGTTGAAGAACCAATGGGAATGCTGGTGTCAGAACCTGTTTGCTCCAGAATGGGGACCAGGGGAGAATGCGGGTGAGACGTGCGGGAATCTCTTTGCCAAGGTCAAGACCTATCTCGACGACTGAGCAAGAAGTACTTGGAACGGATCCCAGTGCTAATCTGGCGCTGATTGCCACGGGAACGGGAATGAGGTGCTACATATCCCGGGATCTAGGCAGTGACTTAATCGCAGCGCAGCCGGCAAGTAGCCTATGGTTTCAGGGCACTTGCACTTTAGAGGTTGCTCTTTGAGCATCCTGAGGTCTTGAATCCTGCTTGGTGCATCATGAAAGGTATGGTTGGAGTTGTCTTGGTGGCCACGTGGACTTCACGGTGAAAGGCTTCGCTTCCGTCACCCGGGTGGTGAGTATGCTTGGAAAGGGTGGCTTGAGGACTTTCTGCCACCTCAGTGACAGACATAGCCAGAGGAGCATCTCAGCCTCATTGACGTTGATCGGCCTTGCGAGCTCAATCAACAACGAATTCGATACTGATCGCTGCTACCGTATGCAAAGCCGTTGATAGGCCCAAACCCCAGCGGCGTTGATGAAAGTCTGTTCTGATCCGGCAGACATGACCGTTCCGTGCTTGTTGGCAACTTCGTTGATCTGTAGCCTTTCTACAAGCAGGCGACCGACGTAATCGCACACCACGGTAGCATCTAGCCCAATCTCGACTCCCGGTCGCGTCGTCTGTGGGCGTTGTCTCACCAAAGCAGCCGCGGGTAGCCACTGTCCACTCTCTGGCCTTTTGTTGCCACCGAGAAGTAGCATATCGAATGGGTGGGTGTCGGGATCTTTGGGCCAGTTTTCATTACAGTAGAGCCTCAGGACGCAGTGAGCTTTGTCGTCCCATGTTCTCGGCGCATCTTCGTCCTCTTGATGAACATAAACATGGAAGATCGAGTTTGTTCCCTTGCCTTTGCCACCGTCACCTCCACGGTTGCCATGTAGGGGGCGTGCTAGCATAACAGTCATATAGTCGCCCAAGAGCCCACGCGTCGTGCAGGCAGATTTCAAACCCGCGGTCTCCGTGTCCAACTTGATTTTCGATCGGTGCATCAAAGTACTTGGTGCCCATCTGAAACCTGGCACCGCGAGCTTTGGTCCATCGAGTAGCGGGATATCATACGGGACAAGTTTCAATTTTAACCAAAGCCGTTTCATTCTTTCCTTACCGTTCACGTCAAAGAGATCTTTCGATTCAGCCCGAAGGAGCGTCGACACAACAAGCAGTTCGTCTTCTCGTCGACTGGTGCTGCGCCACCTCAGAGCCGAATACACGTGGCCGAGATTGATTGAATCGCGATCAGTACGCAGCCTGTAGATATTCGCAGCGAGACAGCGCCAGACGACAGCAACACTGGGTCTCAGGGAAGGAAAAGTGTTGATCTTGTACTCCCAGAGACCATCTTCTAGCACAAAGACAAGTCGCTTCCCAAGCACGGCCTCCTGATAGGTCCACATTCGTTGCATCCATGGCGAGGAATAAATGGATAACAGGATCTCTTCTGTAGAAGCTGTTGTCTTACAAGTCTGAATGCTCTTGTCCAGGACTAGAACCGCCGTCGCGTTCCGGTAGACGTTTCGCATCTGCAAGATCGTTGCATTTCGGTATTCGATCTGCTCCGGTATACAGAGAGTGTCGATCCAAAATGGTGCAGGACTGATATTCATGAGTTCAGACACGAGGGTCTGGAGACGGAGAGCCTGGCATCGGTGGAGACCAGTCTCAGTGCTCCCACCCAGGCCATCGACCCAAACGTGTGAGATGGCGACGTAGGAACTTGGCGACTCCAGTGGCGCATCGGAAACCTCGATCGTCACTTCAGTCTCGAGCCGTTGAACAGTGATGAGAGGAATTAGAGACTTGACAAGGACCGCAGGAATTGCAGCAACATCGGGCTTAAGCTTTGGACATTCACAGTCCGGCAGGGCGTGCTGCTGCACGTACGACCATTCATCGATTTTGTTGCGCACGCATTCATTAGAGTCACACTGCGCATGTCCTGCAATGGGATATCTCCGTTTTCGGCTGACAACCCAGTCCAGTAGCGATTGGCTTGTGGTCTCTTCGAGTAGCTTGATTGTGAAAGGACACCAGCCAAGGTCCAAGAAGATCTTTCTTCGAGATGCGCCCACGAAGTATGGGTAGTACCAGTCGCGGGCGCCCAACGTCTGGAGATTGGGCAGGGCATGGATGCAGGTGCATTCAAGCGCCTCCGCCAAGCGCACAATGGCCGGTGTGATTACTCCAACCAGCTTCATGAAACCTGGATAGCTGGCTTCCAATTTGGAATGGAAAGCTTCGACGCTCCAGGCGGTAAATCGTGTAATCCAGTCGTGGACTAGCGACATGTCGTTTTGTATCTGGTCGTTGAGTTTTTCCTTTGCCTTATCATCACTAGAGCGAAGCTGAAATACTCGACCCTGTAGGGCGTGGCAAAGGTTTTTGCTGTACAATACAGTTGAAGTGCTCGGACGCCACTTTGTCATGAATGAGACTTTGACCTTCTTGTCGACAAAGGCTTCCAAAAGGCCAAAATAAAGCCACGACTGCAGCAGTGCCGCTACTCTTTCAGCGACCTGATGGCTGGGTAGTGTACTTAACGAGTCGTGGGAGTGGCGCAACTCACCATCCCAGACCTTTTCCAGTCTCCACCCTGATGAGGGACCATACATATGGAAAGGACCTAGGTTCTTCTCATCATGGGCAAAGCCTAGCCACGGCGTCACTGGCTCTACAGCCTCAACTTCGTCAGTGGAAGGAATGGATCCTTCGTCAAGAATGTGGGCTTGGAGGGCTGCTTTGGGTCCCTGTGTATGGGTGGGTATGTAAACAAGATGTTCCATGGGCAGTATCAGGAGGAGCCTACGCCAAGCGGTAGGCACTGGGAGTTGGTACAACCTGTTGCACGAAGCAATGTGATAAGCTGATTGATTGAGATGAAGACACTTATCTGAGAGAGTTGCAAGAGAAGAAGAGACTATCTGAGAGAGTTGCAAGACAAGAAGGCGTAGGACAAAAGACCCACGTGATCACTGTAACGAGGTCTATCATGCAACACCAGGAAGGAGGAGCGATTCTTTAGAGAAGGTACAAGGTTTTTTATGGTGATTCCGCCTAAATTGATGTACCCCGCCTGCACATCCTAAGTTTGGTGCCAAGCTCGGTTCCCAGCCTTCCCCCTTTAACCAGAAGGCTGATTTAGGCATACTATACTATATAGCCTGCGCTTTCCCTGCGACCCTTTGATAGAGAACATGGAACTTTTCAACCTTTAACACATACATCCCAGAAGAGAAGGCCATCATTCTAGTGTCGGTCAAAGAGAAGGCCATCATGAGCATCCTTCCCATAATGGGGCTTGCTTCAACTTCTCGCCAACCGGTCTAGGTATATGGGCGCCTTCCTCGGGCCTTGTGTTAGCTTTGAAATCATCACAGATGGCTTCCATGGTCACAAACTCGACCCCTGAATGACCACGGAGCCAGCGGATGAGACGGCGATGCATCAGCAAAACCTGCGGGCGTCCTGAAACGTCGGGATGGCAAGTGATTGGGAAGATGAAGTCGTCGTACTTTTCGTACAGGTATGTGAACATATCTTTCCAGATGGATTCCAGGTCTTGCGGCTTAGTCCACCCGTTGGAGTTGGGCATGGACTTGATAAACATCATGGGCGGCAAGTCGTCGAGATACCATGAGCCCGGAATCTCGACCACCCCCGTCGGCTCGCCTTTGACCAATGGCTTCATCCAGGTATTGGCTTTTTGGGTGTAGTCGATCTTGGTCCAGGTGTCCCCCATGCGCAGGTAATAGGGCTGACAGTCGTGGTGTTGGAAGCTGTGGTCGTATTCGATGCCGTAGTCCAGTAGCAACTGCGCCCCTTCCTTGCTCTGCTCCCACCACGGAGCGGTGCTGCCTCGGGGCGGTTTTCCTAGGAATTTGGTGAAGATTCGGTATGTGTGGTCTAGAACATCTCTTTGTTGCTCGATGGTCATATCGGCAGGGCTGCAACAGATGCATCAGCGAGTCTGTCTCTAAGACCGAAAATGAATCATCACATATATAGATATATGCATCAGCCAGTCTAGTTTGTCTCCAAGAAGCGAGTCTAGTCTGTCTCCAACACCGAAAATGAAAAGAATCATCACCTACTTTTCGTGCGAATAGCCGTGCAGACCACTATAGAACCAATTAGCCAACCGACATTCAACCAGTCTGACCCTAACCTGCACGCACATTTCATGCCCGTCGTCCCGGATCTGAGCACATTCCTCGGGGAACGTCTCCAAGGAGTGGCCGGGAATGAACCATGTCGTCTTGACGCCTTCTTCTCGAAACAGCTCGAGCAGACGCGTCGTTCCGAGCGTGCCGGCGTACAAGCCTCGCGAGATATCACTGGAAGAATCCTCGCCTCCGTAGGAACCCAGCCATCCCGCCACTGCGTCAAGGTCGACCCCGTAGCACACGCGGACTCTTTTCATATTGACAATAGAGAAATAGAGATGGCGGCAGCGAAACCCGCTGGACGCGTACGGGAGGTTGCTGTAAGAAGAGAGAGAAATTAAAATAACCAGTTTTGCCCTTGCCGCAAGGGCTGCTTGGGAAAGAATGGTCGGATGGCAGGTCGAGATACATATTTCGTTTGTCGGCCCAGTGGGTGTGGCATCCAGTACATAGGATCGTGCACTAGCCTTAGGATCTCTCTGCGGCCGAAGCCAGCTGCTTACAGTAGTAGACAACATACAACCATGCGGCTGGCTAGGCCTGCTGTAAGCCACCGGTTTCGTGCGGTGAGAGCTTATCGCGTGGGACCAGATCGCCTCGAGAGCGTCCCCGTTCCCGTTACGTTCCCGGTACCGTTACCGCGCGGCCCACAGCCCCAGGAGACGCGGCTGTCATCCGAATTTCAGCGATCAAGGGAAGTCTCCCCATACAGTACACTTCCTAATAGAGGATTGAGGGACGGATATTTGGGTCTCTTTCTTTCTCACGACCACCATCCATTCGGTGCCCAAATCCGTATCTTTCAATTTATTTATTTTCAGGCCGGCAAAATGTCGACTTTGTTTCCTGGTGTTGCTGTTATCACCGGTGCGGCCGGCACGGGTATGGATAGACTGTCTACTCGGCATGATCATGATGATGCAGAAGCTAAATACGAGAACATCATCTTCCAGGCATTGGTGCAGGTGTCTCGAAAGCCTTTGCCCGGGCAGGCTGCCGACGAATCGCCATTACCGACCTCAATGCGACGCTGTTGAAGGATACGGAAACGGCCATCCTGACCAGCTACCCGGACACTCAGGTCCTGGCAGTGGCAGGTGACGTTTCAGATGCCGAGTTCGTCGAGAAATTCACGCAACTTGTCGTGGGCACTTTCGGCCGAATCGACTATGCGGTCAACTGTGCTGGGATCATGGGCAACAACCAGCGGTCCGACGAGACTTCGATCCAGGATTTCGACCAGATTAACAACGTCAATTACCGCGGATGCTGGCTGTGTTCGCGCGCTCAATTGAAACTCATGCTGCAGCAAGAACCGCTGCCGGCGCACGATCCTGAGCGACCTCCACAGCGAGGCTCGATCGTCAACATTGCCAGCCAACTTGCACTTGTGGGCAGGCCTTGTGCACGTAAGCTCTCTCTCTCTCTCTCTCTCTCTCTCTCTCTCTCTCTCTCTCTCTCTCTCTC
>NW_006912904.1:4599356-4687827 GCF_000585565.1 Capronia epimyces CBS 606.96 | reverse complement strand
CTCTCTCTCTCTCTCTCTCTCTCTCTCTCTCTCTCTCTCCCCCTCTCTCCCCTCGTCTGGAACCATACTGTACACCCCGAGACCCGAGATCCGAGACTGACTTCTGACTTCTGGCCAGCCGCGTATTCGGGATCCAAGGCAGCCGTCATTGCAATGACTCGAGCCGATGCCATCGACTACTCGGCGGACAACATCCGCATCAACTGCATCTGCCCTGGCATCATCGAAACCCCCATGACTATCTGCGACGAGGAGCGTATCCGTCTTCTGAAGCCGGCGGTTGACATTGCACCGATGCGACGGATGGGGAAGGTGGATGAAGTTGCCGACTGCGCCTTGTTTCTGTGCTCTACCCAGGCATCTTTTGTGCAAGGCCACGCTATGGTGGTAGACGGAGGCTATATTATCAATTAGGCCATCGTTCGGTCGGCTGGTACCGCGTCGAAAGAAACCAAAGAAGTATAGCGAGGACCAGCATGCCAGCCTTGCATAACTTTACGGAGTCCCAGCATGCCTGCCACCCTTGCATCACGTCGTCCACTTTCAAACTCTCGCGTAGTACTGCGGTTCGTAGACGGTGACCGTATCGGAGGGGATCACCTAACCCTAACCCTAACCCTAAAAACTCGATGAACAGCAAGGCTTGATGCATTCAGGGCGCCATCAAGCCATTAATGCATCGACATCGATAGGGCTAAGGCTATCGATACGGACAGGGCAAGGGCAAGATAACCCAGGCACATTCTTACTGGTGGCTCGCGGCTCAGCCTGCCGTTGATATTACAGTATTAGTAGGGTAGGAGACTGGATCAAATGCATCACGGAATCGGCCATGCTCGTAACGCGGGAAGAGATCGTGAGGGTGAATGTGCCCAAGGAGAGATATTACTGAGAGAAATTACAGTACATGTCCTATACCAAGGGTGGGGCCAAGGCTGCCTTGCCTGTCTACTATCTAGATAATGTAGGTCCAACTGCGAGCCTAACGCGGCTGCGAACCGCGCGGTACGGTACCACAAGATACCACCAGATTGTTGCCGAATCTTATCATGAAGTCCAGTTCACCTCACCAGCAATGCAATGCATGGTGGCTTCAATAGCCTTGGCCCTGGCCTGAGACCCTGGTCCAGCCGACAGGGCTGGCTTTTGCATAACTACAGGTAAACACGCCCTCCTAGCCACAAGGACAAAAGAGACGTCTCGTCTCGCTCGCCAGAGGAATCTGACTCTGACCCGGATTCTCAGCAACTTTCTACCTCAGCCAAGCGTTGGCAACCCACAGTCACACCCAGTCTTACTCTTCTCGCGGAACTCAGTCAGCTGTCCGAAAAATGGTTCCTCACCGTACCCATGAGGAGAGACAGGCCTCTCTCGAGGCAAGACGGGAGCAAGATAACAATCTACTCCAGCACAAGATTGGCTATCAGCCACGTATGTTTAATGGCCACTTGCCAGGTCGACAGGCTCAGGCTCGGGCTAATCTGACCGCTTTGCAGAACTGAGGCGCACCTTCTCAACCTTTGAGACGTTTGGCCTGGCCTTCGCCATCATGGGCCTCATGCCCAGTATTTCCAGCACCCTGGTGTACGGTCTCCCGGCGGGACCGGCAGGTCTCGTCTGGGGGTGGGTGATTGCCTTGACCTTCATCACCATCATTGCCATTTCGGTGGGAGAGCTGGCTTCAGCAATGCCGACCAGGTTCGTTGTCTCCCCCTCGCCCTGTGAGGTCAGGCCTCTGGTCTCTGGTCTTGTCCTCCCCCCCGAGGTCAGGTCTCTGGTCTCTGGGCCTTAGCCCCCCAGGTCTCTACTCTGGACCCAGTGGTTAATCCAACCCAAACAGTGGCGGTCTTTATTTCTGGACGCATTTCTATGCCCACCCGTCGATCCGAAACCCATTGTCGTTCTTTGTGGGTTATGCAAACACTCTGGGAAACCTGGCCGGCCTGATCTCCACTGAGTATGGAGCAGCAGTCATGGTCTCATCCGTCATCTCCATTGGCAACGATGGGGCCTGGTCGGCAACAACACCGCAGCTCTATGGTATCACGGTCGCCATCCTGGTCTCGCACGCCCTCATTTGCAGCGTGGGCAATCGCTGGCTGGCCAAGATGCAAACCCTCTATGTCATTGGGAACGTCCTCATGGTCATAGTTACATGCATCGGCCTCCCCCTCTCGCTGCCCAGCCATCGACGCAACTCGGCCAAATGGGTCTTCACCCATGTGGAAAATCTATCCAGCTGGCCGGCAGGTTTCACATTCATTCTCTCGTTTCTCGTTCCCGTCTGGACCGTCAACGGCTTCGACTCGGCCGTGCATATCTCCGAGGAAGCCACCGATGCCGCCAAAGCCGTTCCCAGAGCCTTACTCTCGGTGTGCATCTCCTGTCTTGTCTTGGGCTGGTGCTGCATCATCGCCATTTGCTTTTCGATGAATCCCGATGTCGCTGCCATCTATGGCACTCCTTTGGGACAGCCGATGGCCCAGATCTACCTGGACGCCTTTGGAAAGAAATCCACCCTGGCGATTTGGAGCTGCATGCTGGTTCTACAATGTAAGTCATCTATTTCCATCTCCTCTGGACGACACGACACTTGTCTTGTCGAGTTGCTTGTCTAGTCGAGGTTGGTGCTGACACCCGGCGGGGATATAGGGACCATGGGGTCATCTTTGGTGATTTCGGCCTCGCGACAAGTCTGGGCATTCTCTCGTGACGGGGCCTTACCGCTGTCCCGATACATCAAGAGGGTTGGGCGGAATCAGGTTCCCGTCTTCGCCGTATGGACATCAGCCTTCTTAGCCGGTCTGATGGGCCTGTTGGTCCTGATCAATGCGGCTGCCTCGTCGGCGCTCTTCTCTCTCCTCGTGGCCGGCTGCTACACCGCATACTGCGTGCCGGTGTTTTCGCGCCTTGCTTGGGGCAATGCCAAATTCGCGCCCGGTCCTTTCCACACCGGCGTGTGGAGTAAACCCATTGCCGTGACCGCCATTCTCTTCGAGGTCTTCATGTTTCTCGTCTTCCTGTTTCCAGTTGGCGGGCCCGATCCGTCGGCAGATGAGATGAACTATGCAAGTGCCATCTATGGTTTCGTCATTCTCATCACCATCGTCTACTGGTATCTGCCTGTGATTGGGGCAAAGAAGTGGTTCACCGGCCCGAAAACCCACCACAACCCAACACAAGTCGCCGTCGAAGAGATCACCGCCGTCACGCCGTCAGAGCAGAGTCTATATCATCAACCCGATTCGGCCAAAGGCTTCCGATACGAGGGTGAGGTCTGAATGACTGGAAGAGAAGTCGGTGTGGGTGTTGGGGGGTGGGATGATTTTGTCAAACTTAGGCACTAACTTAAGGCATTCTCAGCCTTCCCCTTTAACCAGAAGGCTGGTATAGGCAAGTCTACATAGTCTAGCGCCCCCATACCCTTTTAATAGAGAACATGGGAACATATCAACCTTTGACAATGGCATCTGCTATTAAGGCAAACCTACAATCACTTACGAGGTGACTTGATATTAATACAACGCCGTATTATGACAACAGAACATGGGAGGAAATAACTACAGTACGACCAAGGCTCGGGCTCCGTCAAGGCGGGGTCCGGCTTGCAGTAGGTTTAGGCGGCCGATTCACCGACATTGGGAATACGGAGTAGTGATATAGATATCCGGCAAAGCGCCCTTGTCCACTCTCTCTGGCCTTATTGCTTCGAGTCATTCCGCCCATACTGGACTGGAGGACACCGTAGAGAATGACCGTGTTGAGAATAGTTTCCATCGCGTGTTCAACGCTCTTTCCTACTTACTCGACCAGCCTCCGAGCTGTGGGGATACCGATAGACATGATATAGATATAGATATGGAGGTGGCCATAGACGTGATATAGATATAGATATAGATGTGGAGGTGGACGAAGATGGTCCTCCCTCTTCACATTCACGCCCACTTCAACCCATTACCCAACCAGGATCCTCCTCTTTCCTCTTGTGTTTGTACCAAGATCCTCCTCTTTCCTCGTATGTATAGCATGTTCTTCACAGTCCAAGCGGGTTCTCGGCGTCCTGATCTTTCCCGCCGAAAGGTTCTTTCATCCGTGCGGCTTCCGCCTCTTCTTGCTTCGCCGGTCCGCCTTCGTGGTTTCCAAATCCGACACCAAGTTGTTCGCCCCAACCTTTGCCAGATTTCATCACACCTCCGACAAGAGGATCAATAACGCCGCCAAGAGGTTTGCCAACCGTCTCTAGGCCTTTGCCGGCGTATTTGCCCACTGGAGACAGGGTGTCCTCGATTTTGCCGCCGACGTTGTTGCCGAAATCTTCGGGCTTTGAGACCCAAGAGCCGCCTGCGACACGACAGCCAAGGCGTCAGCATCTACGAGGAAGGAGGAAGGAGCAAGGAGGAAGAACCATCGACATCACCATACCTTGCTTCTGAGGTTGGGCGTTCTCCTTGTCTTCGGTAGAAGGCTGAATGTTCTCTTTGTCTGCCATGTTGTGAGAGTCGGATGAATTCGGTACTTCAGAGAGTGGACGGTCGCTGTTGTCCACCAGAGTGATTCGGTGCTCGCTATCTATACTCATACCTTTTCTTTTCCTTGGGCTTGGGGCAGCAGTAGGCAGAAGATCGCCATGGCGCTTGTCCGCCCGTGCCGAATGAAACGAGCGCCTACATCATCGCTCAGGCTCAGGCCCGCACTGTGGCACTGTTTCGCACTTGCATGTGGCCAGCGGACACGGAGGGACAGGGACAGGGACAGGGATCTTGCCAGGCAATGAAGTGGGAGGAGGAGACCAAGGTTGACGCAGTGGCGCTGGGAGGGAGGGGAACATGACGTCGATGCAGGCAAGAGGCAAGAAACACGAAACACGAAACACAGCCGACAAGACAAACATGGAAAACACAGGAACCAAGAGCAAACATGCCAAGTCCAGCCAGGCCGGGCTTTAGGCGCCTCAGAGCCCAGCCTTGCTGCGGGCCAAATAGGGGGCTTAGGGAGTTTTCTCTACTCTATTTGCGAGCCTGTACAATAGCATTGAGCGCCCTTAAGTGCCTAGGTATTGCGGCCCCGTACGGTGTACGGATACGCAGGGAGAACACGACTTACAGTTTGCACAAGTGACCCGTGGTCGACAGGTCTTCAGTTTTGGTGGCTATGCTCGCTAAGTCAAACTGCAGCCTAAGACAAGCGCCTAAAGTCCCGTCTGAAACACCACGGTTGTCGCGCGGCTCCCAGGCTGAATGAACACCGGCCAGTGCTAGTTTGGGCACAGCCTCCCCAGGCATCCAGACTAAAGAGAACCAAAGGAGGTAAGTCCGAGTCTGCACACTGAGAATCATGATTGCTTTGCATGCTCGGCATCAGGCAAGAGTCTTCCCCAAAACCTTCGTTGGTTTGGGCACATGTACGGATTCCTCATGGTCATCATCAGCCGTCTCAAGCATGCCTTCAGACGTGCTCTCTATCATCTAGCCTGCCATGATTTGCGTCGACTCTACCATCTGCTCTCGAACTATGGCCTGGACTGGCTGGTTCCGAGCCTGAGCCCAATTGTCCCCCTACAAGATCGACTGCCATACCGTTATCATGGTCTCGAGAGCCCTACCCATATCCGTGTCCTTGAACTGCTACCTCCTTCTAACCCCGAAGATGTACTTTGTTTCAAGGTCCATCATGCAGACCTCAATGCCCAGACCGTCAGCTACACTGCCATCTCCCATGTCTGGGGAGACCGCACCGTGCCACAGGACAGGCTCGTCGAGTGTGACGGACTTCGAGCCTACGTCCCGCCCGGTCTCCATTCGGCACTGCGCAGAATCCGAGCCAGGGCCAGTGCCAGTGGTGACAGTGCCGGTGCCAGCCAATTTATTTGGGCGGATGCTCTGTCCATTGACCAGGCGGACAGCGACGCCGGGCGAAGCGAGAAAGCGCTTCAAGTTCGGATGATGGATCGAATTTTCGGCCGGGCTGAGGAAGTGGTCATCTACCTGGGCGAGTTGGACGACGGGGATTTGCCACATCTTTCCACGCTCGACCGATACCAGGCCATTCCCGACGAGGTCTGGGACCGGGTCAACATGAGAGACGTGCAATCCAGCATCGGGGACAGCGTTGCGTTGTTGCCCGGCTTGGATTTGCCCACGTCCGACTCTCCATTCTGGCCCTTCCTTCAACGCTTCATCGGCCGACCATGGTTCACCCGGGTCTGGATCATCCAAGAGTACGCACTATCTCGAGCCCCGAAGTTCATGATCGGTGACCATTTGCGCGACGTGGACTTCCTCCCAGCAGGCATCGCCCGTGCCGCGCAGCATCTGGGCGTGCTGTACTTGCACGACCGATTCTACAGCCCGACACTCCAGCTGGACGGGCTGATCGGCGACGCGTTCTGGTACGTGCTGCGCAAACATCATGCCATCCATCGCATCTACAGTGCGAGGAGCCAGGCTGGCTTTGGGAGGAGTCTGTGCGAGCTGCTGGATGCCACCACCAACTTCTTCGACGCCACCGACGCGCGCGACAAGGTCTACGCTCTCCTCGGCCTCAGCAGCGACGACAACGTCAAGGAAGATCTCCCCGTCGACTATGAAGAGGAGGAGCGGGAGCTCGCCCTCCGCGTCAGCCAGTATCTCAGCCGCCGCGGATTTGGCATCTACCCGCTGTACCATTGTGTCGGGGTGCGCAACGACCGCTCCGTTTCGTGGGCCCTGAACCTCACCAGCCCGGGCGAGGGCCTCGGCGACCTGATCGGCCCGTCCGGCCACACGAGCGGGCGGGTGTTCGACGCGTGCGGCGAGGCTCTCTTTGTGCGCAAGTCGGCCGACCTCCCGCTCGGCAAATACACGGTGCGCGGCTGGATTGTGGACGAGCTCTCGGCCACGGCCATGACTGACAGCCTGCCCTACGACACGGAATTGAAGCACCCTCGCGACATCGAAGCCTACGCTGTATGGCAGGGCCGCGCGCTGCGCTGGATGCTCGACGTCGCCGCCACGCAGCCCGTGCCGCCGGCCGACTTCACCAAGATCTGCTGGCGTACCGTCGTCGCCGACCTGGTCATGGCCACGGGCCGCGAGGGCCACGGCTACCGACGCCTGCGCGACTGGCTGCACGGCGCTCGTTGCATCGACACCGTCGACGCCGTCGTCCGCCTTGCCTACGACAAGTGGACCGGCGCCCTGCCGCCGGAGCACACCGTGCCGCTGGACCCCGTCCAGTTGAGTCATATGCGCGTCTACGGCGAGAGCATGGCCCACGCCCTCGGCCGCAAGCTTGCCCTGACCCGCCAGAATCGCTTGCCTTGCATGGCTCCTTCACATGCAACCACCGGTGACTTGGTCGTCGTCATCCAAGGCTGCGAGATCCCCTTTATACTGAGACGCAGAACAGGTCCAGGCCCAGGCCCAGGGACAGGGACAAGCACCACGTCGACCCCCGACGTCCAAGGCTGCAGTCCACACGACCACGACCACGACCAACACCAACACCAACACCAACACCAACACCTAGGTGGCAGGCAGGAACCAACCGAGACTTTCCGCATCGTGGGCTGCGCGTACGTCCATGGAATCATGGACGGCGAGACGGTCGAGGGCGCCGACGTTCGAGATTTGGAGATTTGCTAGCTGATGATTGATGATTGATTGTGAATCTGGATCTGGGTCTGAATCTGAATTGGGAGTGGACTGGGCTGTTTGACACGTTGGCAACATATGATGGGGCAAGCAGATTACAGTAATTGTATTAGATTGACCCTGGAGGAATTTATATTTGGATCTTAGGGGGTGCCATCTACCATGATAGAACTATACATATTGAAGTATGTATACTGTACCTACTGTCCCTACTGTCCCTACTGTATCTATTACTGTATCTACTGTCCCTACTGTCCCTACTGTACCTACTGTACCATCTGCCGTCTGCTAAAGACGCCACCAGACCTTTGTTGGCTCTCTTGTGCCGTCGCCGTCGTCGTTACGCGGAATCCCTGGGAAGAAAACAACACATTGGCAATGATGCCATTGCATAAATCCATGCCATGCATGCCATGCCTTGCCATACCATACAATACATTTTTGAGTCTCTAATGTGACTGTCTATCCGTATGCCGCAGCAGAATGGGCCCAGTGAACCGCCTCACTACCAGCCAACACCGGCTGGCTCCAGAAGACTTTTGCGCCAAACATGCCTGGCCACTCCCGTGCCGTGCCATTGCTATCCCGCCGTCAACGTCGCTGTTGGTACAATGCCAAACAACAAAAGCTAAAGCTAGTACTTGTCCGTGTAAACCCCGACCGGCCTCGTGACAAAGCGATTGCTTCTCCTTCTCGCCTCATCAGGCGTCGCAGAGCCATGGCCACTCTCGCTCACGTCTCCGGCTGCACTCTCCGTCCCCGGTCCTCTCGACCCAGCCCGCATTTTGGCCTCCAGCACAGCCAGCGCATGATCGCCTGCAGCTCTCGCCAGCTCCGCTTCCCTCAAAAGCCCTTTTCGGCTCAACTCTCGCTCTTCTTCAGGCAGCACAAACCGATGGATGGTGCGGTGGTCCATGACTCTTTCTTCCGGGTCGCCTGCTCCTTCCACCCACGTACCCTTTCCACATCTTCCTTTGCGCCGATACGCACTGTATTCGGTGGCGGCCGCTTTCTTCCCCCGTCCTGAGCGTTCAAGGAGTTTTCGCGGGTCAGGATCGGTCTTGGGCCAGGGAAACCCGTACAGCATGCTGTGCCGTTCACATCGAGGGCACTCGCGCCGGGTCTGATATCCGTTCGGCTGCACAAAAAACCCGTAGCACGTGTCGTTGTGACACTGCACCCAACGGTCATGAGGTTGCGCCAGCAGCTTTCGTGTCAAAATGTAATCTCCTGCAATGCGGATCGTGCCCGTGACAGGATGGACGGTCAATTTGGTCACCGTGGTCGATGAGGTGGTTGGTTCGATTGACGGCAATACACTTGCTTCCATGGCCACACCGTTAGAATCCCCAGATCCATGGACATCTCTGCTGATGGTCGTTGTTGAAAGCGTTGACACAGCGTGTGGTATTGGGGCGTGGGTGGACTCAGGAGGGACCTCGGTGTTCTCAACCTCACTGTCAACACGAAGAAGTTGCTCTGGTACTCTCGCGAAGTCTTGGGGGGACGAGGAAACGACGATGGTATCCTCATCTGCTTCCAGCTTCGTCACTTCCATCGACTCGACCTTGATTGTAATGGCACTCCCACTGAGCGGAATTTGGTGGGTCGAAGCCCCCGCCTCGTTTGCGGATCCGTAACTGGATGGAGATGTCGGGGCCGGTGATATGGGAGCGCGTGAAGAGATTTTTCCAAGTAGTCTAGCGGTCATCTTGCTTTCACGCAGGCCTTTTCGGGATTTGGAACTGCCGGGTGACTTCTGCTTCGCGATCGGCGAGTGGGATAATACCCCCAAAGGTGGCAGTGGTACATCCAGATTCGAGTCATCGGCATCTCCTCGCTCAGTTAATCTCGACGGGCTATGAGGCGGCGAGAGCGTTGTTTCCTCTCCGGACACCAAAGTTGAAAGGGGTTTGACCGGCTCCGACAATTCCCCGACAGCAGTGTCTTCGGTATTGTCGGAGTCGGAGGTACCGGGCGGGGTCCACGAATGTTGTAATTTGGACGGGGATTGAGTAACCTTCAAGTGCTTCGATGGAACAGCTGAAGAAGATTGCGAGGAAGACTCAGACTCCCGTTTGCGTTTCAAACCGCGTGGTTGAAGACTGGCAGCTAGATCTCGCGCAGGGGTCGAGGCGTGGCTCCCAGGCTCGAGGATCGCGGCTTTCGAGGTCCAGCCATTGCGTTCAAGCACTTCACATGTATGGCACAGACAGTCGATGTTGCTAGGGCCAAAGTAGTCGTCGCCATACGAGACAGTGATCTCATCTCCGACCTCGATGTTCTTCATGGCAACCACCTCCATGCCGTCAGGACCCCGTGTCACAAGCCGACCATTGGCGTCACAATCATGATTGGCGAAGCGGGCAGGGCCCAGGAATATCAACGAGTTCTTCTTGCGACTGGACACGACAATGCTGAAGTTGCGATTCGTCAAGTCCAAGTCGGCCGATTCTTCCGTGGTCAGAGGCACCAAGGTACCGGTAAGGTATTTGACCGAGTCACCTTGCTTGATCCGTCGTCGGGCGGTGACGGCCGCTTCGTACGTGGTGATGGTATAACGGTTGGTGGTAGAGACTTCCCAGGGGCAGTCGGTTTGGTACATTGCGATATACTTTCGAAGGTGGGAGAGGAAATGGTCTTGCTCGGGCTTGGAGCGCAGGCTCTTCTTGTATCTTTTCAGACCAGGGAGTGCCAGCAGTGCCTTTTCGGCGGCCCCCAGATCTTTGTCAACAATGACTTTGTGCAGCAGGATGCGAGGGACATCATCCTCCTTGATTCCCCGAATTGGGATATGCTTGGTGCGATTCTTCCGTATTCGCGCCTTGTAGTATGCCTGGAAGGAGTCAGCACAACAGATCCTTGTACTTGCATTTGGATGGTGGTGGGTATTCCAACATTATCTATTAGCGCGTCTGAACACACGTCGTCGTGGGCGGCCAGTTCGGCGAGGGAGAGTCGGTGCGCCTTTTCAGGCTCCTGGGCCATGCTTTTTCGAGTCATGGTCGCGTGTCGTTTCACCCGACTCAAAGGTCGATGGGAGAGTCCAAGGTGTATGCTTTCTTATTAATGGTATGAAGAAGTCGCGGGAAAGGAAATGGCGTCGAGGGGTGCGGTCGAATGTGGGCTGCGTGGGCACAACGAGCGGAAGGGATCGATGGGTCTGAGGATTGCAGCGGATCGTGTAGTGTACACGCGGTCTGGGTTCAGGCCAGACCGAGAGGGACAATAGCAAGGCGGAAGAGAGCGTAGTGCGACATGACGATCGCGTAGATTAGGCGCAGCTGAACGAAGGAGGAAGGTCGCTCAGCTGTGCTTCACTTTTTGACATGAAGGAGAAGGGGATGATTGCTTGCCCGTCAAGGGAGCAGAGACAGGAAGCGAGGGGGGCCAACGGGGGCGACAACAGAGAGGAGAGAGGAGAGAGGCGAGGTCGACGGGCTGGAATCTGGGACTAGCTGTACTAACAGGCGTGGTGAGGTGGTTAGTGAGGACTTAGCGGGTAGTTAGTGAGCCGAGTTGCCCTTCTAGCAGCCCGCAGCCCGCGGCTAGCAACTAGCTGCCGGATTAGGGGCCTTTAGGCTTGCATCGCATTAACCTTCCAGGTCGAGTCCGGCGTTGATGTTTGACTTGCACTTGAAAGAGGCTGTGCCTGCAGAGAAGCATACAGAAATCAAGTGCAGATGCAGATATTTCTTTCGGACGTATCTAACGCCGCTTTATCAATCGCCTAAGGTACAGTACTAACTACCTGGTGGCCTCGGTAAGGTTCTCAACCCCTGACATGTCACTTTCTTGCCACTCCCAGCGTATCATAGCCGGCGCGCGAGACGAGAGACGAGAGACGACAGACAAGTCGACACGAGCCAGATCTCGTTCATGGGATTGGGCTGCGGATGTGGATCTCCAGCCTACAGTACGGTGTACGATGACTCGGTTACAATGCTTCAACCCGCGTCCAGAAGAGATGCAAGGATGAGTGGTCACACGCCTGAGCCAGCCAGCCGTTGAGTATCAATCAGGCCCGTGGAGGTCACATGCGCAGCGCAATGTGCGGGCGAGTCTGACTGCTGCCTGCATCAGCCTTCTCATACATACACTGCACTCTGGTCGCCAGTGTCCTCCTCTGGCCTTCACCATGCCGTGTTGTCGACAATTTTGCTCGGGATAGCACTGTCAAGATGTGCTGGATGCCCATTTCCAATCTCGTTGCTGCTATATGGGAATGGATGAAAGGGCAATCTGTCTTCCTTTCCGAGGTATGGAGCATCAGCCTGTGTGCGACCTGCCCTCGATCACATTCCCAGATTCCCCTTGTTTCGGCTGGCAGTGTTGGAGCTTAGCTAGCTGTTGTCTGTGACACTGGACTTTCCTTATATGTCGGTGGCAGATGGGCTATCTATGTTTACTATTGCATCTTCTAGGTCCCGTCGAGTCCCAGTTGTCACGAAACGGATGACGAAGACCACCATGTCCACATTCAGCCATACAGAGCATCCTCGGCCTGGTCTACAGAAGTAAGCTGTTTCTCGAGCCCGGCTAGGTGTGGCAACTTGCTTTAGCCAAAAGACCTCCGCCTATACTGAAGACAGACCGTGATTGACATGCGGAATCCCTAGTCGCTATCCTCTTTCGAAGCACCCAGTCTCATGGATTAGGTAGACACCACAAGTTCGTCCTCCATGGCGGCCCTTCAAACGGTGTAGAGTCAATGGCGTGATAGAAGGGGGCCGTGCTGGCGTGTTACTCCAGTCGCCTGGGTTGAGGTGGACATTGGCTCTGGATCAGGATCAGGATCAGCAAAGACATGACAGAAGTTGATGGCAAGACTCAGACGAGGCGCACTTGATAAGCAACGCAACCATATCATACATCATGATTTTCGGCATGCACCAAGGTAGTCATGCCCAACGCGTGGGTCGTCAGCATGACCTGCAACAGCTCATCGTCACTGAGACGAAGCTTGTCATAGGACATGTCCAGCTTGATGCTGGAGAGTCCTTCTTGGCTCAACATGTCCAGCTTGACGCTGGAGAGTCCTTCTTGGCTCACCATGGCCGCAATAAGCGGGCCAGAACATCCATACTGTACTCTGTACAGTGTACATACTGTCATAGGGTCCACCATCATTGCATAGATGTGTGGCCGTGGTTATGGATCCTGGTCTCGAGTCTACCGCGGTGCTCGCCATCGATCTGGTTGAAGAATATACTATAATACAATACCCAGGTCCTATCGTACACCCCCCAGTTTCCGCCCTTACCAGAATGTATAGTTTGCTTTGGCTGCTGCTCGATCCTTTGGTGTCTCCAAGACATAAGATCGGCCACCAATACTTCTGGCGCCGGATCTCTTGAATAAGAAGTGAACTGCTAACTGTTAGTGGATGAAAACTATGCCTTGGTCCACAACTTGCCTCTTGTTTCCAGTTGAACTGCTTCCATTGCTCGTCAGAGGGCAGTACCTCTCCATCGATACCAGCCTCCCTTAGAGTGGCCTGAATCCTAAATGGAGCACCCTTGAATTCAATCCCAGATCGTTGGGCTTCCCTAATCGCGGCATCACACCATGCTAACTCAGGCTCTTCCTCCCCTGACGGCCACTCAGAGTGGTTCCTCCGGAGAAGTGCTAATACAAGGGCGATATTCTTGACTGATGAGTTGGGCCGTAGCAGACTGCGCTCTTTCAAGATTCTGAGAGTACAGAATACCGCCCCTCCGACAAGCTTGAGCGTAGCCAAGACGTGGTCAGGATCATCAATATGAAAATACATTTCATCAGGGAGGTCGAATGCGAAGCCTTCAATCAAGGACCACAAAGCTGCCACCGAGGGCTGCTTCTTGCTGATTTCCTTGTTGAAAGATAAGAGCTGCATCGTCAGATGTCAGCCGGAAAGCTGATGCCCAAGGAGCAAGCCGCCTACCTGATTTTCCATCATTTCTTGAAATCCATAGCCGTTGAAGTCGCTGAAATGGTATTCAGCGTAGTTGTCCTCGTTCCGTATGGCTTCTTCATATCGCATGTGGGCCAATGTCTTATATCCTTCCCGGCTGAGAAGCCATCGGTGTTGAGGATGCGCATTGGATGGTTTTTTGCAGATGCATTGCTTGGTGCCGCAGGTTTGGGCTAGCCGCTGCATCTGTTCGCCTTCGCCTTCATCATCTTCCGAGGATTCATAGTCCTCGTAAGTTGCTCTCTTCTCCACAGTGATATCGTCTAAGGGTCTGCATATAGTCCAGAACTCGAGTCGTTCCTCGCTCGCCCCTTGAACGGCATCTGTGTGCTCGGGGACATGGGTAGAACTCTCCGCAGTATGGGTGTTTGAATCATGTTGTTCGAGTCTTTGGACCAGTTCTGCTTTGGTGCCACTTATCTTGAGATGACGGCTCCGTAGGAGCTGGCAGAGCTCGCCTTTCGTAAGTGTCGTGTAGAGAGCCGCATCATTCTCCCTTCCAGCGTAGCTCTTTGCTGCTTGTCGTTTGGAGCTCGGGGGTGGCCCGCTGACGTTGCCATCGGCCTCACTCAATGGACGTTTAGCACCAGCCATCTTGACGATGGAAGAAACATTTGGGAGCGGCGTGAGCAATGCTCAGACAAAAGGGGCCGCCCTTCCAGAGAAGTAAGTGCCGTTCATCACCTGGTGATCACTGTGTTCAACGTTGACGTCACGCGTTCACGCGTTCAGCTCCCAAACGCGCTTCCACGTGATGGGCTGCTTCTCCAACGTAGAAAGTGTCTGAACAGTAATTGTCGCTGCTCGCAGGTAGGATATAATAGTACTGAATTAATAACATTCGTAGGCTGGTCATTGCGCCAACATGGGTACAGTGGGATTGTTAAATCGTGCTCTATGATATGCAACAAAGGATCTCTGTCATGGCTCAGCATCACTTCTTCGACATCAAACCTGTCGGGCGCTTCGCAGGACAAAATGCGGCGATTCGAAGACCCCGAGTATGCTGCCGCGGAGAGTGGTTTTGGCTGTCCTGTCCGCTTACTTCGACTACTAGGAGATCACTTTCTTTTCCTTTGACGAGGACCACAGACTTCGTCACGATGCTTCGAGCCTGCGTTACTACTACCCCCCGGCCGTCCCCTGCGATCTCAACAAAGGATTCGACACATTCCGGCAGCTGGACGACTCCGCGGACGACCATCTTGATGGCTTGTTAGATGCGCTAATTTTATACGAAAAAGAAAAAGGGAATAAGGTGGACACAGATATTATAACATGGCGCGGAATGATGACCAAGGTGCGAAGCATCACCTGGCTGTACTAGTAGTGGTTCGCTTATACAACGGGACAGATCATGGTAGCGCCGTTCTCCTCCTTCGACGACTGGGAAATGAACGCCACTCTATTCCAGGGCACCATCTTCATCGAAGAAAACCATTCCAAGAAGGTTGCTTCTCGAGAGCATCAATTTTCGGAGGTTGCTCGTCCCGGCGCCATGTCCCAAGATCTCATGAGTTTCTGGGGATACAAATTCGAGACGGTGTCGCTATTGCCAGAACCATGGTCGGCCACCCCGAGAGAATATATTGATTCCCGCGAAGACCAGATTGTGAGCAACTATGCTCAGTATTGTTCAATTGTCCGTACGGGATTTGGAAAGGTGAAAATGATAATTGGAGGAGAGGTCGATGCGGTCATGGACTTCAAGCCAGAAGACAAATCTCAGCCGGTCAATTGGGTAGAGCTCAAGACCACTGCTGCGGTGACCAACGAGCGGGAACAGATCAAGTTCGAGAGGAAGCTGCTGAAGTTCTGGGCTCAGTCATTTCTGCTTGGAGTGCCAAAGATCGTGGTTGGTTATCGAACTAGCCAAGGCATCCTCGAGTATCTCGAGGAGCTTGACACACAAAGTATCCCAGAGAAGGTGCGAGTCAAAGGTAATAATCTGTGGGATGGGCAGACCTGCATTAACTTCGCCTCGAGTTTTCTTGAATGTAAGCCATGCTCCCCGGATGTTTGTCCGCTCAGCTGACTCCGGTAAAGGGCTGAAGGGTGTTATCACCGAAGGCGGCGTCTGGAGGATCCAGAAACGGGACAAATCCCCGAGACTTGAGATCTTCAAAGTTGAAGAAACAGGCCATGGAGACATTCTGTCCCCAGCGTTCGTTGAGTGGCGAACACATGGTCTGAAAGACCAACAACAGAAACAGGCGACAGCCGCAGACAACAATGTCAATGGCACAGGCACGGTGTCTGAACCTCCCTGAGCCGCAAAGTTCTTGCAGGATTTCGGCGATGTCTGAATGATTTGCTCCTGGATTTGTGCCAGGCCCTGGCAGACTTTAGCCTTCAAGGCTTTTTGCAAAGGTCACATCGCGCCGTATAGTCTCGGTGGCTGTCAAGTCCCGCTTTCGGCGCGCGACGACAGTGTTCTTGTGGCCTCGACTCACAAGATGGCCGTTCCATTCCGCCTCTGTCATGAGCGTCTTGTCACAGATCTCACATCTTCGCGCAATGCGGTTGGGCTGCGTCTCATGCTCATCTGGTAGAGGTAGCATCCGGTTCGCCAGATCAGAGAGACTCCTGGGATCAGGGGGTTCTTCGCCATTCAGGAAGCAACCCACAATCTTGCTTGCCGGGGTTTGCACTGCAGAGTCCCACTGTGCAAGATCAGAACAATCCAGAAGGAAAAGCTTGTCCAACTTTCCAGTCCTTGCCAAAGCGTTCGCCAACCGGATACGGATGTAGCGGTTTTGGCGCTTTGCGTACCGTCTCGTGCCGGCTTTCACGGACCCTATTGCTGCCTGCAGTATACGAGAGTTCTCGGCAGAAACCACCCCCGAAGTTTGTTGGCAATCTATCCATGACTCCATCTCTTTGTACCCGATTGAGACCCAGATACCTTTGCTCTTGTCCACGGGTATCCCTTTCCTCTGCAGATCTGCCTCCAACTTCGCCATTGAAGCAGCTTCATCTACCAGACCGCTTGCGACCATCGACTCGACGCGCGCATTGAGACGCTCTTTCAATGCTGTGTCTTCGGCTTCCAACCACAATAGCAGAGTCGAATAGCGGAATCCGTGTTCGTCTGCCACGAGCCCATTCCGATCAGCATGCTGTGGGCTATCGAGATCAGCTCCGTCGTGACCGCCCGATCTGCGTTCTTGCTGTTCGGCATAGACGTCAGAGGCTTTTCTTCCCGTTTTGAGCCAGATCTCAAGGGATCGCTGGATCTTCCGCCGGTCCCTTGGATGCCATCTTCTCGCGATTTCCGGATCAACCTCCTGTAACTGCGCAAGGATTTCTTCCGTGGATTTCGAAAGAATAGAACATGGTTGATTTGGACCTGGAATGTCGGCTTTTTCTAACCCACTTCCCGCGCCCCCCTCCGCCAGAGTCGCGTCCTTGAACAATAGTGCGTGAGTGTAGTAGTGCGTGCCGCCGACCACGATAGGCAACTTGCCCCTGGACCTGATTTCGTCGATGATGCGAGAGCTCTCCTTGACAAACTGGTTGACCGTCCAAGGGTTCTCGTCAAGGCCGATGAAGTCGAGCAAGTGATGTGGGATGCCGTTACGTTCGTGCTCAGGCATCTTGTTCGTAATGATGGGCAGTCCCTTGTACATCTGCATTGCATCTCCATTGACGATCTCGCCATTGAACCGTGCAGCAAGTTGGACGGCAAGCTTTGACTTGCCAGTCCCCGTGGCACCGATGACCACGATGAGAGGATCTTTCGGCGCATGAGACGCCATAGTGAACCCTCGTCTCAGGATCGTAGACATCAACGGACCCTACTGATACGTGAGACGCAGAACATGGCAACCCTGCGGAAGATGGGTCGATCAGGCCGCCACCATCTAAAGAGCACACAGGCGTCGTTCATCGAATTTTGACATTGTAGTCCAGGGCGGCTAAGGCGTACACATATGATCTGTGATTTGACATGGAAGAGCGGAAAATGAATGGCACATGTTTAACGTCACCAACTTGGACGTCAAAATTGTAAGTGCGCGCGATGGTAAAATGCTTCACCGTATAGACTGCGGCGAAAGTTCTGCCGACATTTTTCAGCAACGTCAACTCGGCGCATGTTGAATAGCCACCACGAGAACAACAACCACAACCACAACGCCTGACCTCGCAAGTCTTTCCAGCACTGGTCGGTTTTGACCGCATTCTCAACCATGGCGGAAGTGGTGCAAGCGCGGACAAGCTTCGCACCGGCGTCTCCATCTCGCAAGCGATCAGCCTCCGCAGACGCCGAACCCGCCACCGGCTCCGCGAGCAATGCCTTGACGACGACGACGACGACGAGCAACAAAGACGAAACCTCACTGTCAGAACCGCCGGCGAAGAAAACCAAACTCATTCGACGCAAGCGGCGACCGGCGCGGCCACAAGTTGACCCGTCGACGATCACGTCGACACCTCCGCCGCAGACTGGGACGATATTTAACATCTGGTACAACAAATGGTCAGGCGGTGACCGGGAAGATGCATACCTGTCGAAGACGGCGGCGCCGTCGCGATGCAACATCCGCAACGACTCCGGGTGGACGCAGGCAGACAAGACGCCAGGCAGTTATTTCTGTCTGTTCTTTGCGCGAGGGCTGTGCCCCAAGGGCCACGAATGCCAGTACCTGCACCGGCTGCCGACGATCTTCGACGTGTTCAACCCGAACTCGGACTGTTTCGGCCGCGACAAGTTCAGCGACTACCGCGACGACATGGGCGGGGTGGGCAGCTTCCTGCGGCAGAACCGCACGCTGTACGTGGGCCGGATCCATGTGACGGACAACATCGAAGAGATTGTGGCCCGCCATTTCCAGGAATGGGGCGAGATCGAGCGCACTCGAGTGCTGACGGGCCGCGGCGTCGCGTTCATCACCTACGTCAATGAAGCGAATGCCCAGTTCGCCAAGGAGGCCATGGCGCACCAGGCGCTCGACAACAACGAAGTGCTCAACGTGCGCTGGGCCACCGTTGACCCGAACCCGCTGAGTGCGAAGCGCGAAGCCGCCCGCGTCGAAGAACAGGCCGCCGAGGCCGTGCGGCGCGCGCTGGGCGAGAGCGCCGTACGACAGATCGAAGGCCGCGAGACCCACGAAGAGCGCGACCAGAGGAGGCTTGCGTCGCGCTACGGCCTCGACGGCTACGAGGCTCCTGAGGAGATCTGGTTCAACCAGCAGAAAGACCGAGCGCTAGAAGGCCAACAGCAAGGCGAAAGAGGCCTGCTCGACGCTCCTCCACTGGATTCTTGTACAGAGACCGCCTCACCCCACCCCTCCTACCAGACCGATGCGCATACGGACACCCACGCACAGCAAGCCCACCACGAACCCGAAGATACCGGCATCCTGGGCTCCTCCGTCCTGGCAAAGCTGCAAGGATATGCGTCGAGTGCGAGGCCGGTACACCCACAACCACAGACGTCAGCCCCTGGACCATTGGTTGCGTACGGGAGTGACGATGAGAGCGATTGATTTTGTTATTTATTAGCTGGTTGGTAGTTGCTGGTTGCTAGTAGGTAGTTGAGGCGCTGGCGAACAGCATCATGCTAAAGCTGTAATAAGAACCAATCAATGGCCCTGCTTCTCGGCATCATGCTCAAGCTGTAATGGGAAACAAAGGCCATGCCATGCTTCTCGAGTGGACAATAGCAACAACAGCAACAACAACAGAATCTCGGATCCAATTGTGTCCGTTGCAAGCAATCTTTTGTTACTACATTTCCATTGAATTCCATCCATCTCTCGCTTTTTGTTTTCAAACAACCTTTGATTCATGCTCGGAATCGAAATCATACCCATGCCCATGCCCATGCCCCAAACTCTTTACAGCTTGCCCTCCCTTTACAGCTCGTCCTCCCTCTACAGCTCGTCCCCCTCTACAGCTCGCCATGCTTGATGCCGGCCTGGATACTCAGATCCGGCATGCGCATAATCACCACCACCAGACTCGTCCAGCCGGTGAAGTGCTGCGTGCGCTGACCCGCCCCGCTGTCGGGATTGTACTGCTCCCAGGCGAAGCCGGTGCGCTCCCACTCGTTAAAGACGTTCTGCACCAGGTTCTGGCGCAGCTCGGTGTAGATCCTGGCGGCTTGGGTCTTGACCTTGGAGGGCGCACTGGGCGACTGTGCCACCACGAGGAGGTTCTTGAGGATCAGGTAGTTCATGTTGACCCAGATGGGCGAGCGCCAGTAGTTCTCGTCGGTGCCGTAGAACTCGTCGGATCGCGAGAGCGACCGCACCCCGTACGGTGACCAGAGTTCGGACTCGGAAGAGATCAGAGCCAAAATGTGCGGGAGGTTGGGGTGTGTCGGAGGCAAAAGACCTGTGAGGAAGGGGAACAGGCTGATGTAGCCTTTGTGGCAGACATGTGTCGATTCCTCGTAGTCGTCGATGGTGGCGTCGCAGTAGGCTTCGGCTTCGGCAGACCAGTGCAGGTCGTCGATGTTGCGCACAATGGCAGTGCTTTGTGCTTGGAAATCCGAGGCATCGTCTGTCTCCGACAAGACGGTCGCCAGCCGTAACAGCGTCCGGGACATCAGGCCCACCCAAGAAATCAAGTCGGTGTGCAGTTCACCAGGATGCGGTGGTTGAGGGCGTGGGTAGTCGTCGAGTCCAGAAGGGAGGATGTGCCGAGGGGTACGCCCGCGCCAGCGGTAGGCCTCTTTCGTCGAGAAGGCTTTGCGGTCGTAGGACTTGATGTCGCCGAATTGAGTGCGGCGGAACCAGTAGTATTGTCGTTTGAGAAGGGGGTAAAGAGTCCGGAGCTCCGACTCGATCCGCTCTTTTTGAGCCCCCGGCGCGGTGTCGGACAGTTTGTCCATCAAGATGTCGATGATGAGAAACAACGTTGGCGGATTGGCATAATGGGGATACTGGACTTGGAACTCTTCCGGAACTTTGCTGCGTGCTTCCGGCCCCAGGATCTGTTCACGGGCGATCCAGCCATCCTCGTCCATGAGATTAAACCACGACTTGACAATGTCGAGGGTGATGTCGAGGTCCCATTCGACAATGGGAACCAAATGAAAGCCTTCGTCCCATAAAAATCCGCGGGGGAAAAAGGGCCTAGATGGGACAGAGGTGAAGAGTTCCGCCGGGGGATCGTTCACAATTTCTGCCCGAGCTCTAGCCTCGGCCGTCTCCTCCCAGAAGCCTTCATTTTCCTCGTCATATTCCGGGGCATAGGATCGGTCCACAAGTGAGTCACCATAGAAATACCCAATACCACCGTATAGATTGGAAAACATTGACTCGGCAAACGCGGTGTAGGCCGGCTTCGTGAACGGGGCCAAAGGCGTGAAGACCTCCTTGAATCTAGCCTTGAACTTGTCCGAGGTCGCAGCGATAGCCTTGTCCACCGTTTCCGTAGACACAGAGGGTCCTGAAGCAGAGTTGAACAGAATATCGAACTCGAAGCTGCCCACAAACAGTTTCTGAACCATGTGAAAGTTTCCCGGCCCAGGCTTCTGGGGAATGGTGAAGGCAGCCCAAGGTGGTGGCATGTTTTGCTGGCCATATTCTTGGACCTGAACATCAATCTCTTGCTTCATACTGGCAAAGACAATGTTCTTCGCCTGCCAGGCAGCCTCGGGGGGGATCGGTACGCTGCACATCAACATCCGATCGAGCGGTTTGGCGTCCCAAGATGCATGTGTCCGATATGGCAGTGTATTCTCTGACGGTTCCTTGAATGTGATGTCGAACTCGCCTAAATCGATGGCTTCACCGTGCAGCGTGACCGCTCCTTCGGAATCTGGCTCCTCGGCGGTGAATCCAAGCTCACCCAACCCCTCCAGGCCCGCATAGAAGACCAGGGTTGTGACTAGATTTGAAGGAGCATCCTCCCGAGGAGTCCCTTTGATCCTGGCCGCCCAGCTGCCGCCATGTTGTCCGCCGGAAACCTTGACGAAGTCGATTGTGAGGTCGATCTTGTTTCCAGTGTCATGGATGACTTCGCGACCACCGTTGCGAGCATCGTACTCTTCCCAGCCATAGCCTGCCATTCCCTCATTCTGCTCGCAGGTGTGACGGAAGTTTTGTTGGACCGTGGCATAGTTGTCGGTGTTTGCCCAGAGCAGCCCCGTCAATAGACTGTTCGGGAGGCGTGGACGGACGCCGAAGTAGAGATTCGGTCGGTAGGGGCCCCATAAGAGGGTGTCGTTCGAAGTTGCGACTGGCGAGGAGGCATGCGCTGAACTGCTGAACAGGGAGAAGAGAGCGAATGAAAGAAGCAACGAGAGAAAGCGTGCTCGTGCAGGATTTGTGGCACGACTTGTCATAGTGCCCGATGACCGACTCCCAGAGCCGAGAATCAGTTGACTTGTGCTGCGGAAGACATGGCCAGCCTCACTCTACCGACGCATTTATTTACTGTCCTGCTAGTATGAGATACATCCCCCCATACTATTTTGGGGTATACGCCAATCTGGCCTCGGGGACGGCGACGCCAGCTTATTCATACGGTGGATCCTGGATACAGAAGCCGCATAATTGCCAATATTGCGGAGTGTAGAATCTTTAAGCGCAGATTCAGCCTTGTAGCAGTTTCTACTAAGGGGCCTTCGCATCGCATCACATCTTGCCGGTGACAGTATCCTTCTTGGTGCACCCTCGCGTAGAGCTTGAGTAGTAGAGTAAGAACAAAGGAAAATGGGGTTGGTTTCTTCTTCTTATGGACAAAGTCAGGGCAGCATCCCCCCTTGTCAAGGCTAAATTGTGGACGCGATCAGTCGGCTCGGTCGACCTTCAGTTGTTCTACCTCAAGGACAGGCGGTACAGTCACGGCGACCACTGTCACCATTAACACATATGACGGCTGTTCAAATCAGTCTCTTAACGTACGAAATTGCCAGTCCCTCCCAGGGCGTCCGCTAGACATAACGCAATAGGTGAGCTCGACGAGAATGGTGCGTGCCGGATTGGTCGACCGTCAGTTGTTCTACCTTAAGGACAGGCGGTACAGTCACGGTGACCGCTGTCACCATTAACAGATGTTACGGCTGCTCAAATTAATATATTGCTCCTTGTAATAGGGCATCCGCTAGACATAACGTATTAGTTGAGCTCGATGAGAATGGTGCGTGCCAGCTTGGTCAACGACACTGGTCTGATATATCAGCAATACTGTAGAAAGAGCCCTGTAGAATCACAATCGGACTGCGGCGTTCACTGTGCACAACAAACAGGGCAGATAATGCAATAATACGACGGTCGACGTCAGAACAAGAAACCAGTAAACTCGGATATCATTCACGCCCAGCAGAGAAACAACACCACACTATCTACTCTTGGCCATTTTCAGGCGCAAGAACGCCACCAGGTCCGCCGCCTTGACCTCATCCTCTGAGCGGGAGGGGCTCCGCACCTTCAACGTGCGCTCGCCCGCCCCTCCCCTCACAATCACCAGCCAGTATCCCGCGTTGTCGCGGTACGCCATCTCCAGCTCCTCAAGGGAGCGGAACTCCTCAGACAGCTCGGCGCTGAGGCCTGCCGCCCACAAGGACGACAGGACCTCAACGCACGAGGTCTTGAGCGTCACCGCGTCGAAGGATGTCACCAGGATATCGCACCGGGTGAGGAGTTTGTTGGCGTCGGCGGCCGCGGGCTTTGACGACTTGCCGTGCGGCTGGACCTGACCGCGAACGTAGCCGACCAGGTCCATGATGTTGAGGCGGAAGCCCGCCGCCCGCACGGAGCCCTTGTCGGACTTGGTCTGGTACTCTTGGATGAGCGCGTCGTACCTTCCGCCCACCGCCAGGACCTTCCGGGCGTTGCTCTCCATGCATTGAAACAGGAGGCTGCCGCGGTACAGGTGCTCCGAGTTGTTGCTCAGAGGTGCGACCAGGACCTTGGTGTGGATGTTCATGCGCTTGAGAGACTGGATGACATCGTCGAGACGCGCCAAGAGAGGCAACGCCTTACTCAAGTGGTCGCTGTCGCCGAAGAGCTTGGTGAGTTTGGTACGCACTTTCTCCAGGTCGCCGTCGAAATTGAATCGTGATAGATCAGTGACTGACGTCTCGGCGATGTTCATAGCAGAGCTGCGGAGTTGTTCACGCACTTGAGTCCAGGTGGTCGTGCCGGTGTTGAGGTGCGAAAGAGCTTGCTTCACGGTAGAGACTTCGACTGGTTTAATGCGACAGAAGTCGAGAATGAGGTTGATGAGGTCCGCATGATTGAGGTAGATGGTCCAGTTGCGACAGGCCAGGGCAGGGAATTCCAGCAGCATTTCGTCCAGAACTTTGATGACCTCGGCTTCTTTGATAGACAAGTCTCTCGCACTACGAGAAACAAAGTCGAAGTCCACTTCTGGCACTTGTCTGGGCTCATTGCCGGGGACCGTGGCGCGATAGACGACGCCGAAGCAGTACGTCTTGGTGTATTGGCCGGTGGTCTGCGCAAGAGTGCGTGCAAAAGGAAGGGTGAGGTCAACGGGCAGCTGCACCACCAGGCCAGAAGGGTCGAGGAAAGTCGCCGGTTTCGCGTAGAAGTCCTCCTTGGGGATAATGCCCTGTCTGCCAGCTTCAACGGCCCCGTGTCGACGGAAGATGGTTTTGAGCTGGTCGCAAACACAGATCCACAACATTGAGTCCGCCGAAGACATGCCATGTGCGGTCTTGTCCTCCCAGGCCAGGCTTGATACGGCATTGTTTGGTTTGGCGAACAAATTGCTCACCCATTCCTGGTATTGCTCCGGATTTTCTGCCGCCACCCGGTCAATGTACCGTTGCAACTTTTCCTCCTCCACGGGTTCTGGGATCAGTCCACTGTCAAGCAGATCTTTGGCAGTCGGTCTCTGGTTCTGGTCAGGATCGACTAGTTTCAGGATGATTTCGCCTTGTCGACGATGGATATCCTCCTCGAAGAATTTCGGCAGAACAGGTGGTATTCTTCTCAGACCGTCCATAACCTTAGCCTTCTCCATGGCAGATGTAAAGGGGTAACACATTTCAAGAAACATGATCCCCAGAGAATACATGTCGGCACGACTGTCGTAGTGACTACCACGAATGTAGAGCTCAGGGGCTGTGTAGCCTTGCGTACCCAGTCCGGTAGAGTTGGTAATCACCATGCCTGGCTTCGAAAGATGGGGCTTGGATGTTGCTTGACCAGCAGTGGCAAGCCCGAAATCACCGATTTTAGGGGTGTCGTCCGAGTCGAGGAAGATGTTTTCGGGTTTGAGATCTCGATGGACGACGCCGTGACTATGGAGGTGCGCAAGACCCTCGACGATGCGTCGAAACAATCGCCAAACTGAAGTCACATTTGTAGCGAGACCTTGTGCAATGCGGTGGCGTAGACTTTGTCCGTCGCAGAACTCCATTTGGATGTATAACATGGATTGCTCATTGGGAGGTGGTGACCGTGAACGAAACGGCGTCACGGGGTTTGATTCAACGACCGGTGAATCAGCGCTGGCGAAAGGGTCGACATCCAAATCGGTCCCGTCAGGCGCATTTGGTGATGCAAATGGATCACTGGGCTCGTTCACGTCCTCCAGGACGGCCTCTAGCTCGCTCACGTCGAACCGGTCGTCATCATCGTAGCCGTCTTGTTCATCGATCGAAGGTGGAGCTTGGTATGCAAACATGCCACTTTCCGAGTCACTGTACTCGACGCCTTGGTTGCGGTAAACAGATGGCTCCATGAAGTCATGTCCCGTGCTTAAAGCCGCGGCATGTGGCAATGGTCTTTCTGGGACTTGTTGCTGAAACATTTCTTCGATCTCGTCCTGTTCGGTCTCATACCAGGCATTGTAATACCTGACAATGTAGGGGTGATTGAGTTTTGCGAGCAAGGTGACCTCACGCAGAATGTCTTCCAACATCTTGGTAGAGCTACTCTCGACCTTCTTCACGGCGTAGTATTGCCCATCGAGCTTTCGTCTGGCACGGAACACTTTGCCGAACCCTCCCTTTCCAATTCGTTCCAATTCTTCCCACTCATCCCGATATCGCGATTTGCGGTTTTTGTCGCTGTACCGTCTTAGTCGGCTCGGTGTGCTGGGCAAGTTGGGAGAGTAGCTCCGGAACATAGCCTCTCGTTCTTCGTAGAAGAATTGCTTGCGGCTCAGCTCAAATGCAGTGGGCCGATTGTTGGGGTTTGGCTGGAACAGTTCTTCCATCAGTCTCTCGGTGCTGGACTCGAAGTCGACCCCTTCCAGCACATTCGATGGAGAGGTATACATCTCCTGAACCTGATTGCCCAGCGCCATTTGCATGATTATCACGCCCAAGTCCCAAATACAGGTCTTATTGGTTCGCTTGGCGTTCTTGCTATTGAGCTCTGGCGCAATCCAGAGAGGGAGATCCTTGTGTGGCTGGGTCGACGGATCGCGAGCAGCTTGGACGAGATCTTTGAGCTGGGTACCATAACCGTCAGAGAGCTTGACTGTGAGACCGCCTGTAGGAGACATGAACAACATGACGTTGCCGGCATGAAGGGCTGGATGGACGTAGCCTTGTTGGTCGAAGAAAAGCAACGCGTCCACTATCTGTCGGGTCCATGAACGGATTTTTGCCGCACTGAGCGATCCAGCAAGGGCAATCAACGCCGAGAGGGCCCCTTTGTTCGCAAATTCGGACAGAATAGAAAGCCTCCACTGGCCGGGTCCGTCATCGGATTCCAGATGGTCGATCTTGTAGTTGATGAGATCGACAACATTTGGATGGCGATGTTCCTTCGAGGACTCCAACGCTTCTTCAACCTTTTCCAGACACTTTTGCAGTTCGCCTTCTTTGCCGCCGAGAGTATCGGGAAGGTAGATCTCTTTCAGAAGCAGTTGGGGAGCTTGGACACGATCGGTGTCGACGCGGGGGGCAACGATTGTGATTTTCTTGTCTTTGCGTTTGAGAATGACGGATCTTCCCACCACGGACTTGAATTTAAAGGGGGCTGTGGTCGCTGTATCTCGACATGTCATTGACTGATCGAATCGAACCGGTTCTTCAGGGACATCGTAGAGATCTGCATTTTCTTCCGCGGTGATCTTGCGGGTGAGAGTGGTTTTGAGGCGACGCTGTTTCTCGCTTTCGACCTGAGATTCCAGCAGCTTTTCTTTCATTTCAGCTTCTCGAGCTTGCCGTGTTCGCTCACTTTCTGCCTGTTCTTCAAGCTGCTTTTTGGCTTGTGCCTCTCTGACAGCACGTTCTTCCTCCAGGCTCAGTTCCGTCCTTGCGGCTGCCTTGGCGACAATGGTCTGTTCAAGGAAGTCCATGATGGCGGCGTTGACCTCATAAACAGACTCGCTTCCTTGGTGTTGACGTGGCACGGTGGCTAGGATGTGTTCGACTTGGCGTTTGGTCTCAGGATCTTTTGGTTGAATCTCCACGACGTTGATCTTGGGCAGAACCTTTGGGTATTCGCGGGGAAACTCAAAGACCAATTTGACGAAGTAGTGGCGATCTTCAAGCGGTCCAACTCGAACTTTGAATGCTAGATTCTCTTGAGTCTGGGGGCCAGGTCAGTGAACGCGGGTTGCAGGAGTGCGGTAGATGGCCTCACCTTCCAGGCATCTTTCCTGCCTCGAACTCTCTCAAACTCGTCACCATAAATGGCTCTGGTGGTAAGAAACTCGTTGCGTTGGACTTCAGGATAGTCGGCGAGTTCTTCCTCGAGTCCACGGAGGGATTGTCCGAATGAAGGCGGAGCAGCAAGTGAAGGCTCGGTCTTTGGTCCTCTCTCATGAGGATTCTTTGCACGCTTGCGAGCAGGCATGGTGGAAGAACAGGTCAGACCCCCTCAGGGATCTGAAGTCCACCGCCTGTGTTGGTTTCGTGTGCACAAAGCTTGGCACGTGACCCCAAACGGGGAACTATGCCTAGGTAGCCGCAGCACCAGCCGCGACCACCTACGGGGACATTTTTTGCATTTCCATTTCCATTGTCGATGCTGTGTGTTGTGGTGGTGGTGGTGGTTTTGCAGAGAGAAAACAACAAGTGGCTAAAGAGTCACCCTGAGTCGGGCTCTCACGTGACACACGGCCGATGGCCAAGACATCCACGGACCGGAGATACTATCTTCCGGGCTGCCGACCTCAATCTTCAATTTGGGGATTCCGGGTTTGAAGCGTTTCTCCTGCAACGATATCTCCCTCTGTGATCTCGAAAGACGTACAGACAAGGGCTGTCTGCTGGCACGGGCTGAGAAAGTCTGACCCACTGTTCCTTTGTGCAGTGCAGGCTTTGTGTGTCTGGCCCAGATCCAGAACTCACAACTCACCAATCGTCTGTGGGACAGGTTCGGATCAAGTCGTTCAAGATGGTGAACATCACAGAGAAAATCAAGGAGTGCGACTTTCTTCCCTTCTGCGATGCGTTGCGGACTCTGACTCGGTTCCAGGATCGAGGCCGAAATGGCTCGGACTCAAAGTGGGTGACCAGAACTCATCACAGATCGGTTGGACCAGTAGCTGATGGATTCGCAGAAAACAAAGCCACAGGTTCGTGAACAGGCGCCAATTTCTGTGATAGAGCAACCCTGCTAAGTTGACACCAGAGTATCACCTTGGTCTGCTGAAAGGGTAAGTGGAACTTCTGATTTAGTCGTTGGACCAGATTGTCAGTGAGAAGATGGAAAAGAGACGCAGCTGCACCTGCGTCTGCGTGAAGAACGGCTGTGCACGTGATACCTTGCACGTGATGTGTGGTGATCACGTGCATCAGCCTTGCCCCTGGACTGACAGACAAGGATGGGCCATGTTCAAGGAGGCACTGCCAATCGACATGTTGACAATGCTTTCCATGCACTGCTGGTGGTGCATCTGCACACATTGTCGACAGCGAGACTAACAGGACGTTTAGCAAACTCGCCCGGCTACGAGCACAGTTACTTGAACCCGGACCAGGAGCCGGATCAGGCGGCGGCGCAGGCTTCGATGTTTCCAAGTCTGGCGATGCGCGGATTGCCTTGGTGGGCTTCCCGTCGGTTGGCAAATCGACCTTCCTCTCCAAGATCACCAAGACGAAATCCGAAGTGGCAGCATACTCCTTCACCACCTTGACCGCCATTCCGGGAGTACTCGAGTACGGCGGGGCCGAGATTCAGATTCTCGATCTGCCCGGTATTATCGAAGGAGCATCGGAGGGCAAGGGGAGAGGGCGACAGGTGATCAGTGCAGCAAAGGTAAGCAATAAGCAACGGCGGGCATCACGTTTGCTTGGGTCGACGACTGACTGGGTGGTGTGATGCGAGGGGTTTTTTAGACCTCGGACTTGATTCTCATGGTGTTGGACGCGACGAAACGCGCCGAGCAGCGAGCCCTGCTGGAAGCGGAACTGGAGGCAGTGGGGATCCGGCTCAACCGCAGCCCGCCCAACATCTACGTGAAAGCGAAGAAAGCCGGGGGCATGAAGATCACGTTCCAGGCGCCGCCGAAGTACCTGGACGAGAAGATGCTGTACAACATCCTGCGCGACTACAAGATGCTGAACTGCGAGGTGCTGGTGCGTGACGAGAACGCGACGGTGGACGACTTCATCGACGTGATCATGAAGGACCACCGCAAGTACATCCGCTGCCTGTACGTGTACAACAAGATTGACAGCGTCACCATGGCCTACCTGGACGAGCTGGCGCGCGAGCCGCACACGGTCGTCATGTCGTGCGAGCTGGACCTGGGCATCGCCGACGTGGTCGAACGCTGCTGGCAGGAGCTGCGCCTCATCCGCATCTACACCAAGCGCCAGAGCATCGACCCGGATTTCGGCGAGGCCCTGATCGTCCGCAGCGGCAGCACCATCGAGGACGTGTGCGACCAGATCCACCGCACCATGAAGGACACGTTCAAGTACGCCCTGGTGTGGGGCGCCAGTGCGAAGCATATCCCCCAACGGGTCGGCTTAGGCCATTTCGTGGCCGACGAGGATGTCGTACAGATTGTCAGCGCATGGAGAGCGTAGAGCACGTTGGGCGCATTTGGCATGGCGTGGCGTGGCGTTTCAAAGGATTTATTGGGCACAATATCAAAACTAGTCTCCGTACATCAATGCTACGGTACGTACCGTCACTGTTCAGCTGCAGGAAGACATAGTCATTCAATCATTCATTCCCTACGTGACTCGTGCCGGTGCCGGCTTGGTCTATCTCAACACTTTCCTCGGATCAAGACTGTTCACATTTGCACTGAGCGCCTTGCCATCGAAGACAAACTCGCTCATTAATTGGCCGGTGCCTGGTCCGTTCTGGATGCCCCAACACGTGTGCCCAGCAGCGAGATAGACTCCCTTGGTCCTGGTCAGGCCGACTAGCGGGCCGGCGCCGGCGTCAACCTGCGGCAAATAACAAGCCTGCCGGACCAACACTTCGCCGTCGCGCATCTCGTCGGAGAAAGCTGCACAGTAGTCTACAATATCCTGGCAGCGCGAATCATCGACTTGCACTTCGGCGGTGGACTTTGGCAGCGGCACAAGGTGATCGCCCTCGCCACAAGCGTACAGTTCGTTATTCGGACGAGCGTAGACCTCGGGGCTGACCTGCATCGCCCGGGATTTGGTCCCTTCCTTGAAGTTCTTGGGCAGTGCAAGCTCGGTGAACAGGCAGAACGCGGAGACTGGACGGGTGGGCCGAATAGTGACACTGTGAGCTCGTAATGCGCTGATGGGAGTCCCAGGCAGCACCGTCTTAGTCCACGGGCCGGCTGTCACGATGACATCGGTTGCGGGGAGAGATTGCTGCGAGTTTGTGTTTTTATCTGTGTATTTGATGGTGTGTTCCCCTGAGGAAGACGACTCGATTTTGTCGACGCTGCCAATGATAATCTTGACGCCCTTCTCTGCTGCCAGTTCCGCCATGGAGGTGGTAAATTGGTAGGGGTGGACCTGTGCGCTATCTCCCGGAGAACTCATGCTTTCGTAGCCTTGCACAGTCTCCTCCGCAACCCAGTCGAGTTCATCGGGCAGACCAACCTTGCGTAGGTTGGCGTACGACTCTTTACTCCTCTTCTGGAGACTGACATTACCATCACTTGACACGTCGGCTCGATGCAAGCCTCTGATATCCTCGCCCTCGCCCTTGGCACCGGCATCGGCGGAGACCTTTGGCTGATTGCTTACATGGCGACCGATCAGATCAACCTGACCAACACTGACGCCTCGATAACCCCAACGTTCTGCTCCATTGTGTTCTCGAGCCAGTTCGGCATGGAGTCTGAAGCTCAAGGGCACCAGGCAGGAGGGGTATGCCCACAGGGCAATCAGACCACCGGCTTTGCCTGAAGCGCCACTGGCAATTGCAGTTGCTTCAATTAGATGGATGGAGTGGAGAGCTGGGTTGTATTTAGGATGGCGGGTCAAGAAGTAGGCCGTGGTGCTGCCGATGATGCCACCTCCGACGATGACAATCGATCGCTTTCCGGGTTCGGCCATTGTGGCGTGGGAGGTGGGAGGCGGTGGGAGGAACGTGAGGGATTCGCTGTCAGAGCCACGTATAGCTATAGCTCTCTAGGAGAAGATGGAGGCGAAAGAAAGCGAAAGAAGGGAAACACTGTGGTATCACCAGTACTTGAGCTGCGAGTATACTGTGCCTACCCTACCTTAGGTATAACACCCATATATATTGCTGCGGATGACGTCAAGCTATCAACCTCATAGGGTTAGGGTTAGGGTTAGGGTTAGGGTTAGGGTCACTATCACAGAACGAAAGACACCTCTTCCACCAGCCTTCAACCGGGCACCACACACCAACAGAAGCTGTGTGCTATCTGCCATCTCTCATCTCGACGGCCGGGTCTCTTCTGCTTTGACAATGCTGAGCAAAAGCCTTTGTCGCTTATTGTCCTGGCTTTGTCGATGCCACTCTATATTGAGGAACATTGAACAATGGAAGTGAGATGAGTGCTTTGTCAGGATCACTCGACCTCGAGCCCATTGTGAGTACGTGCTTGATCATGACCCAGAGGACACATAAGATTCCTGGGCCGCAACGGACTTTGCCTCCTGAACATCTTCGATACCAGCCCACTCCCACTGTGCACCGCCGATCCCAGCATGTCTTCCATCAATATCAACAACCTCTGGACTCCTCAACCCGTAGCTGGCGGGCCACCACCACCACCACCACCACCACCACCACCAGTCCTTGTCTCTATGCAGCCACCGCCTTTGGAAGGATTTGATATCCATCCTCTTTGGCGGATCGAAGCCTTCCGGCTATCAAAGTACAGCGACCTCCTACCCCTTCCCATCCTGGACCAGAGCCAGTATGACTTACCAGCCGCCTTGTATCAGCGGATGGAACCGGCGTTGAAGCTGGCCACGCTGTTTTTGAGACTGGTGCTTCCGGATCTGGCCAAAGTCAGATACGGAGCAGTCACCACCCACGTATTTGGCTCCCAGCTTGAACGCACGCTGACCGATTTCTGGAGAGAGACAGACCACAAGCTGCGGAGCTTCGAGGGTGAGCTGGCACGCATGTGTCGCTATTACCGCATCACCGTGGTGGGAACAGGTGAGCGGGATTGTCCACAGGGCCACATCGAGACCGCCATCACAGGCTGCATCGGCAACGATTCCAACTGGCCCACGTCTACATCTGTGATCGTCCAGTCGGCCATCACCATCGAATGGCTGCGCTACCTGGCCGACGACAACTGGCACACCCTAGACGCCGCCGAGAAGTACAGCAGGTACGTGATCATGGCGACGACGTTGGTCCACGAGCTGGGCCACGCCGTGTGGTGTCATCGCATGCTCCCTTGTGTGAAGGACGAATACCACCGCGCCGGCACCGTGACTGCTGATCGCCCCGAGCCGAGGTTTGTGTCTCAGGACGGCTTTGTCGAGATTGGCTACGCGATCGAGCTGCAGCTGTTTGGCGGTCTGCTTGCGTTTCCGCACCTTGGAACGCCCACCGCGGCCGAGACGCGCTCTCGCCAGATGCACGACCGACTCTTACTGACCATGATAGACGTCGACGGCCGAGCAGCGGCGGTTCATCAGTTGACCACCAACACCATCTTTGCGCTCTTTCGCCCCGAAACCTGGTTCCAGTCCCGGCCAGGAGAGTTCCCAAACTTGAGACTCAAGCTTGGGCCCGACATCAGACGGCCGGGGAGGCACATGTCGACCGTCCTTTCCGACCCTCCGGTACAAGACCTTCGTGTGCCGATCATCCGAGTCCCGAGGCCTGGTCAGCTGAAACCTGCCATCACCGAGTTCAATGAACTGTTTGGTTGACGGCGGCGGCCCCGGTAGGTACCAGGTACTAGTATACACGCCCTATCACTTTCGTTGAATGGCGGCTATAGGCAGGTTATAGTAGTGAGAAGGTGCTGCAGGCAGTTCCTCAACATACTGAGTTCACCAGGGTACGTAAGTGCTCCAATGTGTCTCTCTTGTATTGATCAAGCCACAACCGTAAGTCCCACTACGTTTCAGTTCCGCATATTTCATTTTTACAGAGCAGACGCTGTTCTTAGAGCATTGATTCTGGATGTGTTCACCTGGATGTGCTCACCTGGATGTGCTCACCTGGATGTTCTATTCCCAAATGCATTCATTTACTACCTATCTACATCTACTACCAGCCAGGTAAGTTATATTCATTGCCCACCTGGCTGTACTTGTATGTAGCACAATACAACTTGAATACAATAAGTCGAAGCATTTCCCAATTTCAAACAAGGATCATCTACCATCTACCGTCCCCGTCCACGTCTGCAGGTTTTTGCCATCCGAGACATGGAGAAATATTCAAGATCCTCCCTTCATTAACCTTGTATTTGTCAAACTTAGCCATTCCCAGCCTTGCCCTTTAACCGGAGAGGCTGGTTATACTATACTACATAGCATGCGCTCCCCCTGCGATCCTTTGATAGAGAACAGGGGACATTCCAACCTTCATTTGACAGTACTTCTCGAATTTCCTTTCCCTTTCCCTTTTCCTATCCTTGTTCTTGTTCTTTTGTTTTTCCTTTTCTCAAATTTCCTCTAGTTCCGACTCATTTTTCTTTATGGACGGCTTTGTTCAGCATGGCCATTGCCATTACAGCCAGCCAACATAGATCCTTGAGTCTTGAAAGGCTAGGGGCCTCTTTCACGGCCTTTCACGACAGTTCTTTGTGTCTGTGTCTTTGTCTGTCCCTGCGCACTGCCTCCCTTGACCGTGACACTGGCCCTGAAGGAAAGGATGAGACGACACAAAGAGGCTTTATCTTGTCACGAAGGAAGAGGAGATACGGACTGGACTGGCATGGCATGGGATGGCAGTTACGTAGGTTGCATACTATACTATACTCTCCTATTCAATTGTACATTGCATACATGATATCGGTGATATAGTGTTTGTCTACTCTACTCGCCCACCAGCCAGGCACAGTTTTCCTCCTTACTTACTTACTTACTATACACTACTCTTTCTGTCTGTGTTCCTGTCCATCTTCATCTGTCTGTCTGTGTACCTGTCCATCTTCTACCCAAGTACAAGCACAGGTGCAGGTGCCTGGCCCGTTGTCTCTACGAAGCCATAGCCATACATCCCGGATAGAGTCCTTATGACCACTATCTCTTCTTGATCTGGTCAATCAGACACCACTATTCGGAATCCTTATCTCGAGCAGACGCAGGACCAACCGCAACCGCAGTCGCCTCGCCAGAATGGGATCGACAGCAAGTTCCGCCGTGCCGATATTCATCTTTCTCGCCATCCTCCTCCTCCTCCCACCCTGCCTGGCTGTCCTGTTCACCATCCACCGACGTAGACGGCAGAGAGGAGAACAGCCCCAGCCCAAGCCCCAGCCCCAGCCCCAGCGGCAGCAGCGGCAACAGCTCCAGAACCAGAACCAGAACCAGAACCAGTGGTGGCGGCACCAGCGGCAGCGATCGCAACGCCAAACGGCGACCAAACCCATACATGACGCGCACCAAACCAAGCCGGACGGCTCTGCATCGATTGAGTTGCAGAAGATGAATATCGGTCCTTCTTTGTCGCCGGCTCTGCCTCCGCTGACTATACGTCCCATTCGATCCATGCAGCGGGAGAGGGAGACGGAGAGGGAGACGGAGACAAGCCAACCAATGCAAGGTTTATGGGAGAATCAGGAATACCAGTCCATGCGACGTGATAAGGACGTCCGGCCACGTTCCTCCTTACCTGGAAATGGAAATGGAAATGCGAACCGAACCCGTAATAAGGAACCAGCGTCACACGTCAATCAGGACCACACACAGACACACACACACAAAGACAGAGCAGAGCACATGCGTGAAGCGGGACCGGAACTGGAAGCCAGAACTCACTATGCCACGCCCGCGCTGACACAACCACAACCACAGCAGGCGTCAGTCTGGGATAGGAGACGGGAGGTCGAGTTCGCGCTACAACCTGCACCTGCACCTGGGTGGATAAAGCAAAAGCAAAAGCAAAAGCAACAGCAACAGCAACAGCAACAGCAACAGCAACAGCAACAGCAACAGCAACAGCAACAGCAACAGCAACAGCAACAGCAACAGCAACAGCAAACGCAAAAGGATCAAAACAAGACCGAGACCGAGACCAAGACCGAGACCAAAAATAAGAATAAGATGACCGAAAAGACATCGACGAGGCCAATGCTGGCAAATGCGCGCAACGTGACTCAGGTCGCAGCGGCGCCACGGGTTGAGAGTCAAAGAGCAGATCAGGATCAGGATCAGGAGACAGCGGTGGTGTGTATCGGTCTCGAAGTGGCGGGCTTAGGCCACCATCTCCACCATTGCCCTCTCCCTTCCATGCCGAACGCTGATGCCGGTCATGACATGGAGCCCCAGGTGGCCAGGGGATGGATTTGAGAACACAGCTCCAGCTCCTCCCTCCTCCATCTGAAAAGAAAAACAAAGACAAAACAAATCCACACGGTGCGGAAAGAAAGGACCATAGAACAGAGAAGTGCAGGCTTCAAGACAGTGGTTGTTTATGGCTCTAGATTTTGAAATGTCAATGAACATCATCATACTTAGATGGCCTGAACATAACTTCAGTTGCCTCATATCCCATTCAAGTTGGTTGAAATCACCCCATGCTAGCTAAACAACATTGTACTCGGCACGTTTGGCACCAAAGTACGCCCACTTAGAGTCTGCCTGCGCAAACGTCGTTATCCTCGCTGGCGCTGACTTGGGGCCAGGAGGAAGATTCCGCGCCTCGGTCGTGTACAAGTCGATGATCTCGTGCATGCTGTCTCTCTGCCGAGGGAGGGGTGGTGGACTCTCCGCTTCAGCCAAGTCCTCCCACTCGACGGAAAGAGGAGGAGGGAACTCGGCCTCGGGAGTCGGTGTCCGGTCAGTCGGGAGAAGTTCAGTCGTTGGGATAGGAGCCGGGGCCATTCCTGGGACCGTAGCTGCTCTAGTTAGAGGTAGAGTCGACTCATTCGATCGCTCGTCTTTTCGTAGTCTGCGGGATTGAAGATGGCTGGAGATTGCATCGTAGATTGCAATCAGAAATGTGATGGTGGCAACAGCGACAACGGCTATGAGAACGATGAGAGCTGCCTTGGGGATCATGGAGCCGAAGGGGCCGAATCATGCGGCAGCATTTAGCGTATTTGTGTAGAGAATTCGAGACTGCGTGATTCATCGCGGTCCACGCAGGCATGCGAAGGCGGCAGACTTGGACCTTAAAAAAGGGTCCATATTCGATCGGGCGCCGACAAAGAAACTGTTGATACGGTCAGAGGTCGACATACTTACGCGTCCAATAATGAAACAAAGAGAGTCCGAGGTGATCGCATTCGGACTTCGCGAACAACGTAGGATCTGGGGAGTCAGTGTTAGCTCGATATGCTGTTTGCGAATGCTCAGCCTGGCGAGTGACACTCTGTCGAAAAGGCAAGGGTGGGTGGAAATATCCCTGTTGACTTTGAAAGCAGCTGATCTTGCACCAGATGGCTTCCACTCAAGGTCATCTAGTGATTGGATTCGCAATCATGGCGCCGAATATCTCATCGCCCTCGGTTTTTCGAGCCTGTTTCTTCTTGTCGTGTCGTACCTTCAATGCAAATAGATAGACTAGGGCAATGATCAGAATGATGCTGGCGAATATCGCGATGACCAGCCAGGCGATGGGGGACATTTTGAAGTCGGACTGCATGGCGGCTTGCGGATTGTTGTCTAGTGCAGAGCTCGAACCTAAACAGGTGCTGATGAGGGCAAGGAGAGAGAGGATGTCAGGGTCTACTCCCGTATCACCTCTAGGAGGGTATTATAGAGCCTCGACACGACCACACCTGAGCCGTGTCTTCTTTGTGGCTATTTCTGTGCGCAAATGCAAAGAAAGGCATTGTTTCTTTGTTCACAAGACAGCAAAAGCAGGCAGACCTATGTTTTCGGCATGCCACTTGATCAAGCTGATCAATTGACGTACTACAGCAAGCCTAGACTGCTGGTCCAGGGCAGTGTTGGATCGCCTTCGAGAGAGGGGGGATAGGTAGCCTGCGGTCAGTCTTTGTTTTCGGACATCTAGGTCAATGGAGTGCATGGTCCTGGATGTATGGAAATGAACTAGCTGTGACATTACTGCCGTCAAGGTTCAAGAGGGGAAGGGAGGAAAGTAGACTGACTACGTTGCTGGATGCTGGTCGAGAAGCTGGAACCTGGAACTGAGAGGTGACGGCGGCCGTTCAAGTTGGACGCAAGCACTTTGCCCGATGTGGTAGTCTTGTGAGGCGCGATTCCGTCCCGCTACCGCGTCGGCGTCGCGCAGGCTGTAGTGCTCTGTAGTCCATGGTTTGTCTGCTGTCAATCTGCCATTTCACATCCTCCAACCCTGCCTATCAATTGAACACGTATCTGGTCTTGTGGCTTCTTCGCGCCATCTGCAAACACCGCCCTCGCCTTCGCCCTCGCCCTCGCCCACCGAAATATTCAAATCTCGTCCTTCTTGCAGATTCCTCAACATAAACCCTCCACCATTCCAGCCAAAATCACACCTTATACGATGTCTTCCCTCCTTTTCCCCGCCCGGCGCATGGTCTCCAAGGTGCCGACCTTGTCCGCTCGCACGTTTTCGACCACTCGGCCGGCACAGCTTGCGCGCCTGACGCTGGTAGGCCGCTTAGGAGCAGACCCCGAAATCAGCGAGACTCGTTCCGGCCATGTGATCAAATATGTAATCGGAACCAGCCACGGACCAAGAGACAATCGACAAACTTCGTGGTTCCGCGTCGCTGCTTTCCCGCCAGAAGGTGCCCAAAGAGACTTTGTGTTGGGTTTGAGTAAAGGGTAAGTTTAGGAGCACTCCAGGGCTACAATTCATGGGACTTCAGCTGATGGTGGCCACAATAGAACACTTGTGTACCTGGAAAGTGACGCTACGATGCGCACGTACGAGGATTCCGAGGGCAAGAAGCAGAGCTCGTTGAATTTGATACAGACGAAACTGGAGGTGTTGAAGCGGCCACAACCGCGAGAGGAAGAAGGTACATCAGACGGGCTTGGAGCTTGAGTATCTCGGTGGTCACATACCTAGGTCTGGGTGCTGAAAGGAAAGGAATGGGACGATAGGAACAATTCCACTCTGCTAAAAGAGTGTCGGGCGCTATTCTGGTTTATGGAGGTTGACTTGGAGCGATTCCCCCTTAGCCCTACGCCGCTCATGGCTTTGACTTTGGAAGGACTTTGGTCTGTCGAGACGTACGCATGTAATCCACTTCATTATGACAATCCACGCCGGCATTGAGAAACGGCCTCGAACTCTGATAAGAGCAGTGCCTGTAGAACATTGATGGTCCAGGTCACCAGGGGTCAAGTCAAGGCAAACTCGGCGCGAGGGAGCACTCCCGCTCCCAGTTGATGGGGGTGGTGTTTGCCACGAAACATGCACCGAGTCGGCAACCAGCGTTGCGTCATCTTCAGCCACGAATGGTATATTTGAGTTGCTTCCTTGCCCAGTCCGAAGAAGAGGAAAAATAGAAAGCCAGTGGCGATCTGTGCCCAGCGGTCGAAAGTGAGTCGCTCGGTGCTCGGGACGAGGATGATTCTTTCAGCCCAATCCGGAGGATGGATGAATGCCCAAGAGTAGCGATGCCGCGGGATGCTGACATTTTCCGCAAAAGCGAGGATTGCCAATGGACAGTAGCCTAGTAGTAAAGTGAACCCCAATGCGAAGAGGCGCAAAAAACGGGAAGACGTGACTCCGGGGGTGCTGGACAGAACAGACGACATCTCCTTTCTGTGTCTCCAGAGCCGGATGACTGAAAGCGCGCAGTAGATGCTTCCCATCAGGCAGACAAGAACCGGCCACAGAAAGATGAGGAGAAGCGTCGGCCAGCAAGTATCAAATGCAGGCGTGCACCCGGCAGAAGTCGTGAGCCAGTATCTGTCGTTTTGGACCAGGTAGTGGGCGGCCATGACAAGGACAGGCAGCATAATACACAACAAGATCTCCACGGCGAGCCGTGATCTGCGTTGTTGGGGACTCGGTGCTACTGTCATTCGATCCGTATCAAGGATCATAGCTGTTTGGCGGAAGATGCTTGCAACAGCCCCGTCAGCAGCCACGGCGATCCCAATGTAGAGTTTGACTTCGATGTCGCAGAGGATCTTCCCATTCCACCAGCTGTAGCGGTCTTGTGAAGCCCAGATGATAGCATTGGCAAAGTTTTGGACGTTCAAGATGGTGACGCCGAGGATGAGGACGGTAGCTGCAAAGTTCCGAGCCTTGAAGTGAACAAGCAGGGGAGGGATCGACACGAGGCAGGCCAGCAAAGCAACGGCAGGAATCGTGATGCCGGGGGCTATCCAAGGCATGTTGCAGCTGTAGTGAAAGCCACCGAGTTCGAATGGTGCATCGCAGACGGTTCAAGAGAGGACAGAAGGGGCAAGGAAAGGCTTGCAAGGAACGCAGAGAAGAGAAAGCCACCGACATGATGAGGTCTCACAAGCTGTACAGGTACCCCCATCACTTGTTTGCTCAGTTTAACAGCTGACCGTGCCGCCGCAGTGAGCAGACCTAGTGAGGAACCAGTGTATCAGAGACATGTAGCCCAAAATGGAGTTGAATAAGAACTGCTGCCCGGCGAAGGCCTGCGCAGCATAGCTTAGCAAATCCAACCCCACGTAGAGTCGGTCCTCTACACCATAGCATGAGAAGGTCAGATATGCAGAGCCCGCCTCGGAGGTGAGTAGGAGTAGCAGGGGAGCAGCATCAATGCCATGTCCCGATTGCGACGGCGGTGCAGAGGTAGTGGTAGCATGTTGAATACGATCCTCATCGCACTATACTATCACATGCCACCCGTGGGAGGAACAATTCGCGCAGATTGGACTGCGATGGCAGGTGTCATGTTCTCCTTGCGGTTTGTTCTGGCACAACCAAAGCACAAGCTGTTCAATCAGAGCATCTCGATGGAGGGAGAAAAGGAGGCCGAGTGCCAGTTGATGGCGATGGTGATGGTGACAGGTGCCAAGCATCTCCCGCGCTCCGAGCCATTCACAGTGCTTCCTCCCCTTTTGCCGTGCCCGTGTGATTGTACGGAGGACTTATCATACTTCAACGGGGCCTAGGGCCTCGTCAGACTATATACTTAAGTATCTAGTACGAAGTATATACGACGCGTCTAGTTAGCGCGTCGAAGTACCTTAACGTCTTTATAAGCCTTAGTAAAGCACCGAGGCACGTGCTGTCACACCCGTGCCTGTCCTAGTCCCCGTGACCTGTAGCGGCAGGGCAGCGGCAGTGGCATCCGAGTCAGGCAACACCGTCATCAATCGTCTTCTCCCCCCTTCTCCATTTCTTCTATTTCTCCTCCTGCTGCTCCTCCTTCCCCGGATCTGCGTCCCACTGCCCAACAAGCGCGACCTGTTTCGGCCCATTCTTCTTTCGACGTTGTCAACATCCAACATCCAACATTCAGCATCCAACATCGGCAGATATCATCCAGAGCCTTAGCCCTCCCAAATACCCTGTACTCGTATATCGTCAAGGCCCGGTGCCCTTTCCCCCTCCGTCTGTTTCCAGTCTGCTGCCTTCTCGCCTCGTCCCCGTGGCTGTTTTGCAGGCTCTCGAGCAGCAGCTTGGACGCGGCTTTTCTTCAGGCACCGTATTCCGCACCGCCGGGAGAGCGTGTCAGGGCAGGTCTACTCCTCACTCCTCACCTCTGCTGGCCCCTGGGTACCTGGCCATGATGCAATAATACGTCATCAGTACACCTGGCCCAATCTGACTGGTTCTCCTCAAGAGGCTGCGTTTGCGACGCGTGGTGACTTTTATCTTCGTCAACAATCTCGCCTGCGTGCAAGCTCATGTTAGCTTCACCATGGCATCGGAAAGACCTCCGTCGATCACCTTCCCTCCCCCAATTCAGACCGGCCGTCGGGTTAGTCCTTCACCACATGGCTTAAGGCAACGCCCTTTGGGCAGAGCATCTACCCTCATCGAGAGCAATGCACAGCTCAGTCGGCGACGAAGCTCATTTCTCTCCGAGACGCTTTCGGAGACGAGAAAGTCCTTCCGCTCTTCCACCGATGATATATTGTTGCCGCGGCCGAAAGGGGCATCTGACCTCCAGGATGATGATGATACGTCCCACTGGCAGTCGCTACCTCTGGTCCTGGCCTTGCTTCCTGCTGTTGGCGGGTTGCTGTTCAAAAATGGAAGTGCCGTCATCACCGATGTCACCCTCTTGGGTCTGGCTGCAATATTCATGAATTGGGCTCTTAGGTCGCCATGGTAAGCCGTGGCTCTTTGCCCTTCGCTCCTTGAACTCCGCTCATGAAACGTACAGGGATTGGTATCGTGCAGCTCAGAGTACGGCCCTGGCCGACCCCCCATCTCCAACTGCGATGACACCGACCGACGAAAGTTCAGAGCACCAAGGTGCCGCAACCGCGCCTGGTGACGGAGACGAAGGTGTTCCTGCAGAACCCCGCCTCAGAGCCAGTCCTTCCAGTGTCTTTGATGCGGAACGGGCATCTGCACAGAAAGAGCTTCGGATCCACGAGCTTCTAGCCTTGTTGTCTTGCTTGGTCTTCCCGCTGCTGGCCGCTTGGCTTCTCCATGGGATCAGGTCACAGCTAACCCGGCCATCCGAGGGACTGATCTCGAACTACAACCTTACCGTCTTCATTTTGGTGGCAGAAATTCGCCCCCTGTCCCATCTGATCAAGATGGTACAGCGGAGGACGCTCTTCTTGCAGCGACGCGTGAATGTGGAGGTTCTAAAAGAGAAAACCCAATCAGACGGCCAACAACTCCGGGATCTCACACACAGATTGGAGGAATTGGAGACCCACATTGCAGATCGTATCGCTGGATCTGGCGAGCAATCGAACGACCAAGCTGGTGACGTGCTGGCAGCTAAGGTATCGGAACTGGCGACATTGGATGTGAGGAAGACAGTGCAGCCCGAACTCGACGCTCTTAGTCGCGCGATGCGCCGGTATGAGAAGAGAAGCACCATTTCGTCGGTTCAGATTGAGGCGAGGCTGGAGGACCTCGAAGTGCGATTGAACGATGTCGTCGCCCTTGCTGCTGCTGCTCAGCGGAACGCTGATCGAAGGCCAGACACTTATATTGTCATGCTTACCAACTGGGCCTGTGCAGCCATCGTCTTGCCGCTTCAGTATATCCTCTTTGTTGCCACTCTTCCCAGCAAGCTTGTGGGCGCGGCCGTCGCGGTGCCGAAAAAGTACTTGGCCAGAAGACGCAAATTCCAGACAACGAAGGAAGGTCGGTCGTCTCGAAGAACCCCTGTGCGGCCGAATGAGCGTGAAAAGAGACTCAAAGTCATGCCGTAGACGCATGAGACAATGGATCATGGTTGTGGGTGGGCAGTGTGCTTTGGTGAACAGAGAATCATTAGAGAGGGAGGCCAGGGTCGGGATCTCCGTCAACAGAATGATGCGGAACACGCTTCAACGCTTGACAGCGGAATCCCGCTCTGTTGTTCTGCTGGTCAACAGAATGATGCGGAACATGCTTCAACGCTTCACAGCGGAATCCCGCTCTGTTATTCTGCTGCGCCTGCGCCCGTTGTTTATCATGTCTCTGTCAAATTTAGCACACACTACGCACGCCTCAATTTTCGCTCTCGCAAGGCTATCTACTCGAAAGCAATCCAGCGGCAGCACTCAAGCATTAGAGAATCCCAGGCTCCTCTGGACAGCATCGAGTTCCCTGTTTCCACTGGTCTGCTCCTCTTTCAAGCAAAGGTCTTCCAGAGATCCGCTATCCACGTCTTTCGTTGCCCTCTTGACATTTCTCTGGCTGAGAGATCCACAAAACCATGCCTCAGGTACGCATTCGACAAGAGGACGGCGTGACGGTGAGCAAATGGGTCGACATCAACTACGATGCTAAAGTCGCGGCCTCGGCCTCAAACGGTATCTCTCAGTCCTTGCCCTTGTCCCAGACTCAGCTAACAATCATAAGGTGGCATCCTGCCCTTCTCACCCGCCCTCTACACTTCAGACTTTCCACACAAATCCGTATGGAGCAAGGAGAACTTGCCTGAGGTCCTGCTCTATCTTGAACCTCCGCCCAGTCGGTACAGTGGTATCAAGGTCGAACCGCTCCTTGATAATGGAGTGCCCGTTCTTGGTGATGGAGGTACTCCTCTCCGAGCCTTGGAAGTGCTCCCTCGCCACATCAGCGTTGATGTTGAAGGTACGGTAATCTGATAACACGGAAGTTCACTTATTAACAGCTTTTAGGCTGGCTTGTCGAAACCTGGCGTCGAATCGACTCCCGAATCAGATACAGCGATATCCTTGACCGCATGGTCGCAGACCCTACATTTGGTGGAATAGGTCTCAAGAAGCCCAGCCCCAATATCCTACAGAACAACTGTGGGCGTGGATGCCGGAAACTCCTAAATACCTGGACCGGGCATATCAACCGAGAAGAGCCGCACCGCACCGAGGTCGAGGCCATCGAGGAATTGACGTCGCATCACCTGACCTACAATACAGTCCTGGATGTCAGTGAGCTCTTTCCTACTCGACTTGTCAAGGTCAAACTTGTCCAGCGGGTCGACTACTCTCCCCTTCATGTTGAGAAGTACGAAGTCAGTGTGACCAACTGGCAACACACTACGCTTCCCCTGGACCATTTTATCAGAGGGGCGGGTCCCAGAGTGAACAACGGTATGGACAACGCCAAACTAACAGCCTGGGAGTTACTGTTGGTGCTCCAGGAGCGGGCTCGAAACCACGATCTTCAGCACTGGTCTAAGCTACCCAATTCATGTCTTCCTGTCACCTGGTTCGAACGCACCCGAAACAAGCAGGAGCCTAATGACACCTTTGATGGCGGGTGCGACTTGTGCACATGGTCTTCAGACTATGCTGCGGCGACGCCGGAGGTTGACAGCGCCAAGCAGAAGACAAACACGACGCAAACCAAGCGGCGTGCAGAGGACAATGAGGGCGACAGCGCCCCAAAGCGGCTGCAGACGGCAGCACCGCCGGCACAACAGCCTCAGCCCAGCAACGTGGTCCAACACAGCTGGGTGCCAGTAGGTGCGGTTCACGCCCCGGTTGGACAGACGGGCCTGTACAACACATACTCAGGACAGCCGCCCTTGTACAACTTGCCCACAAACCCGTCGATGCCTCACAACTTCAACGGTTTTGCCAGCAACTCGTGGATGCCGCCCACTGCCAACACTTTTGCCAGCAACCCGCCCATGATCCCTGCTCTCAACAATCTTGACAGCAACTCCTTGGCCCCGGATTCTACGGAATCTGGGATCCCACCGAGGATGACCCTCTCGACCCTCTCGACCCCAACTTGAACCTTTGGGGCGACCTCTGATGTTCTTGGAAATATCAGTGATCGGTTGGCTCAGTGAGAGCTATGTCAGACTGTCACACCACACGGTCGATTGGGTCTTGTGATGGGGGATGTTGGCTTTGGGGCGCTCGCTGGTTCAACTCGACGATCGGGCTAGGGCATGGCACCACACGATTGGTCCAGCCTTGTAATGGGGAACTTTGCCTTTGGGGCACTTGCTGGTTTCACCCGACGACCGGGTTGTACGGAGCCCCGTAATGGGGTCATGAACGAGCTGTTTGCTTTGCGCAACTATGGGCTTGCCACGCTTTGCTTGGAGATCGTTTGGAGAGACTCTGACCGTTGGTCAGGAGAGATAGCTCCCAATAAAAGCATGGCCTTGTTTGAAAAGAAAACTTTAGAGATTTTGCGTGCACGTGTAATAATTCTCTAGTCCCCATCTCATCTAACGAGAGTCTATGTCCAGAAGGGGGTCATGTGCAATACGGCACGACCACTAGGCCAAGACGTGGCGTCGACTGATATTCTATCTGTAGCATAATCAAGATTCCTCGTACAGAATCAGGCTATCCAGCGAGCTAAAGCCGGCGGCGACGCCACCCTCGTCGCTCTCCTTGCCCTTGGTGCGCAGCAAGTAGCCGCCTTCGGCGTTGTGCAGGATCTGCGGCCTTGCGGAGCGCAGCGGATTCCTCCACAGACAGGTGCCGAAGATGCCGAGTTCGGAGACGACGTTGCCGCGGACGACCTGGCCGTCGCTACGGAGGACGGTGTTTTTGGCCGCGGGGGGCGGGCGGATCAGCTCCATCAAGATGTACTGCTTCCATTGAGAGCGGGGTATGGAGCCGAGGAAGGGCGGGATGTTGGTGCGGTAGATGTTGTTGCCGCCGCCTTCGCGCTGGGGTTTGAGCACGTGGTTGGCGGCCAAGGCTTCGGATAATGCGAGGCGGATCCCTTCCGGCTCGGCCTCGGGGCTCGTGCTAGAACTGGTGGTAGTCGAAGATGGTGAAGACAGCGAGTACTGTGGTGCAAATGTCGATCGGAGGTTGTCCAGCGTGGCGGTGGGGTGGTCGGGAAGAAAGGCCTTCAGGTGGTCCGGGCCAGGGGGTCGCGAGGTCAGAACTTGCTGGACCTTCTTGGAGCCGGACAGCTGCAACAGCACACTGGGACATTTGATGGCGGCACTGCGCTCGAGGTGGTGTCGAGCTGCCCAGGATGTCGAGGCGGCGTATTCTGTCGGCGCGTACCAGGCTCGGAAGTAGACGACAGTCACCTCGTACTGGGTCGACGGGGACGACGGCGGGGTGTAGATCAGCGGACGAGCTGGGTTTGCGTCCGGAGATGGGATGGATGTCAACTCGAGGACTTGGCTCGTGGGTAGGCGGAAGGACGGGATCTTGTGTTCCTTGTACAAGAACGTCGAAAGGGCTAGCTGGTCGAAGACGTTGCGTTCCCCGTCCTGCACGAGAAAGATGACGCACGTCGGCAGTGGCGGAGTCGACTTGGACGGCCCATACGCTTGGTGGCCGGCTGCGAGGCCGGCGGTTAGTGTGGCCACGGCCGCATTGGTCGGAGGGTGGCCGACGGAGTTGATGGCCGATGGTTGATCAGGCGAGCTCGAGTTGCCAAAGAGAGGATGAGGAGGGTACGCCACTGAATTGGCCGGGGAGGGGTACGTCGCGAGGCTTGTGTGCAGCTCTGCCACCAGGCAGGCTAGGCCGCCAAAGGAGGACGAGATGGTGTTGAACTCGACTTGCTTCAGAGACGGCGGCGCCGCTTCGTCGTCCTCCGGGGCGTGCAGCATGTAGTCGGAGCGGAACAGCCCTAGAGTCAGGTCCTGGACGTAACCTTCCTCTTTGACGGACAGGTGGATCTTCCACAGATTAGCCAGGAAGTCGTCTACTTCGATCAGTCTGCATGGCGACGCCCAATGTCAGTAAGAACAGAGTCATGTCAAGTGGAGGGGCTGGGCGGTTAGAAAGACCCCCAACTACGACCCCCAAGCTTGTGGATCTGGCCTGAAGGCCGTGGCTGTGCACGAGGAACGCTAACATACTCTTTTATCACATCCTCAAGCCACTGCTCGTCGCTGGCCACCGCAGCATACAGTTCGTTGTAGACCTGCTGGAGACTCCGGGCCTGGTCGAAGCACGACTTGGGAAACGGACTAGGAAACAGAGTGACCGGTGCATTCGTGGCCAGCACATGGTTCGGGTTCGCCTCTTCGGAGACTATTGCGCTCGATGGCCGGACCGCCAATGCATGCTCTATCGACCAATTCTTGACCGTCTGGACGAGGTACTTCTCTTGGTCCGCAGTCAATGGCGGGGGATATTCGCTGTAGATGTTGTAGGCCATTGTTGCCGATATTGCCAGACGAAAAAGGATTCAGCGTCGCAGTCGCATGGGGGGCGAGAGCAGATCAACCGTAGACTGAGCCGAGCAAGGTCACGGTAGAGGGCGTGTCAAACCAAAGGAATTTGCAAAGTTGCAGTTGGATCTGGGATCACGACAGGGTACGCCGAGTCAGCAGGCAGATCGTGGTTTCGTGTCATCACGTGCCAGTGGTACTTTTCGTAGACTCGGCAAACTTCCCTCGCCGAACTTGAAGCACGTGCAAGCAAGCGCAAGCGAAACCACTTTACACGCTTCTCTGGGACGGCAGACTGCGGCCTACAGACTGCGCGAAGAATGACTGGTCGTCTTCCGCCCCCACAGCATCCAACGTACTTGGAACCTTCTTGTCTTGGTCTAAATCCCAATTCACCATCGCCCAAATACCTCTGCCTTCTACTACCTCGCCGCCCCTCCCACAGCAGTCTCCTGGTGGCAGAGTCTGGCCGTGGACATTTGAACATGCGAGCAGGCGAACTCCGCGCAGACTGCCTCATGTGTCGACCGTTTGTGGGATCAGGCTCTGTCTTCTTCACCTTGAATCTTGAGCGCTTGTCTTTTTGTTCCTCAGCCTGTTTCACTTCTTCTTCGTCAACAGTATTCCGAAAAGGCCTGACGAAGGTCTCTATTGCACCTTAATATCGCCCTCAATTGTTGTTCACTTGCCTGCGCTTTTCGTTCCTGCGAGTCTTCACAATCCACTTCACCTCGGACTTCTGTCTCTATGACCAACTTCCTCGGGGATTTTTGTTGCTTCAATCACCTCTTCATCTCCACCCCTCAACGTCTGGTGAGCAACGATGGAGGTTTCTGCCGAGTCTGACAATGACCCCTGCGGCTGGTCGATCGATCAGGTCGTCTATGAACTTTGCCAGAATCCAACCCCAAGATGGTCGCCCGCAGAACGGCCTCAGTTGATACCAGATCGGCATGTTCTCGAGGACACTTTGCGGCAGAATCATGTCGACGGGGACAACTTCCTGGCGTTGGATCTCGTTGCTCTCAAGGAAGACTTGGGTATTGCATCGTTTGGTCAAAGAAGAGCCATCATGAGAGCCATCGAATACTTCCGTGCCCATTCTATAAGCTGGCAGCATTCGGCTTTCCGGGTAGACAGCATCGCCAGAATGCAACCACAGTCTCTAGCCTACACGAGCACGCAGATCGCCCAATCGCACACTTCAGCTTTTCCTCAGACTCCATATTCAGGACTTGGAATCTACCCTTCCGTCGAGTCAATGCCACCCACAGCTTCGCCCTTGTCGTACAGGACTACTGGTCAACCAGGATTTGCGACGGCGCTTAGTCCACACGGGCACGCTTTGTTGGAGGCGAGCAATGCTTCATTTACAGTGCCGTTGAACGCTACCCCGTCATCTCTTCAACATCCCGTAGTTAACCCTACTGCCCCAGACCCTCCAAAGGCCCTGAGCCTTGTCACAAATGATACCACCGCACGGGATGCTTCGAAGAGGCCGAGGCAAGGGTACGAGGTCGTCAAGGGCAAAAAGAAAATTGCACCGACCCTTGTCTCACAAACAGAAGAAATCACCGCCACGGAAGCCGTCGGGACCGCATATCTCTCACCATCCGCAGTACCTCTGCAGGATGTCTTCTATCACAAAATCTCCACGGATTTTGGCGATGTTTTCTATCGCGCCCCTCTTGATACCTCTGACGACTTTTTCATCAGTGGCCGTTATCCTGAAGGCCAGAGAAAAGTGATCGCGCGACGCATCAAACACTTCCTTCGTCAGGATGTTGTCAAACTCTCGCAAGCTAATACCCTCATCAAGCTTCCTTATAGCCACAATCGACTTCAAGAACCGTTTTCCGAACAATACTTCACCATGTTTCCGCGGCGCGGTGGGCAGATTAGAGTGTTTCGAGTGGAGGATTTCCCGGAAGTGCAGAAAATTGTAACCAAAAAGTCTGAAATTCCTGCTACCAATACAATATTGAGCGAGCACCACTCCAACAGCCATACTGATCCGGCGAAGGAAGACTCGGAAGATACATCAAACTGGCATGACCTAGATTACTTACTTGACAAGTATCCAGTCGAAGGTTCGGACGAAGGGCTCCCAGTCTACGGGGATTCAGGCGATGAAGGAGACCTTGACGAAGAAACTTGGAGAGAAATACAAGAGGAACAAGATGAGAACAGCCGGGAGCCGGTTACAATGACTCATGCTGAAATCGTGGCTGCCATCGACGAGACAATCGAAGAAATGAAACAAGAGTGGCGTGACACCAAACTTGTAAAGGTCCAGTTGAAGGCTTACCGTCTCTGGACAGAGGCTGCTAAGAGAAGAGATCGCCGAGACAAGCTTGGGTACGTGATCCGAGAGAAAGACCGTTTCGAGAGGATGAAGACCAAGATTCAGCGTGCACTGGCAGATGACATCTGGCGCACTCCAGCCGAACTCAAGAAGCAATGCCAGAATATCGAGTTGGCAGTGTTCCAGTATGAAGAGTTTAACTACTACAATCAGGTGCTACTTGATGACAATCCACCTACACGTCCAAGCTCAGCAGCGCTCAAAAAGGCTCGCACTCGGAAACCGCAGGAGCTATCAGAGGGCGAGGAACTTCTTGAATCAGATTCAGATCCCATAACTGAGGATGAAGACTTTCTCGTGGATGATTCTTCCGATGCTGGCTCTATTCACCATGAGCCAGACCTAGACTGGAATCCATTGATCTCTGAGGTCACCAATAAGACAAGCGTACAGCCTGTGGCACAACATGTGGCACAACATGTGGCGCAACCTGTGGCGAGACCAGTCTTTCCCCCTCCGGTTGAGAACACTCCACAGAGCTCAGAAACGGCAACACCTAGTCCAGTTGAGCGGGCTGCATCAATACCGGTCGACACTCGCACACACGGTGAGGATGACGCAGATATTGACAGCGACACCGGCGAAGACGCAATCGTAACGCCTATGCGTCGCCCCTTGAGACTCGAGATTAGCGCTACTCCGTCTGTTAAGATCAAGAGCGCTCCCACAACGCCCTTTGCCTCTCGTGTACTCGAGCAGTCCTCAAACCCTCAGAGAAAGGGTTCTGATTCCGAAAATTCGGATTCGGATTTGGATCGCCCGCCACGCCTTCCAAAGAGCAAATATCGTGCACAGGGTCGGACAGTAGCGGAACCTGTGGATTTGACCTTTTCGAGTCCTGCTTCGGAAAATGAATTGACGACTCATGAGGAGGCCAGTACAGACTTCGAAGTGCACACTCCAGAACTCAATCCTACCCCGATGCAAACTCCGCAGAGGCACAAGACCAAGACTTCGAGTTCCGTGTCGTCCATGGCGGACTCTGCTAGTCTCTCCTCTGAGGATGATTCTGGACTACCTCATATTGAGAACGTGGAGGGTATGATTGCTACAGATTGGTCTGACATCGAGGCCCTCGTTGACCGACGCCGGGCTCTTGCCAAAGCCGTCTATCAGCTTGATGCAGAGACGATTGAATATCTCAGCCTGTTTATTGAGTCTCGGAAAACCTTCACTAGGCGCAGAGATGTCATCTTTGACGGGCTGCTGGCCCTCAGTGAAGTTTATGATGATAGTGGTGACGGTTATAACGATATCAGAGCCATCGGAACAGCACAACAAAGCAGCGCTCAGCTTTTGGTTCTTTTGTACATCACATATGTTTGTGGTCAAAATATGGTTGGAGACTCTGCACCATCTGAAGCACATAAAGACTGTGCGTTTGATGATATGGAAACAACGGTTGATCCTTTCTACAGCTTACTGCAACATATCATTCGGATCTACGTCCACAAAGAGAAGCAGGACCCGACCCTACTGCAGCAACAAAGTACAAAGAAGAAAAGAAAGAGAGAACGCCCCCTTTCTGATGCGGATATGTGGGACCATGAACCGCTAACTGATGTTATATGGGGCGATCCGTTGGAACCTTACGTGCCACCATCATCACACAAGAAGCGGAAACGTAAAGTCCTGGACAGTCAACAAGCTATTGATATGCAGCAAAGTGATCAAGTCCGAATTCAGCAACAGGAGCAACGACGCCAACAGTTGGCCATGAAGCTAACTCAGATGGCAGAAGAAGGAGACAATCGACATCCGATCAACACTATAGAGCCGTACATCTACCTCCATCCCCATATCTCAAAGCGCATCAAACCACATCAACTCACCGGTATTCAGTTTATGTGGCGCGAATTGATTGAAGATCCGAAGCACCAAGGCTGCATCCTGGCACATACTATGGGACTTGGAAAGACGATGCAGGTAATCTCCCTACTGGTAGCAATATCACTGTGCAACCAAAGCAGTGACGCTACGGTCCGTGACCTCATTCCAGCGCGGCTCCGGAAGAGCAGAACCCTTATCCTTTGCCCTGCTTCACTGGTGGAGAATTGGCTTGACGAATTGCTCTTGTGGACTCCTTCGAACGATGTTCTCGGTACAATCTACAAGCTGGACACATCAAACACAGGCACGCTTCACGAGTGGTCCAGACATGGGGGAGTTTTACTCACGAGCTACGAGAGGTTCAGGAGAATGGTCTCGAAGAGTATTGGTGCCAAAGATAAGGGAGGCCACATTGATGTGGAAAAGATTTTTTTCGAAGATCCGACCCTTGTAATTGCAGACGAGGCACACAAGCTCAAGAATTCCACATCCACGATAAACCAATATGCGAAGCGTTTCAAGACGACAAGCCGTATCGCGTTGACTGGTTCGCCGCTCAACAATCACCTTGAGGAGTACTACACTATGGTTGACTGGATTGCCCCCGGCTATCTTGGGACGATTGTGCATTTTCGGTCCAAGTACTCCGAACCTATCATTGAAGGGCTGTACAGTGACAGCAGCGCATTTGAGAGACGTCTGTGTCTTCGCAAACTACATGTCCTCAAGCGGGATTTGGATCCGAAAATCAATCGAGCCGATATTTCTGCCATCGAGAAAGACATGCCGACCAAGACCGAATTCTTCATCACGGTCCCGCTTACGGAGCTGCAGAAACGAGCCTATAACATATACGTCAAGTATATGCTAGAGACATTCAGCCGAACAAATGCGAAGTCGCGGAATGCGAAGATGTGGGACTGGATCGCAATGCTGTCATGGCTTTGCCATCACCCTTTTTGCTTTCTGATAAAGCTCAAGGAACGCATCGCCAAGATAGATGAGGAGCTCGATTTCTCCCTCTCCACCGCTGCTGCTGCTGCTGCTGAAGAGAGCAAGGATGCAGCCCCGAATCAGCTAGCTGATATAACATCACCTGAGAATGTGAAGGAGGACGCGCAACTTGATACTACGGGGCCTTTGAATGAAGCTATGCAGCAGGTCCTTGAACTCTTCAAGGAGGTGGACATTCCCGGAGTCATAGATGACCCTACACTCTCTTATCGTACATTTGCGGTACAGCAAATCCTGAAAGAAGCAAACGCAAACGGCGACAAGACACTGGTTTTCACTCACAGCATTCCGACCTTGAACTATCTGGAGAAGATGTTGAAGATGATGAAGTTCCCGTACTTCAGACTAGACGGCAAGACCGATGTCTCGACGCGCCAGGCTTCGACCAAAGATTTCAATCAAAAGAATACTTCGCAGGTATTTCTGATATCGATGAGGGCAGGAGGTCTTGGATTGAATCTACAAGGTGCAAATCGCGTCATCATATTCGATTTCAGCTTCAATCCTTCGTGGGAAGAACAGGCCATTGGGAGGGCGTATCGGCTCAACCAGAAGGCGCCGGTCTTCGTCTACCGTTTTCAGTCAGGAGGTACCTTTGAAGACGTGCTCTTTAATAAGGCTGTTTTCAAGACACAGCTTTTTGGGCGCGTGGTGGACAAGAAAAAGCCCAAGCGTCACGCCTCCAAGTCAACTGCAGACTATCTGTTCCCAGTCAAGGATGTTCCTCGGCAAGATTTTGCAGATTGTCTGGGAAAGGACCCGAAGGTGCTTGACATTGTCATACAGCGCCTGGACTGTGTTCGCAGCATCGTGCTGACAGAGACATTCCAGAAGGAAGAGGATGAGCAGTTGAATGATGAGGAGCAGAAAGCCGCCGAAGAAGAATTCCGGGACCAGCGTTTACAGCGAGAGGATCCGGTAGCATGGCAAGCAAAGCAAGCAGCTCTTTATGCTTCTGCCACCCGATTCCCCTATCCAAGCACGCACCCGGGTCCAGTGCCTGGGGCCTACCCTCCTCCTATGCCATCCTCGACGGCTCCATCATTTCCCTCCCGGGGTGGTGCTGTTAGTCAAGCGAGGCCTGCACAGCCCGCTGCCATAATGCCTCCATTTGCAAGACAGGACTTCGATGCTCCACCGGACGGTCACCCTAATCAATTCCCGTCGAGTACTATGCCCGGAGCCCTTCTCTCGTATGACGACACTTTCCAGGACTTCGTCGACCAAATTGACCACCGTCGTGCGGGAAGTCTAGACCCTGACATCCTGATGTCATGAAAGCGAGCATACAGTACGGAGTGCTTGAGTCAGAATCGACGACGCAGACTATCTTTGGGCTTGAAGGCAGGATCGCTGATTCAGTGCTTGGGAGCGGATCCCGGAGGAGGAAGTTGAAAATGGATGCACAGTTTGCATGGCGACGATGTTTTATTAGATTAGTTTTCTGCTTTACTGGGCTGGACAGGCGTTTTGTGGACAGGAAGATACCCCTTGCGAGCACTTCATTGTGATGGGCCGGCGAAAAAAGGGTTTACGAAGCACATGATATGGGCGCTTGATGACATACATACCTTACGAGCGAAGATTCACACGATTCACACGACATGAGCTGAATGACGAGGCGTGTGTTCTAGCAGACGGTCCAAGGTCAACCTTGGCTGGAATTGGAACTTTCAATTAAGGAATGAATGACGAATATGCAGCTTCTTTGTAGATGTTGAGCAGTCCACATGGCTGAGCTTTAGATTACTACCAAATAAGTTGATGTGAATAGTTCCTCAACCCGGGATTGGGTTGGAGATGACATATGACATACTGCATCTGTCCGGAGCAGTGGCTCATTCTTTCAATCGTACAGAAGGGAAGGGGAAGGGGTTGACAATTGGAGATATCTACCTTATCCACTGTGATTAATTGATGGTGTAAGAAACAACGAACAACAAACTTGGGTGTTGCCAATGCATGGTCTTCCACCTCGGCTTTGCGTCCACCCACCAGCGCAGAAATGGCATTCAAGTTGACCTCGCATGTCTCGGCGGATATATTTCTTCACGTGCCGGAACCTCTGACAGGAAGGAGAACGGCAGCGGCAAAAGTCGGCTCTGGCTCTGGTTCTGATTCTGATTCTGGCTCTGGCTCTGATTCTGACGCTGACGCTGACCCTGACGCTGACCCTGACCCGGACGCTGGCGGCAGTGGTAGTGGCGGCGGTAGAGGCGGCGGTAGTGGTGATGGTAGTGGTAGTGGTAGTGGTGATGGTAGTGGTAGTGGTAGTGGTGATGGTGATGGACACGCAACGAGGCCGAGGCCGCCGCGGAGAGACAACTGGTCGACCAGCAAGAATGGGAATAGGAATAGCGGAACACCTTCAGGCTCAGGCGAAAGCAGTGGTGCAGGGAGCGATTCTACGAGGCGGCAGCAACAGCGGCGGCGGCAGCAACAGCTCACAATTGTGTTCTTCATCACTGGAAACCCCGGCTTGATTTCTTATTATCATCCCTTCCTGTCGCTCGTCGCGGCGGATTTGGAGAGGAGTCCGAGATACGACCAGACCGAGAACGAGGACAAGAACGAGAATGAGAACGAGAAAGAGTCGCGAGATCATGTCGTCGTGGTTGCGGGGTTCAGTTTGGGCGGGTTCGAGGTCGAGTGTTGGACCGGAAACAAGACTAAGACCAGCCGAGGGACAGAGGGAGAGGGAGAGGGAGAGAGCGTGAGAAAAGATGAGCATGCCCATGTGCGGATGGATGAGTTGCTTTATCCTCCCGTCAGGTTCCCTTGTCTGAGCGAAGGCTTAGGCCAGCGCCAGCATTCACATTCAGGTTCAGGTTCAAGCAGGTCGCAGTCACAACCGCAAGAGCAGTCGCAAGATCAAGATCAAGACCAAGACCAAGACGAGAGTGACAAGTCTCAGCCCAAAGAGCCAAAGGAGCAAACCGCCCAGCCTAGCCCATGTGAGGACGACGACAACGACGACGACAAAACCAATACCAGACTCTACTCGCTCCGTGAACAGATCGAATTGAGCTATGCGCGCCTCGAGAAGTTGGTCGACACGCTTCGTAACCACAACCACAACTGCAAAGACGGCCTGTCGACAGCTAAGGCCGCCTCGACTGGACCGGGAGACGGAACAGCAGCCTTGGAGACGGGAGAACAGGAACAAGAACGGGAACGGGAACAAGATCAGGAACAAGATCAGGAACAGCAACGGGAACAAGAGCCAGGCCGTGACCCAACGCAAGGACAAGTGCCGGAACCGCAACCGCTCGTCAATGTTGTGCTCGTGGGCCACAGTGTCGGCGCGTACATTGCGCTAGAGATTGTGAGGCTACGGCATGAACGGCATGGATTTCGTCAATCGTCGTCGTCGACAACATCAAGCAGCAGTGCATCAAACCGGGCAAATTCGACTTCCGGTATAAACATCTCATCTACGAGTACTGATACTACACGTACAGGACAAAGCTCAACTTCGTCACCACCTGCAGCTTCAGTCAATGCCTCGTGGACAGTCACCGCATGTATCCTCCTCACCCCGACTATCGTCGACATTCATCGCTCCCCGTCCGGCCGCGTCGCGACGCCGCTGTTGACCTCCCTCCAGCTCGCACTCCCATCCGCATCCGCGTCGCGGTTTATACTACCTGTGCTGGCCCACACGCTGGTCCACTCGGTTCTTGTCAAGTCGCTGCCGTCGACCTGGCTCTCTTGGCTCGTGGAGCGAGTCGCCGGCATGAAACGGGGCTCGCATGGGTCCGACGCCACACTGGCGTTCCTCAGGAGTCCGCGCGGCGTCAAGCAGGCCTTGTATATGGCTGCGGATGAGATGGGCCAGATCAGAGCTGATGGGTGGGGTGAAGAGGTCTGGGGAGCAGCAGCTGTCGATAACGACATTGGCGGGGCTACAAGGTTCTCTCCTACTCCCAGGCTCTACTTCTGGTTCGCAAAGTCGGATCACTGGGTCGCGGACATCACGCGGGAAGAGATCCAAAGAGCCAGAGGCGGCGGAGTGGTGGAGAGGGACGAGATCGATATTCTGGGCCACGCGACTGATGAGGTACAATTTAGACTTGACGCCACCAACCACGACAAGCACGCCGTGGACGAAGCGCCGATGGTGCGGATATATGAGACGGACGGGCTGGCGCATGCTTGGTGTCTGAACCAGAGCGAGTTCGTTGCCCGACGAGTGATAGGATGGCTGAGGGAGATATTGGGTCAAGAGTGTCGAGAATCCGTCTGATCGACTTATGTTTGTCTGGTCTCGTGTTCTCATAAAGGCTAGAGAAGGCTCACGTCGAAATAGATTCAATTTGTCTCTGCCTCCTCGCCCATCCTGGCGAACAGAATGTGATTGGATATAGTATTCCATCCCACACGGTTTATGCTAGATGATTGTGTGGATCAAAGGTAGAGCATCAACGCTACCCATCAAGCAGACACGTCGCTTTTTCTGCCTGCCTAGTTTTAAGAAATACCCGCTCTTCTAAAGAGGTCTCCTAGAACGTCGGGCCTCTGAGGTGCTGCTTCTTGAGGTGCCATACCTGTCGCGCTATGAGGTTGGGCTCCATCCAGGTTGTGTGTTCTCACACTCCAGCTGGCATCAGCTGCCCGTTGCTGGCCAAATAGCTGTTGAAGACTGATCTGCTGCCCAGGTAGGGCTGCATTGGCTTGATGATGTTGTAAAATTTCTTCAGCTTGTTGCATATGCCCATTGGTGTGTTGTGCAACGGCAGCAGATGCGGCAGCTTCAGCTGCTTGTCTACTCGCTCCTGCGTGATCGGCGAGCGACTTCATCAGGTCGCCGTTTAGTTTCTGCGCGTGTTCGGTGGATGACCCGGGCGCGTCATGAAAGATGTAGACACCATAGATCTTTTGCTCGTGGCCCTCCTTGAAGCTGATGATGACATATTCTCCTGTTACTTCGACACCGGCGTTTTCTCCTTCTCTCAACTCCGCCTCGAAATTATCTAGCCCTCTTCTGTTGAGGACTATGGCGCAATATCGATCCTCTCCGTACCGTCCCGGGGTAAGCTCACATATGAACAAGGATCCCTCTACACCTGTCTTGGTCCATTCCGGTTGCGGTGCAGGGGAAAATTCGTAGACGACGGCATAAGGCGCAATTGAAAGGATGGAGGATATGGCAGGATTGATGCGTCTGAGCACTGACAAGTTGAGTTCTTCGTTGGTGCGGTCTGGGGGAGGAGGCTTTAGAGGGTAGTCTGACTGATACCCTTGGTAATCCGACTCGTAATCTGAGGCTTGTATAGGTGGCTGGGCAAGAGGCATTGGTATAGACGTAGGAGGAGTAGCGTCTTGGGGATGTTGTGCTTGTGTCTGTGTCGTGGAGGACATGGGAGGGTAGCGTGGGAAGTCGACAGATTGTTGTCGCCTCGAATTGCCAGGCCGTCGATAAGACATGACGAGCTGAAGGACAGAAGGCCAGTCGAAAATGACTGCGGAATGTAGAAGGGTTCAGTAGGAAAATATCTGACCTACCTCGTGGGTAGGTACCTAGCCGTCAGGCCCTGGGGAGACAAAGCTGGACTCTTTTGTCCTGGTCCTGCAGAGTCGTCGGAAAGAGACAGGCGTCACGTCTAGTTTCACAGAGACGGTCGCAGGAAATTGTCATATAGACAGACCAAGTCAGTTGGGTTGTAAGATGGCCATTCACGAGGCTGATAGAGAGCGTTAGGAGCGTCTAGAAAGGGGAAAGCGCGACCCCAGACTAGCTGCGGATCCCGGCGACACGTTACCCCTAATTTTTTGGCCAGCAGCGCAGTCTGTCGACAACCACACGATCTCTCTCTCCCTCTCCTTCATCGTCAACAACATCAACGTCGCATCGTTGATTAATTTCCCTGTTCGTCGTTGTCGTGGACGACCACATCCAGTCTCGGCGCCCTCTGTTCTCTACGTCGCTCTACTATCGATTCGAGTCGCCAGAATGTCTTCACCAATGAATCCGGTACGCTGTCTCGCTTTCATCACCCCTATCTAGCACGATTCGTTACAACACAGATCATCTCTACCTACAACTCCTTATCAGAAATACTGTCCTCGTCATCATGTTCTCTACTAATAGCATGCGCTTGGTCGTATAGATTCGGAGAAAGAAGAATGTCAAGAAAGGAATTCAGTTTTGTCTCATGGTGTGCGGCGCAAGCGGGACAGGTATGTTTTCCTGCTCCACCAATAGCTGTAGTTGAGCTGATCACTGTCAAGGCCGGACCACGTTTGTCAACACCCTCTGCGGAAGGAGAGTTCTTCAGCCCAAAGATGCCGACGATGCAGCCAATGCCCATCTCGAAGAAGGAGTTAGGATCAAGCCCGTGACGGTTGGTAGGTGGAGTAACAATGCACAGTACCCTGTGCAATGTGACTAACAACGCTTGCAGAGCTTGAATTGGATGAGGAGGGCACACGTGTCTCGTTGACGATTGTGGACACTCCCGGCTTCGGCGACCAGATCGATAATGAAGCATCCTTCGGCGAGATCGTTGGCTACCTCGAGAGACAGTATGACGACATCCTGGCTGAAGAGTCGCGCATCAAGCGAAACCCTCGATTCCGTGACAACCGCGTGCATGTATTGCTTTATTTCATCACTCCAACCGGGCATGGTCTGCGTGAGCTCGACATCGAATTGATGAGACGCCTCTCTCCCCGGGCCAATGTCATTCCTGTCATTGGCAAAGCCGATTCCCTGACCCCAGCTGAATTGGCCGAGTCGAAGAAATTGGTCATGGAAGATATTGAACATTATAGGATCCCCGTCTACAATTTCCCTTACGATATTGAGGAGGACGATGAGGATACTGTCGAGGAGAATGCCGAACTACGTGGCTTGATGCCGTTTGCCATTGTTGGATCAGAAGATGTGCTTGAGATTGGCGGTCGACGCGTCCGGGCACGACAATATCCGTGGGGTATTGTGGAAGTGGACAACCCCCGCCACTCGGACTTCCTGGCCATTCGCAGCGCCCTCTTGCATTCACACCTTGCTGATCTCAAGGAAATCACACATGACTTCCTGTACGAAAACTACCGCACGGAGAAACTGAGCAAGAGCGTGGATGGAGGCCTCTCGTATGAACCCTACCCCCATGTTTTGTCTTCACAGATGCAGAAAGGACTAACTATTGTGCTACAGAGGGCAAGACTCGTCGATGAACCCGGAAGACCTAGCCAACCAGTCGGTGCGCCTGAAAGAAGAGCAGCTCCGGCGTGAAGAGGAGAAGCTGCGGGAGATCGAAGTCAAGGTCCAGCGAGAGATCAATGAGAAGCGGCAGGAATTGTTGGCACGGGAGAGCCAGCTACGTGAGATTGAGGCCCGAATGCAGCGTGAACAAAGCCAGGGATTGGAGGACTTGAACGGCCATGGCCATCAAGATGCATAGACGGCACCCACCCCGGGCCAGACTGGAAACCGTTTCTTTTCTTGCGGTCTCATGCAGGCATGGATCAAAGTGGGACAGAATCGACTTGAATTGGCTTTGTGACAGTGAGGCTGGAAGACATTGCTTCGTCAGAACATGAGCGGTGAGGCCTGCAGAGACGTTCACTGGCTCGATTGTTTGCTTGAGGACAGTGGATTTGGTGCGGTAGAGTAGCGACCTTCTAATCAGCGGTGACGGGACCTTGAAAAGAGAATATTTTTCCTTATTCCTCCCGGAGAGATGCTGGCGCGTGGTGGATAGTAGTAATGCAGGAATGCTCGAGTTGTCGGGTTGGCTGTAACGGTACGGAGTCAGTTACAGCATGTCGTCGAGAAAGACAGGAGGTGATTCGTTGGTGCCTGACCGCGGGCTGACCCTAAGCAGAGTTTTCGAGTTACACAGCAGGGGATGGACGAAGCTTAAGGGGATGCGAAGAGCCTTGAGAAGCTTATAAGAGGCGGGACAGCGTGGGGGACAGTAGTGTCGGTCGGAGGGGCGCAGGCTACTGATTAGGCCCGGTGCAGTTTTTGCGGAGGAGGGGTTGGTGCCTGTCGCACAGCATCTCATCACAAGGTCGGTCAAAGTGAGCAGCGCATCATGGGATGGACGATTCGATTCGGCCAGGGAATTAAATCGCGCATTGTGACGATAGCGTGGCCATCGACTGTTGCAGCTAGACTCGAAAGACCTCTTGCATGGTAGGACAGCACCAGGTCACAAAGGCCTAGGGGCCTCAGTAACCATTAGCTTTGTCCGCATAGATACTGTATGTGCAACACCTCTCCAGAAGCCATGAATGAGGCCTGAGGCCTCTGAGGCCACCTCCTCTTCGCTGGCGTAGAGCTGACCGGTCCTTGAACACATCAACACCGTGTGACATTTCATATTTCTCACGGGCGGTCTCTGAGGACTCCGCAGGTAACTTGGTCCTCAGCAACTCGCTACAGCTCGCTCCACCCCACTCCAATCCGGCGGCCAGGGTCGGTGTCCGTGGAGTGCAGCGCAGACTTGCAGTAGCCTTGCCTCAGGCGAGAGGCGTCAACGGTAGAACGGCAGCTTCGGGTGGGATTTGCGCCGCACACTGACAGTCTCTGTGCCTCACCCTCACCCGATGGTCGAGTTCTCACCCTTCCGTTCACCCCCTGTATCGACGCAGACTTGGGTTGCTATATAAGGCATTGATTTGACAGTCGAGTCCACTACAACCACAACCTCATTACTTACCTAGTACCTATGCTCGTCGCCGGTCAACCTGGTAACCTCCCAACTCCATCTGACCTGACGGCCAGCTCGGAATCTCAGCCTGCTCTATACCCGAGAGGGCTCAGGCTCGTGATCGAACCCCTGTCACGGTAGAATGAAGGTAACCGTCCCAGCGCTTGTCACTCGTCCAAAACCCCCTCTTTTGGTGCCTTGCCCTCGTTCTCGACCTTCCTGTTGTCACCGACTGACCTAGCTACAGTCTGGCCCAGCAGTCCTTGCCTGATCACAACGGGCACGCAACGCAGCAAACTGTTCGGTCGAGCATCCAAATCCATCCCTCCCCCTTCCGACTCGAACCATCTGTGTCCCTGTCCTTCGCTCGCCGATCCTCCTCGAGACAAGGTTTCCTTGTGTATAGGCTCCGATGGTAGATCTGCGATTGGCGAAGTGAAAATCCAAAGAAGACGACAAATGGCACATGAAATCCATTGAAATCACCACGTACCCCATTGACAGCCGGAGGAAGTCAGATTCCCCAGACGACTGCAACAAGCAGCGACGTCGAACTTGTCTCTCCTGTAATACCCGCTTTACTTGTCAGTCACCCATTCGGACACTCACCTCCATTCTCCTCGCTTATTCGCCGTGGAGGAAGACGTCCCAGTGGGACTATATTACTAGCGACAAACTGGGTCACTGATATTCCTCGCATACATCCCACTGCGCAAGATCGTCTCGTGCTTGTGCTCTTTTGTTCCTCGGGACCACCCCACCCTCAAAGCCAAAAAACTGGTACCAGAGAGTGACGCTGATATCCGGGTTGCCGTCGCAATCTCATCAAGCGCTTTGCCCAACCCAACTGTCTGCTGCTCCAAACCGGCTCAATATTCCCCGGTCGTATCTATCTCATCCCCTGCTATTTCACTTCGGTCGCTCGTCGTCACGCTGGATTCTCCTCAGAGTTCGCTCCCTTTGCGTGGGCTGAACGTCCTACCTTACCATCTGCGCTACCGACGGCCGCGTCTCCATCCCTAGTTGACGGTCATGACGGTAATGACCAGTCCGCCAGCTCCACCGACACGATCCTCCAGTGGGTTCAGTTTCTTGTCGAAGATCAAATCGCACAAGGAAAACAAATACCTGTCTCCTTCTCCGCCCCCGGGGGTACATCGAACTGGCAGTTATGGCAGCATCTACAACCAGCCCGCTCGGTCCTCACTCTTTTCGCTGCCCGCAAAGGAGGGATCAGGGCTCAAAGCCCGTCGTCTGAGTGCCAGTCCTCTAGACGACTTTGTGGTGGACGATGTCTGTCCCTTGGAGGACGAATTCGTTTCGACCTCCATATTCGGCCGCCGAAAAGAGATAGGGAAGGGATCCAGCGCCACCGTCAGGATCATGGTGAGCAAAGTGGACAGGAAGTCTGACAATGCTCGCCATTATGCCGTGAAAGAGTATCGCAAGAGGTCTTTGCGGGAGACGGAAGAAGAATACGTTCGGAAGGTCAAGTCAGAATATACCATCGCCAAATCGCTCAACCACCCCAACGTTGTGCAGACGGTACAGTTGTGCACCCACAATGGCCGATGGAACCATGTGATGGAATACTGCCAACAAGGCGAGCTCTTTAGTCTGGTGGAGCGCAGATACTTCAAGGCAGAAGACCGGAATTGCATTTTTAAGCAAGTACTCCGGGGCGTGGATTACTTGCATGAACATGGCATTGCGCACCGGGACATCAAGCTGGAAAATCTTCTCATGACCGACGAAGGATACATTAAGATCACCGATTTTGGCGTGTCGGAGGTGTTTTGTGGCGACCATCCGGGCATACCGTCTTCACGAAGCCTTTGCGGGCAAGGAATGAGAGAGCGTCGGAAATCGAGCCCGGGCATCTGTGGATCGAAACCATACATCTCGCCCGAAGTCCTGGCTCAGGATCGAGAATATGATCCAACCAAATTGGACGTGTGGGCTTGTGGGATTCTCTTCATGACCATCTTTCTGGCGGGAAATCCCTGGCCGAGTGCGACCCAGAGCGAGGTGAATTACTCGCTGTTTCTGGAAGGCTGGCAAACTTTCCTGGAGCAAGTCCAAGACTCGCCGATTGACGAAACCGCGTATCCTCAATGTGGACCAATCTTCAATGCTCTGCCGTCCCACTCCCATCGTCGGTGTATCCTCAAAATGCTCCATCCCGACCCAGACAAGCGATGCAGCATTAAGGACGCCCTCCAGGATCGGTGGGTGAAGGGTATTGATTGCTGTTCCCCCGAAGGCATTGGAGCGACGTTGTCCAACGGGATCGATGTGTCGAAGACCGGATGTGACAAGGTGGCGGCGAAAATGAACGTCCAGGCCAAACACGATCATCTGCCACCCCCGGTCAAACGACTGCCTCAGCATCGATTCGATATGGGAGATGGGACGTCACGATATGGTTGAGGTTGTGCGGCTGCCCCGTCTTTCGAGTCTGGATTCTGGATGACTGCTCTAGGTGCCTGCAGCATGTTTTGTTTGTTTTCGGATCGCCGCACACCTTTTTGTTTCCTTGCCTTTAGCCTGGCGATTGTGGTTGACTCTAGTCTGCGTTACGAAGTGCCAGGTGTATAGAGAGCATGGCTTCTGTTCAGGTAAGGATACATACATGGGGCAGAAGGCACCTCAGAGGGTGTCGATTGATTTCTGCAGCTGCAGCGGCAGCAGTAGTCACGGGTGATGCGGACGAGGCTCAAAAAAGGGAGGTAGACTGCATTGCATTGTATGTTCCTCGTGGGTGCCTAAGTATACGTCGATAGACACAATACAGTACACGGCCCCAAAATACAAGCAAGGTAAGCGAGCAGTCGACGCAGTCGGATGTTCTGTTAGATTCGCAGAAGAATAGGCAAGGGAAGGGGAAGGGGAAGTAAAGATGGTAGCCCAAGTAACAACTTCGAGGTGCGGCATCAGAATTGCCAATAATGCTGCTGACCGCCTCTGCCAGCGAACACGAACAGGGGGGGGGACTGGACTCGGCAACGGGCGCCCGTTATGGAGATGATGGGTGGAAGAGCAATGCAAACCTGCAAGGACCAAGAATCAAGGACCAGCTGTGAGATAGACAAGTATGCATCTGGGTCTACACCGCATACGGAGTAGATGGCTATAATCATGAGGGTTGCGGGAAAGCTGAAGTTGAAGTTGGGGTAATACGCGACGTCGACGTGGCGGAGTGCGGACTGGTGATTGGTATGTCGCCCGCCCTGGACAGAGGAGAGGACAGAGGACATTCGGAATACGTGGTCGAGGTAGCCACCCAAGGTAGGATATCAATGATCTTCAGCATTCAGCATTCAGCATTCCACATTCCTCATTCAGTGTTTAGTGTTTAGTATTCAGTATTCAGCATTCAGTAATCACGATATTTTGTGGCGGGAACATACTGGAGGCAGGCGAGTAGCAGATTACCAGGCGCAGGCAGATACGGATAACAGAATACGGAGAATACGGAGTACGAGTATCAGCCACAAAGACGCCACCGATACAAGCCACTTACTGTAGCCACCGGCCCGTAGCCTAAGCCACAGCTACTGCGCTGTCCTCCCTCCATCGCCCAACCAGGCCTCGGCGAGGGACATGAAAAGATTATTGTTATTATTTTATATCCCGGCCGCCTACCGCCTACCACGGTCACCACTCAGGCCCATGCTTACTCTGTCTGTACCTTACTCTGTTCACCCGACATCCTCTTGCTCATCCGCATTCTGAACCCGAACCCTCGCCTGACTGAATTGATTCCATTCGGGCCGTTGCCGAGGTTGCTTTGACTCTAGTTGCGTCCGACTTGACACTGAAGTTGCCCCGCATCGCCTACTCGCCTGGTCGCCTCTTCTTCGCTACATGTGACGGGCAACGTGTACTTTCAGAGCATTGATCTTTTGCTACAATTTGCCTCGGTCTCTGCGCGTCTGTGACGAACGCAAGAACACCTGGGAAGCGGAAGACAAAGATATACTTGCAAATCCCCACATCGTCGATTCCGATCTACAACTTGAACGGATAGAAGGAGAAAGCAAGACTCTCGAGCCTGTACTCCGTACCGCAACCCACTCAATGGCCGATCCCAATCCCAATCCCAATCCTTCCGTTCCGTCTTCCGACACACCTTACCAGCCATACATGGACGTTAAACCGCCCCCCGGCTTCTCTCGGTCGCACCCGGACGGCCGGCCTTTGACAGAGGCCGATGTCGAGGCTCAAGAGGCCAGCCAAAAGGCCAACCGTCTGGCCACCCCGGAACCCAAGAACTTTGGCGTCGCCTTCCCCGACAACCTGCCCACCCCGCCGTTCGTCCATGTCCAGGGCGTGCCCAACTTCCGGGAGCTAGGTGGATATCGGTGCCAGCCTCCTTCGTCAGCATCAGACTCGGCGGCAGATGGGTCGCCGACGTCCACCTACGCTCTCCGACGAGGGCTGCTGTTCCGCTGCGCGCACCCCACACACCTGACCCCGACCGGGGCGGAGTACTTGACGAAGACACTCAATGTACACGACGTGTACGATCTACGGTCCTTGCCGGAGATCACTCGGCTAGCAGCCACGGTGACCAACAGTGGGAAGGACGTGTACCCATTGGCGGACCCGAAGACGGGATGCGTCGATCACTACCCTGGTCTGACCCGACATTTCACCCCCGTCTACCAGACCGAAGACTACGGGCCGGTTGCGCTGGCGACCAAGCTGGCCTGGTACACGACGGTGCACATGCACGATGAAGAGGTTGGGTTTGCCTACTCGGAGGGCTTTGTTAAAGCGTATCGCGACATCGCCACCCACGGCGCCACCCAAGCATACGCTGTCATGTTCCGGCATTTGCTCGAAACCCCGTCCGACCCGTTGCTGTTCCACTGCACGGCCGGCAAGGACCGCACGGGGGTGTTTGCCGCGCTGGTGCTCAAGCTGATCGGCGTCGACGAAGATACGATTTGCTGGGAATACGCGCTCACCGAGCCCGGCTTGGGTGAGTGGCGCTCCCAGTTCATCGACCGCATGACCCAGACAGGCCTGGGCAGCGGTGGAGGAAGCAATGCTCCGGACCGGCCGCAGAAGATCTACATTGGCAAGGACAGGCCGGGCATGACCCGCGAAGAGGCCGCCCTAATCTGTGGCTCGCGCGCCGGCAACATGCGTGCCTTCCTCAAGACCGTCCTTGAGGCCGAGTTTGGCGGCGTCGAGAAGTACCTCGTCGACAAATGCGGTTTGAATCCCGACGAGGTCCAGCGGCTGCGCGATAGTTTGATTGTCAAGCTTCCCGAGGACCAGGTGGTTACGCCCAGCGCGATCGATGGCTGGACCCCGGATGGGGGATGTGTTGACTGACCAGGCACACCTACACATATCTACACGCCCGTCACCACACCTTCGGAAGAGATTGGGCCTTCCACAGATATACGTACCTACACGTACCTACATGTACCTACATGTACCTACATCCACATACACCCACCTTGAACTCTGGCCGACGGAGCTCTCAGCTGATAACCGGACTCGGAAGGATGGTAGACTGAATTAGACTCGATACTGCTGCTGTTGCTGTTGCTATCACGCGGCAAGGGACCCTGACTTGACTGTCATGGCTTAGGACTTGTGGCTTGATAGACCGATCAAGAATTAAGATTCGGATTAAGATGGCGACATGTACATTCCCCAAGATATTGGAATTTAAATTTATATTTATATTATCTGTCTACACGTGCATGCTGTGCTTCTGTCTATATCATTCTACTTCTACGTGACTATACACTGCGTATCTGTTGGTATCTATATTAGTGTCTATACACTGCGCCTCTATTGGTGTCTCTGTTGGTGTCGCTGTTGGTGTCGCTGTTGGTGTCGCTGTTGGTGTCGCTGTTGGTGTCGCTGTTGGTGTTGTTGGTGTTGCTATCACCGTCCTCCTTGGATGGCCCCCCAAATTGGAATATGTATATATATATATATACACACATACACATGATGGGTACGGAGTGCTCTGCTCTGCTCTGCATGGCATGAGGATAGAAGATACAAGGCATTAGCCCGTGATCTACACTGTAATACTGGGACTCGCCAATAAACAATAAACAAACAAGGGTAGTTGGATAGCTGGATAGCTGGATAGTTGAAACTTGACTTGCTTCTGAAAATAAACCTGTACACTTTACTTGATATCGAGGCGTCCACTCCCCGTGTCCGCTTGAACGCTTCAATCTCCAATGGTCAGGTCAGGTCAATCCAATGCGAACAGGGTCGAATGTACGTCCTACTTTGCCCTTTTTGGCACACAGCGCAGCTGGTTTGGGTTCCGGTTCCCAGAGAGGGAGACAGGGAGAGAGAAAGAGAGATCAGAGAGAGAGAGATTCTTCTGTCTCGAATCCTATCATCTCTTGCTCTTCTCTCGAATTCCATCATCTTTTGCTCTTCTCTCGGTCTTCATGACTCCCGCCTTCTCTCCTCCGCACTGCCTGCCTGAACAGAGCTTGCGGGTCCTGAACCAAGAGCACCACGTATGCTGGGGCTCGCGGTCGCCGGAGCGCGCGTCGGACTGGCGCCGGCGCTCACGGCACCCCGCTTGTCCTGTTTCTTGATCAGATTCGCAAAGAACTGTGCGGCTGCATCATTGCTCTGCTTGCCCGCTCCCGTCGACGACGGCGTGTGTGGCTGCCCCCCGTCTGCGCCGGTTTCGCTGCCTTGTCGACGCATGGGCGTGCCGACTCCCGAACCTGCGCCTGCGCTTGCACCCGTGGTGGCGTGCGTAGATGTCGACGTGGACCCCGAAGAAGCAATCCGGTTCCGCTCATTTTCGCGCTCCCTCAGCCGCTTGGTGGCTTCTTCGGCATCAAAGTCGATCCCGTTGACGTTGATCTGGTACGGCCCGATGCGCTCTGCCATTGTGAGATTGGCAGCTCCTGCCCCTTTGGCGCTTGACGCGTCATTTGCGCTCTCTATAACCCCCCCGGATCCTGTAGCTCCAGCTGCAGCTCCGCCTTGCCGGGACTTTCTTTGTTCCTTCTCGTCTTCGACCTTCAGTTTCTCGAGGACTTCGTACTGTGTTTGCAAGAACTCTTGGACTGACGGCACGACGACAGTCTCGTCATGCGTGCGTGGTTGGAAGGAAGGTCGGTAGTCGGTCGGATTGCGGAGAGTCGTTTCGTACATGTGCACTGCGGACTCAGGGTCTGAGCCGGTCTCGTTCTGGGAGGCGCTCTCTTGACCTGTGTTGACAGTGTTGAACAGGCCTTGTTTCGGCTCCGGCGGGCCTTGGATTTCCACAGACCAGGCATTGGCCACTGCTTCTGGGTCAAAGCCATCCTTCAAGATGCGGATCTTGCCCCAAGAATCCCAGTTCGGCGGCACGAGAATCTTGTCTCTGTCGACAATGTTGTGTTTTGCAACCTCTCGTTTCAGGAGAGAGTGGATGCTTAGACTGGAATGGAGCAATGTTCGCACGTTGTTCGGGTCGAATGTCGCCGTGTAAACCAACGATGCTCCGTGTTTGAGCAGTACACATCGTAGCCACTGCATCAGGAAATCGAATTGGTCTTCACCCCAGCCATAATCACGTTCAAGCACTTCAATCTTTTCCGCCTGGATGCAGACCACTGACAACGGAACGCCGAGTCCTTCGTCCCATTCTCCCGGCCCCAAGGGTGGTGCCGATACAGATATTGACTTCTGATCCGGGCTCGGATTTATGGTGCTGCCACCGGGCTGAGCGGATGGAGCGTCAGGGCCGACCCTTTTCTCTTTCCACGCCGTCATTGTCTCCTCCATCTCAATCTTGGTCTGCTCGTCCAGGCTCAGGATCACTGTTCTCAGCAGCCGTATCCACTGTCGCAGCTGTCTGGCCCATTTCAACGGTTCTTCCCAGTCCAGCAGGATGGTGATCAACATGTCCTTGACCGTCTTAGTAGTGAACAACGGCTTGAGCAATGGTGCGAAACTCGCACTAGGGCTCGCCAGCATGTAGACGTTCAATCGTGCCAACACATCTTCCTGGTCTGCATCTAGGACATCGTAGTAGGTGTAGCCCAGAGCATACCGGTTTGACATAGGTACTGTCACTGTCCCTGCTCCTGTCCGGGGCTGCCTTCTTCGGTCGTTGGCAGCATATCGAGGGCGTAGGTTAGGAGGGTTCAATTGTTCTAGAAACTCGCGCTGCCGTTCGGGGGTGCCGCCGAGGATGATGAGTTGCTTTTCGGTGATGTCTTTGCCCTTGGAGGCGCTGTTGAGCATGGGGACCCATATCGCTTGTTTCCCGGTCGGCCCATCTTTGCTTAAGGGGCGTCTCGAGGGGAGATGTGTTGTGGTGGTGGCAGTCAACATGGTGAGAAGGGGGGAGGCGGACGGCAGACTCAGACGCAGAGGCGCAACAGAGCAGATAGGTCTCGTTCAAAGCGCGCAATCAGACCCATGGGAAGAAACTGATATTGCTGGGCGAGAGATGCAGGTGATGGTACATTCTGGCGCGCAAGCTGTATGAAGTCATGTGCTTCGCGTCGTGGATTGATTGAGGGTGCTGTATATACTGTAGTTCCACTGTATTTATTTGTTTCTCCGCAGCCTAGTCAGAAAGTCTGGAGTTGGAGTCGAGAGATCCAGAATTCAACATACGTCGATTTATCGAACCCTCTTTTTCTCCTTCACCCTCTCAAGACTCTAGAGAAGATACACAACAGACTGGCCAGTCCGACTCGGCAAGAATGCGACCAGTATAAACGTGCTGACCACTCTCTTCAAAGACCAAAGCAAGCACATTCTGCAGCTCCACCATGAACGCCATCCGACAAACGCAACTTTTGAACAAACGCGAACTCGAGAATGCCACGCCACCCTCAGCGTCCTGGCACGCCGATTATCGCGACACGGCGTACATCTACATTGGCGGACTGCATCCCGACTTGACAGAAGGCGACGTCGTCACTGTCTTCTCGCAGTTTGGCAACCCTACACACCTCAACCTGATCCGCGACCGGGAGACGGGCAAGAGCAAGGGATTTGCCTTCCTCAAATATGAAGATCAGCGCAGTTGTGATCTCGCGGTGGATAACTTTACTGGCGCCGACGTCCTGGGGAGGCTGCTGAGAGTGGATCATACGAGATACAAGAAGAAAGACGACGAAGACGAAGACACTCATCGGATTGACCGCTGGGAACAAGAGGCCGAGGCCGAGTTGAATGGCAACGGGAAGAGGGAGAGTGATGGTAGTGACGACGATGAGCCCGGGGAAGCGAGGCACCGGAGGAAAAAGAGAAAGCACATGCTCAAAGAAGAGCAGGAGTTGGAAGAGATGTTGGCGATCAAGCAAGATGGCGAAGACGAGGATCCCATGCGAGAGTATCTAATCAGGGAAAAGAGGCGAGAAGTCGAAAGGGCGCGAGAACGGGATCGAGAAAGACGTTCCAGGCATAAGCATGGGCATAGATCGAGAGGAGACGAAAATGATAAGGAGGACCAGACGCAGGATGGGCGAGGACACAGGCACCGGCACCGGCACCGGCATGAGCGAGACGAGCGAGACGATCCTCACGAGGAGCGGAAGGAAAAGGAAAAAGTGGCACGACAGGACCCAGACGATGCTTATGAGAGAAGGCCGAGAAAGCACGGAGACCATAGTTCCCATCGCGATCGGGACCGCCGTCATAAAAGTCGTCGAGACGATAGCGGAGAGAGGCAACCGTCGCGAGATCGCTGTCCGAGGCGTGAGGATGAATGAAGAAGAGGCGGCGAGCAGTGCAAAGCTCAAATAGTTACGTGCAGCGCCTGACCGTGCAGCGCCTGACCGTGCAGCGCCTGACCGTGCAGCGCCTGACCGTGCAGCGCCTGACCGTGCAGTGTGTCATCACATGATCAAGATATATCCGCTTAGGACTACAGCGTTCATTCAGTTCTAAAGATGACATCAAATCCAGATGCTATTAAATGTTGCGAGGCTCGCAGATGCTGATATATGATTATCCTCCCAACTTAGGAAAGTCGAAAAGGCGAAATAGGTCAAAAAGTCAAGTGAGCAAGAAGACCAAAAAAAAGGAGATTGATTGAAATCCGGAACTGAAGAATTTGTTAGAATTGAAGACTCGCTGCTAAGGGTGGAATTAAACTTGCTCGAGCCGAATAGGGGGGTCGAACCCCTAACCTTGTGGTGACTTGGTGATAAGAGCCACACGCTCTACCGATTGAGCTAACCCGGCGGTAGATTATTGCTACTCGCAATTGTTGGACAGAATTTGTCCTCTGTAACTTATATTGCTAGGTTTTCTAGAATATGCCAAGGGTGGGTCTTCACGTGGGACTGGTCAAACTTTCAAAGTCCAACCGTTGTATGACTAATCCTCCTCGACCGCAACGACAACGACAGCGACCTTGACGATGAGGAGGATGGCAATAATAACAGCAACGCAAACAACTGGCCACGACGGCGACCTGAACCTTAACAACAATGACTACTACGACGTTGTCGACCACGACCACCAGGTGGGGAAAATAGAATCGGTCAGCCTGGATGATGTATACGGAGTACTCTGTATATCTATCTATATATATATATTCATATATACACTTGAAGGATTCTTCGGGTTCTTCCATGTTCATTGACTGATGGTCGGCCCTTGGGCGGTCAGGAAACCGAAATCGCAACCAAGATGGGCCTGATTGACTTCTCTTTCGTACAGACCACGATATCCGCGGACGTGTGCTCTTTCGACCCAGGGCTCCCTGCTGCCAGACGAGGACACGCTTTGAGCGCTCTTCTTACGCTCGGCGATCCGGCGGCTGATTTCATGCTCGTCCACATCAAGCAGCAGCTTCCGGTTCTCGACGTCGCAGACGATCCTGTCACCCGTCTCCACAACGCCAAACACTGAATCAAGGTCTGCAGACTCGGGCGCAATATGCAAGATGATGGTTCCGCCAGCAGTCCCGCTCATCCGACCATCACTGATCCTCAACATGTCCGTCACGCCTTGCCTGCCTAGCTTCTGCGGAATAGGGATCAAGCCCGCCTCGGGCATGCCAGGATTCCCCACGGGCCCAATGCTCTTGAGCACCAGCACCGAGTCGGCGTCCACGTCGAGATCGGGCGAGTCGATCCGCCTGGCCATGTCGGCGGAGTTTTCGAAGACGCAAGCACGTCCGCTATGCTGGAGTAATTTGCGGTTTTTGGACGCCGAGGCTTTCATGACGGCGCCGTTGGGGCACACGTTGCCGTACAGCACCACAAGGCTGGAGTTTGGGTAAAGCGGACCCTCCAAAGACCGGACGATCTGCCTGGCGTACGGGAACAACTTGGAAGGCGAGCTGTCGAGAAGTTCGCCGAGCGTTTGACCAGTGTACGTTCTCGCATTTAGATGCAACAATGGTCGGAGAGTTTTCATCAAGGTCAGCATTCCACCGGCGTTGTGGAAATCTGTCATGTAGTTGTCGCCGCTCGGTTTGAGATCGACCAGGAGAGGAGTCTTTTTGCCAATCTCGTCAATGGTGCTGAGGTCAATAGTGCCCGCCACTTTGGGGTGTCTGTTGATGATGGCCATCAAGTGCACGACGGCATTCGTGCTCCCGCCGATAGCCTGTAGAACGGTAATGGCATTCAAGAAACTCTCTCGAGTGAGCAAGTCCTGCGGCCGCGAGTGCTCCATCTTCAACATGGCGACCGCGTTGCGGCCAGCCTGCTCCGCGACTCGCAGTCTGGCAGAGCTGACCGCAGCCGACGTGGCACCGGCTCGCAAGTCCAGCAAACCCAAGGCAGCAGTGACGCAGGCCATGGTGGATGCGGTGCCCATGACACCACATGTGCCGCCGGTGGGCGCCAACTCCTCGTTGACCGACATGATGTCCTCCAAGTCGACATCGCCCGCGCGGTACTTGGCCCAGTAACTCCTGCAATCCGTACAAGCACCTACTCGCACCCCTTCGACGGACCCGGGGATCATCGGGCCCGTGATCAGGGGGATGACAGGCTTATTCGCGCTGATGCCGCCCATCAACTGCGCCGGCACCGTCTTGTCGCAGCCGCCAATCATGACGACCGCGTCCACAGGCTGGGCCTTGATCATCTCCTCCGTGTCCATGCTCATCAGGTTGCGCAGGTACATGCTCGTCGGGCTGGAGAAGCTCTCGTGCACGCTGATGGTGGGGAAGTCCACCGGCAACCCGCCCGAAGCGAGCACGCCTCGCTTGACGGACTCGATGAGCTGAGGGACATTGGAGTGGCACGGGTTGAAGGACGAGTACGTGTTGATGATGCCGATGATGGGCAACGACAGCGCCGAGTCCGAGTATCCCAAGGCTTTGATGAACACTTTGCGCAGGAACAGAGAGAAATGCGCGTCGCCGTACGAGGTGAGTCCTGAACGAAGGCCCGACGTCGATGTGATCGGCCGGGAGAGGTCGTAGTCTGAGCTGTGCACATCTGGCGAGCCATCGGCCTTTGAGGTGTCGTGAGAATCCATCTTGCTTGCGCTTACTTCAAAGCTGCTCAAGCGTCCTGTCCACCCTCGGAAACTTACCGGTTTAGCAACCTACACTCCTGACCTAGTACCACTCAGTTGATGAACCTGAAGGAACTCGGGACCAAATGTCCCCCGCCAGTCACGCATCACATCATTTGGAGTGGAGGGTCGTCATGTCGGGGCTGATTGGAGAACGAGTGGCCGCCGGCAGTACTGACTACGGATACTACGGACTAGGAGCCGATATGAAGATCACATGTCAGGCTGTCTTGCCTGTCCTGAGCGAGGCTGAAACCCGCGACCCAGGGTTCTACTCTGTACTCTCGTTCCTGTAAAGCACGGTGTGTGCGTGGCTCCTTGTCCAGAGTAGACGTTTATTATTTTGGCTCCGCTGAAGATCTCCCTCGGTGGTCTCGTTGTCTCGGGCTGGCTATAGCCCGTGGCCGACCTTCAACACCGGATATCGTAGGGAACAGATCCGAAGAGGAGACGCCTACTGATAGACTTTATACCTTTGCTCTCTCATGCTAGTGTATACAGATATCTCTGCACCTGTGCCGAGATCGCTACCAGTCACTGGTCTTCTTCAATTGCTCGTTCTGGATGATCTCAACCCAGTAATCGTCCGGATCCAAAATAAAGGCGACATTCTTCATCCGGCCATCTGTCAGCCTCTTCTTCCAATTCACCTTCTTCTCCTCGAAGAACTGGCAGGCCTGCTCCACATCATCCACGCTGACACAGATATGCCCGAAACCTTGAGGCTGGTCATTGCCGTTGTGGTACACTTTCCCCTCTTGCTTTTCCGTCCCATAGTTCCAGGTCAACTCGAGCAGCCCTTCCTTCTCAGCCAGCGGGTTGACTCCGTTCGGGGTGTCTTCCGGTTTCGGGACCTTGAAGGACCCGGGATATCCCAGGAAATAAAGTGTGAAGCCCCCCTCTTTTTGCTCCGACGTACGCAGCAGGGTCATGCCCAAGACCTCCTGGTAGAACTTGAGACTCTTCTCGGGGTCCTTGACTCGGATCATGCTGTGATTGAACCGATATGCCGACGTGTCTGTGGTGGTGATGTCCTTTGTCTCGTCCACGTTCTTCTGCCCGATGATCTCCACCCAGTACCCGTCGGGATCGAGAGCAAAAGCAATGCTACGCATGCGCCCATCCGTCAGCTTTTTCTGGAACTTGTACCCGGCATCTTCGATGCGTTTGCATGCCGCTTGGATGTTGTCCACGCTCACGCAGACATGGCCAAACCCTTTATGCGGCTCCTTGTTGCCATTGTTGATGCTGAATGACGAATCGCTCTCGGTACCGTAGTTGTGTGTCAGTTCGAGTACGCCTTCACGGTCACTCCAGTGAGCGCCTTGAGACGCAGAATTGGGGCCGTCGTAGGCTAGATAAAGTGTGACTGGTAAGCACTCTGTCGTTTTTGACCTCGTCTGTACTGCAAGGGAGAAAGGGCTCTCTCACAGAGGGGGCGGGAGGTAGCTTACCCAAGAAATAGAGATCGAATTTGTTTTCTGGGAATTCGAGTTTTTTGATCAAGCTCAGCCCTAGTAGCTTGTAGTACTCCAGCGACTTCTGGGGATCTTTCACCCGGAGCATCGTGTGGTTGAACTTCCATTTCGTCTGGTCCACCATGGTTGCGAAAGATTTGGATACGATGGGAGAAGAGAGGGAAAAGTGCCGGGCGAGGTGCTGCAGGCGTGGTAGGATAGATAGGCGAGATCGAAGCATCGACAACAAGCCGAGCGTTGAGGGGATGGTTGGGTAATGGGAGATTCGAGCTGGCTATGGGCAGATGCAGATGGAGCCGTGGAGTTGACTGGATGATGCTTCCATTCCCTTCGCTCACGCTCACGCATTTCACCACCGTCGGCACTGGAAAAGTTCCATGACGTGGAGGGGCAGACTGCGCGGGCGGGTGGATGGCAGCGGACTCCTCCCCTCCTCCTGCCCACTCTGAAGTCTGTACCTCGGTGTCTCTATCACCGTCCAAGCCATAGCCGGAACAGCCCTCGCAGCATCTCCTTCGCTTGGCAGCTGGTTCGTCCGCCCTAATCTCGAGGCTACGGCATGATATACCCCGAATATTGTATTATTAGGCGGAGTGAGGCGGGACTCAGGGGCTACTATCTTAGCCAAAGAATGACATGAAGTCTCATTCATGGTCGTCACCATTTCCTCTTCAGCTACCTGCTCAGAACATAAGGTCGCCGTTCTCTCACCTCTGATGATATTCTCTGCAATTGGGAGTAGTTGTTGACAAACGCCTTGCCGTCATTTCCATACCCTCCTTCGAGAGCCATTTTCTTCCTGGGTATGCTTCCTTGATGAGATCCACGTGTATTGCGTATGCCTCTACTTTGCAGTAGACAGCAACTTCAGGGTTGAATTCTCGGTACTCTTCCCTGGCCTTCAAACCGTACAGGCGGAAGACAAAGCACTTTTTATCCTGACCGTTGGGATGAATCCGCCCGACAGCCTCTAGGTCCATATTCCGGGAATGGCGGGTACAAGGAGCACCGGTCGTCTACGATTGCCGTGAGCGTTCAGGTCATAGCCGGAAACCTGGATGATAACCCAGGAAGCTCGATTGACGTAAACAGCCCTCTGGACTGTTTAATCTTGAGATGTCTGCTCGAGCAAGCTGGTTGATGCCAGCGCATTGGCGGGGCGGCCTCTGGGATCTTAACGTGGATCCTAGTGCGAATCGGAAATAATGTATTCATTGCTCACAGCCTGGACGATTGCACCTGCGTCTCCCTGATCGAGGCTGTCCAACGTGCCTACATCCTCGGCTGAGATCTCAAAGCCATAAACATCTGCGTTCTGCTTGATCCGCTCTGGATTGTCGCTTTTCGGCAACGGCACCCAATCCTTCTGCAGGCAGTATCGGATCAGTATCTGAGCGGTGGACTTGTTGTATTTCTTGGCCAGGGACACCAGCGCCGGATCGTTGGCCTTGTAATTTCGGACGAGAGGCGAGTACGCTTCGATGATAATACCCTGCTTCTGGCAGTAGGAAGTGATGGTGCGCTGTTGGCACCAAGGATGAAGCTAGAGTCCTGTCAGTCAATTGTGCCTGCCTCCTGTCGCTAGCTGAAAAGCGTCACTTGTATTACTGGCCACCGATACAAACTGCTCAGAAGGAAACAGACAGCGGAAACATACCTCGATCTGATTCACGTGTGGTGGCCAGACCTTCGCATAGCTCTTCATCTCTTCGATATGGCCCACTCCATAATTGCTCACGCCGATGCTCTTTGCTTTGCCCTCCTCGTACAACTTCTCCAGAGCCAGCCACATTTCTTTCCGTGCCTTCCCCCCTGCGTTGGGACTATGTATCAGAAACAGATCCACATATCCGCCTGAATCGATCTTTTCCACACTGTCGATGCACTTCTGATATGATTTCTCGATGCTGCCTCCCGGAGACAGGATCTTGGTGGTGACGAACACTTCCGAGCGCGCAAGACCCGATTTCTTGACTGCTTCGCCGACCTGCGCCTCGTTGCGGTAGAATTGTGCCGTGTCAATATGCCGGTAGCCTACTTGTAACGCGGCGAGGCATGACTGGACGCAAACCGAGGGCGACGACTGGTAGACGCCGAACCCCAGGCGGGGGATGCGCACTGAGGAGTTTGGCAGCGGGAGGGTATCTGCCAACGACAGCGAGGGCATTTTGCGAGGGCTGGACAGTGATGAATTCGGCACGGGAGCAACTGCTGATTTACGAGCAATATTTGCGGGTGGTCAAAAGAGACAATCTTTGTATCATTGCAAGCGGTCTGCTCAGTGGTGGTGGCTTAATTTTCTATGATGCAATGACGTGCGCAGGCTCAGGGGCCTTAGTAAGGTACCTGAGCCTTATTACCTAGGCATCACTAGCCCCTAGGCCCTCTCGCGTACAGTACTAGCAAAGTGCCTGGCCACAGCCTCCGGTCTCCCGGAGATCGTTGTTCCGACCCTTGATCTCTGCTCATAACAGTCCAATTTTGACCAAATTCCAAGTGGCCTTACATGTAGTCAGGACGTTGCATCAATACAGAATTGACGGCCTGCAGTGTGGCCCTTGAAGGGTTGACATCCGCTTTGGAGCAGGTGATCCAAGCCAACCGCTGTTTGACAAGCTGCTTATCTACGCTGCTGGACTGGTAGTCATCCTGCACCAGACCTTCGAAAAATGTCAGCATGAGAGGAAATGAGACCATCAGGAAGATGGCATGAGCGTACCTTGATCGTCGTAGAAAAGACACAGAAGCGCGACCGCTACACCAGCACTAAGGTCTTTCCCACTCGAGCAAGTCACCAAAATTTGGCAATCTTTTCCTTTGCGAAGATGCTGTTTGACAGTATCACATACCATCCCCAGCTTGTCACGAAGATCCTTGCTTCCAAATTTGCCCGACGGGCATTTCAAATCAAGTTGCCTCGGTGATGGAGGAATCTCTCCTTGACAATTGATGACGAGATCAAATCCTTGGACGTTAGAGACTGGGCCAACTCCAATGTGAAGGTTGGATGTCGGGATGATTTTTGTGAACTGGCTTTCACTCACACCCTCGTCATTCCCACAGTCACACCACTGTTGGATCAAGTCAGGTAGGTCGACTTCAGGGGTCTGCAACAATTCATCCCTGTGCTTCCAAAACAACTCCGCGGTGAGCCCATGCGACCAGCCTTCACTGTCATCACCGGCTCCTTGGATGTATCCGCCTTCGGATGCCTCTGCTCCGTGAACACGACGAGATGCAGAGCAGAGCACCAGGTGGGTCCATTCGTCGACACCGCCTTCGAGTTTGTCGTCCACCGAGTCATCATTGACATCAAAGCGACCATTTATCGCCCAAGTGACACGAATTGGATGTTTCAGCTCGTCGCGGAGGTTGGCCAAATTCAATCCCAGCTGAGAGAATGCTCGTGCAAATCTGTCTAGTCTGGCTTCGATTTGTGATATTTCCGACAGACCTAGCTCATCTGGAGGAGGTGGATGCTGCAGCCCGTGTGTCGAGGGTAGTTCAGGAAAGAGCACTCTGTTGACTACAGCCACCCAGATGGGTGCTGTTTTACTGAATGCATCTGGCAGATTCTTGCCGCGGCGAGTAGAGTCAACCACAACAGCACCGCCATATTTACCCAGTATAGGCAATAGTTGGAGATTGAGCCGTCGTAGCGAGAAGTCCCATTGTCCGTGATGCCCGTCAGTGCTCTTGAAGTACGCACTGCCAACTTTATCGGCCGGTTCTATGTACCAACTCCCACATCGTTCGTTGGCAACAAGGGGCAGCTTGAAGTGTTCGGATACTTGCTTGGCGAACTCCGAGTCGGCTAAGACAGAGTTGAGACGATTCGGTATTGATAGCGTAGACTTGCGAATCGACCTAAGACTGGCATACAAGGATGGGTTGAGGCTTGAGTCATTCAGAATAATATCGGCTAGTTTCGTCGGGAAATCCGCAGACGGCATTTCTGGTCAGTAGTAGGAGGATGCTCAACGGCAAGTGTTTGATTCGTAGTATGGACGTTGGTCTTCCACAACGGTTTCATCAAGTTTCGGGGGTAGTCGTGATACTCATTGCCCTAAGGAAATAACCATGCAACTCAGTTCCTGGCCTTTTACCTGCCTCCACCAAAAGACCGACGCCTGAACCATCATTCATCTGAAGACAACCCAGGTGTCTCAAATGGCCGACCGTCATACAGATCCTGGTAAAATCCCGGCTGCCAAGAACGATGGCGATTGGCCACTCCCAAACCCCATCCGACCCTCGTGTAGTAGTAATTATAGTAACAGGCTGCCAGTGTAGCACCATACCTAGGTACCTATTGGAGGCACAGCTAGAAGTACCAGTCTCGTCTGGAATGTCATGCCAGTGTCTGTACGTGGTACTCAAGTGACCGTCACTGGTCCCTCCGCTGGCACTGGTCCAGGCATCATCGGAAGTCCATTCGTATTCATCATAGCCATGGCGTCATCGTTAATAGGATGCAAGCTGTATTGGGTTGCAGTAAAGTCCTCGCCGTCGAAAAGTAGGAAATTTTGAAGCGGAGCCTCTTTCTGTCCAAGGACATTGATGACATCCTGAGCCAAATACCCTCCCAGATACGCAACCACAGGGCTGATTTCGGCTCCAAGGTTTTGAAGGAAGCTGCGCAGGAAGTCCGCTCTCAAAGTCTCCGGGAGTAACTCAAGTTCAAGATGCTTCTGGTTCGCAAGTCGAGTAAACATGGCCAAGTCTGCTGGACGCCGGATCACCGGTAGATGGCCTCCGCTCTGGCTCTGGAAATCGAATAGGGCTCGTAAGCATGAAAGTAGAGGTGTCACGCGCATCTTGCTTCGTCGAGTGTTTCTGGACCTGGCGGGAAGAGGGGATAGGTTGGCCAATCGCAGAGGCGTGTAAGTCTCATGGTACGCAATGATGTCTGTGATGGTCTGATTCTCTCTTTTTGAGTCGACGGCAGTCACACTTCGTGTGGGTGTCTCCATGTCGCCTATCTTTGAAGGTCTGTTGCTGCGCGGCTTTTCAACAACAAAGTCATGAAGACAGAGGTCGGCAAAGATGAATCCATACATGCCATGTGTGTCCGCGGCGTAGAATTTCCGACCATAGGCTCGGCATGCCATGTTGATGTTGCATAGTACGTCCACGGGCAACCCAGTCGCGATTGTGATGTCAAAGGAATGGAAATACTCCGGCAACTTCTCTTTAATATCATCTGCATCTGTGTATAGTTCGACCCGGGGGTTGAGCTTCTGCAATTCTGGAAGAGCGGCCTCTGCCCGATTTTGGCCAATATGAGCCTCGGTGACGAGGAACTGTACCCCAAGGTCTTCTCCGGTGACCAGTTCATGATCCAAGACAGTCAATGTTCCGATGCCTGCTAGGACAAGGTTCTTTGCAATTTCATTGCCGAGGCCTCTCATGCCTATAAGAAGTATGTTCGCTTGACGTAGTCTTTGTTGGACTTGCATACCCCACAATCGAATCTGTCTGTCGTAGAGAGCAATCTCGTCGGCGGAAATGGTTTGTGTGGGCGCCATTGCATCCATTTGCGACGGGACACCATTGAGGGGGAGGGTCATGTTGGTGAAGTTTGGGTCTGGGATTGGGACGAAGCCATTGCCAACCGCAGGGATAAATGGGATGAAATTTGGAGCGTTCGGATCATTGACCGCTGGTTGAGGAACTTCGTTGGTATTTTCTATGGGAAGAGACCCGTCAGGCAGGGAATGTTCGCCGTTCATCGTGCATTCGATCAAGCAAGAAGTGTGGATGAACGAGGCTGGGGAGTCTTGGTAAGATGGAGGAGGTTTGAGGAAGCTTTCACAGAGAAAAACCACTGGACGTAGTGTAGTAAGATCTGCAATGAGAGTGAGTTCTGAGCTGAAGGTGATACAGTGAGAATGTTGGCTGTCTACGCAGTCGCAGTCGCAGTTGCTACAAATTGTTTGACAAGTGTCTTAGCGATCCGCAGTTGATACCTGAGCTGCGGGCACTCCTGCAGCCTTAGGCTAAGGAGTCTAGGCTCAAGGGCCCTAAGGCCTCCGAAGCCTAGAGTAATGCCTTAGGCTCTCAGTTGACAGCGGCTTGGAACTCTTTTAAGCGCTTTGGGCAAGCGACTTTCGCTATACTTAGCGGGGCGCTTTAACTAAAACGAAAGTTGGTTCAAACTTAAGCCATCGTCTGCCTGCTACTGGACCAGTTCATCATCTTCCAGGTGTGCCAGTCACCCTCTGTCACACGTTTGAGGACGTGGACCGTAAGCCACAATCCGATCGCGGGGCAACTACCTGATACCTACATTACCTTGCCGACTGGCGACTGGTGACTTCCGCTCTTTTATTAACAATCCTTCTGGGTCATATAACTTACTCCTCGGTATTGAGTCTATGCTAAGCCGAACGAGTTACTGTTCTATTTGTACTTCCAGATTCCAACCTTCTTGCATGGTGTCCATACTCAGAAGGAGACCTGCAACCTTGTTGGGACCACAACTTTCTGTGCAGCCATGGTGTGTTTGCTCTGCAGCCCGCCGCCATTTTCCATCTACCATCATTTTATTCTTCTTGATTCTAATGATGCTAATGTCTACCAGACCGATCCTCCTGACCGCTACAGGTGGCCAAACATTTCAGCACGGCTGCAAAACCTCAGAAATCTTCTCAGTTCCGAGCGCCACCTAGGCGCCATCCAACAACGGGCCTTTGAGGCCATTGATCGAGAGATGGACCAGATGGCAGCAGACCGATCGGTTGCTCGAGAACGAAGAAGAAGAGGGGATTCTGAGACACATACGCAAGCTCGAGATGCACAGCCGGCATCAGACATCCCCCCGCAGTCTAGTTCGTCTGCCAGCCTTATCCGCAGCAGAAGGAGGGCTTTCCGACCTAGTGAGCGACTCCAGCGATATCAAAGGGAAAGACTTGGGCAAAGTGGCAGAGAAACTACGTCCGACTTACTCGTCTCTCCTTCAGATTTATCTCCTGCATCACCTGCTCAATCCATCCGAGGAGAGCGTTTGAGGTCCAAGCGGAGAAAGTTGGATGATGGTTCTTACGAGGAGGAGCCTCAGACCTTTAGCTACGGCCACAAGGGTCAAGTGGTATCTGGTCAACTTCGAATGGAGATTGCCAGTTGCGATGGCGGGGAGTACGCTCACCCGCATGGCCCCGTCTTTAACTTTCCCCAGAATGTCCTCCAGGACGACTACAGGGTTTACTGCACTAAAGCCAACAACTGTAATCTGTTGTTAAAGCATGTCGGTGGAATGCCGTTCACTTTGACTCAGATAGTCATCAAGGCCCCTAGAGTCGGTTACGATGCACCCATTCAAGAAGGGATGGTTTTCGTTGCGATGGAGGATAGAAAGCTTCTTGACAACACTTCGCAGTATGACGTACGGTGGTCTCCCAAGAGTCATCGTCGTCGAAGGCATCAGGCAGATGGTTTCCGTCCTTCTGAAGAATACTTGCGTCCGACGAGGTCCCCCCAGAGGTCTGTTGATCGGTCAAGGTTTCTGACAGACCCAACGTATGCGGAGGAGGGCGAGGACCGAGATGTTTCTCTTGTTTCTGGATTCACTGTCTCAGTTGTGGACCCTTCTGATGAGGAGGATGCAAGGGAAAGTCCACCTTCGCCTCGGCCGTGGCACGATGATGACTACTCGCTCAGATCGTACGTTGACCGCTACCAACCCGACTATCTGGGAAGTGAGCGACATGACGATCTCTGGTCGAGTTCAAGCGACTCTGAGGGCTACGAAGCCGAGGCAATACCTCCTCAAGAAACGGAAGGTGTCCGACGACAGCGATCCCTCGAGATCGAAAACGTCATGGCGCGTCGTAATCGTCTAGTGGATTTGATGCATGCGCAGCAAATACGGGATAACGATGAGGTTTTCGGGCGCCGTGGACATGAAGGCGCACACGATGGGGAAGAAGGGCCGCACAACCATCGTTCAGCCCCCAGCAGGACCGGACTGCGGACGTTTGCTCCAGCTGTCGGAGCGCCTGACCCAGCTGATCCTTTGGAGGAACATGGAAACACATTGGCCGGATTGGGCTCCAAGAACAACCCTGGGGGCTTTGCTGGGAGTCCCTCCTCCAGGCCTGATGTTGTGCTGCCACATGCTCGGTTTTCCATAAGCCGCAGCAAAGCTAGCACCTCCATCAAGTTTGACCCTCCGGTGTAAGTACTCGCTGTCAGATGACCTCTTCTTTGGGCCGCACACTAATATGTGATAGCTCGGGTCGGTACATTCTGGTCAAACTTTGGGCACACCATCCTAATGCGAATATCGACGTCCAGGCCATTCTTGCATATGGATATGGAGGCCCCCGTTTTTTCCCAAGCATGGAATTTCGTTGAGATGGCGGAGTTCCCACAGGGCTCTTGCAGCTCTATCCTTCAAAGAGAGGAGACTCATTCAATCGCAACCGGTGAGAAACATGACGCGACGAAATTTAACGACCTAGAACATTTATTAGGAAAATATCACATCACAAAGATCAATGAAGTCTCGGGTTTATTGTGCGTTCAGCAGCTCTTCAATGAAAAGAGTCTGTGATTTATGTCCAGTAGCTGTTCACCCAGTTTGAGTTATACAACCCAGGGTACATTAACAGGGACCAAATTGATTACACTATATAGTACTAGGTATTTAGTCTAACCCTGGCTATGAGTATTTGGCTGTGTGTGCTGCAAGGCTGTGGGCAAGTACCCGCCAGCGGAACTAGTTAGCCGTACGGAGTACGAGTACATACTGTATATCTTGCCCAATAATGTCGCCACGTAACAAATCTTTCACGCAATCCTACGGGACGTTGGACATTCCAGCATGCCCCTGTTCGCAGAGGGTACGGGCGTACCGATCCCTTGCCATGACAATCCCGTCTCGCAGGGGGTAGCAGGAACCCAAGTCCCAGATCGTATTCGCATCAAGAATCGACGAAAGCGGTACCTCGATCTTCACCCGGAATATTTTGGGCCGCAGCTCGAGCTGGCAGGTGTGATTGTCTCTCACTTTATCTCCACACGAGGCAGCCATCAGGAGGTAGAATGGACTGACATTTTTGCGTCTTGCAGATCCCTTGTTGTACGACCGTCTTATACGCCGTTTCCAGACCCCGGCCGAGCGCGAGGCGGAAGGCCGACAGAAGGGGTTCTCTGGTGTTCTCGAGGCGGACCTTTATCGGAGCGAAGCCAAGTTGGACGCGCTGAGACACCCTGACCCGAACAGCATATTTACCTACAAGCGAGGCCCCAGCGGGGAGATCCTGGCGGAAGACAAGGATGAAGTGCCTGCGAATAAAGAGGAGGGGTTCACTCGCTGGAAGTGGGAAATGGAGACGAGATTTGTGAGAGGCGCTGACGATGACTTCGAATACGGCGCAGTTGATCACAATCCCGACTATGATGACCGCGCGACCGAAGAGCGGGAAGCTCAAGACAGATACTTCGACGAGCAGGAACCCGAATTTGTAGAGGGTCAGGATGAAAATGACGCTACGAAGAGTAAGAGTAAAGAACTGCAAGGTGAGACTGGGATCCAGGATTTCTAAACCAATGTCGACTTGGACGGATGCCTTGAATTCTTGAATTCTTGATTTCATATATTCCTATTTCCTACCGGCATAAAGGCTTCCAGAGAGCACATCTTGGAGATGCCCCAAGAAAAAGAGGGTTTGTGAAGGGACCTTACAGCCTCTCGAGAATTCAAAATCATGGAGATATATGTGGACATCTGATATTCCAGGCGCCCGTCTCTTGCCGACACAAAGGTCTCCATCCCATACTGGAGGACTCCTGCCGCAACAGGGGATCAATGGCGGACTTCTCAGCCTGTGAGTCCAGAATCATTTCTGTCACTGCTGGAGATGTCCAGCGAGATATCCGCCCCTGTCAGCGTATGTGTCAGCAATACATCTCTCGCTATCAAAGCCGACTCATCGTTTGGAGGGTGGCGCAGACCCATTCAAGTCGAGCTCGAAGAGATCTTCGATTCTCTCAAGCCGTCAAGATATCGATCGGATCCATCAGACCTCTCACACTGCTGGCGCATCTGACATGAGGTATTCTCCTGAACACCTGCTCACCCTCGGTCTTTTGCATAAAATCTTGCCATTCTTTGGTCATTATCCATTCCTCTCGAGCACCCTTATTCCGAAATTTCACGAGGAGCACGGTATCGTGGACGTCTCGAGAAATTTGGGGGTTCCGTTGGGAGAACCCCGGATCGTCTGGGATTTCCATGGGAAATGTCTCAAACTTTGTGATCAGTGGTGAATATGCAGCGTGCATGCCGATTCTAGCCAACATAGAGTCCAATCGGTGAGTGGGTCCGTCTATTGTTATCCCTCGCCGTACGAGGTCTCGGTCTGCTGGCTGGATGTTGCGCTTCATCTGAGATGCAAAGAAATAGAACATGCAGGTCAGGGGGCGTTCGGAGTCGGCAATTGCTCGTGCGCCACGCCCATCTGGGGTTCTGTTGGCGGCGATCTGCTCGCTGCGAGCGGTCCTTTGCAGAAGCATATTGACGGACAGTCCGATAGGTTCTGTGTGGTAATGACAGATGGCAAGCCAGAGAAGTTCGAATTGGGTCGAAAGGGCTCGAGGGAAGAGCAATGGTGTGCCGGCTAGCTACCCATGTTAATATTGGGTGCAACCATGATGGCTCTTTCATACAGCGGCAATTTGTTGTCCCCCGCAGTTTCGTAGCACTTCGCGGGGGCGAGGAGCAGCTCTACTAGTGATGACATGTCTGCAGGATGCAACTTTGAGCGCAGAAGACAGATGGAGCTTTCGTGGTAGTCGCCAGGGCAGAGATTTGGGCGCAGATTACCTCAATTGAGGTGTACCTAGGCGCCTACCGAGCTCAGTGTCCTGTCCTAACAGTCTATATCTCTCATCTCTCTCTGACAAAGGCCTCGATCGGAGAACCATGTTGCTATTCTTCTACGCCATTCGGCCAGGCGTGAGCTTTTCTTTACGGCCCCATTGGACTGTCGGCATGATTACAGTAACAAGTACTCCTGTACCTGCGCTGTCTGTGTTCGCTGCCCGCTCAGTCCATACCCCGCAAAGGCTGATCGCGGGGTAGTGTCCCTGGACTCCAAGTTTTAGGTGCCGTCTCCAACCTAATACAATGCCTAAGGCCTGTCGGCATCCACGGCTCTGGGGCTTGGGCTCGGGCTCATGCCTCTAAGCTCAGCTTGGGATTAGGGGCACCTAGAGGGGACTCTTTACAGTATTCGCCCACTGACTCGATGGCATTCGCGCCTCTTAACTGAGTGCGGTTTTGGTCCGCTCTCCGGTTCCCGAGCATCCAAGACGATCTTCTTCAATGTCACGTCACACATTATGACAACGGAGACGATGGTTGCGACGGTTGGGTTGCAGTTCCTCTCCACCTGCTTATAGACCGTCACCCTGCCTTTCTTGCTACCCACCAGCCTCTGTTACCTCGAACCTTGAGTGTGATGATAACGCCATGCGAGCGGTCTGCCGAACCCGTCCATTTCCATCCATATGGCCCTCCTTCCTCTCCATCCCACGGGTTCGGCGCGGGCTCTCCACAATAGCAAAGATAGAAGGGCCTCGTGAGCCTCCTCTCCTTGAAGAAACGGTAGGCGAGCACTTTGCGCAAATCGTATCTGCTCATGGCGATCGTCATGCTGTCATATCCAGACATCAGCAAAATCGCCTGACATACTCTCAATTGGATCTTGACAGCAACGTTCTGGCTAGAGGACTACAAAGCTTGGGGGTCAAGAAGGGTGACCGCGTGTGTGTATCGTTGGGCAACAACTTGGAATTTGCGACCATCACATACGCCTTGTTCAAACTTGGAGCTATACTTGTGCCGCTCAACCCAGCATTCTCAGCGTCCCAGATCATTTCAGCGTTCAACCATTTGTCTGCCACACATCTGGTCATCGGAACAGAGACCAATCTCCCTTACAAGCCGCCCAGGTCCAATGTGTCACTCCTGCAGTCTATCGTGCCAGATCTATCGAGTGCAACGCTAGCTTCAGAAGCAATTCCTTCGTTGAAGAATATCATCCTCGTGGACAATTCAGCAGGTCGCATTGATCCGGCCCCGTTTCGTGCGACTACTCCATGGTCCGCGCTCTCTCAGGACTCAGATGATCGACCTCCTGTCCCCTCATCTCCGCTGTCGAATCATGAGGTGGTTAATATCCAATTCACGTCGGGAACTACGGCCATGCCCAAGGCGGCGTGTCTGACCCATCGTTCTATACTCAACAATGGCAAGCAAATAGGGGACCGGATGCTACTGACCCCTTTCGATATCGTCTGCTGCCCACCGCCTCTCTTCCACTGTTTTGGTTGCATTCTCGGCTACATGGCAACAGCTACTCACGGTTCCGCCATACTCTTTCCTAAGGAAGCGTTTGATCCGACGGCCACGCTCAAAGCTGTACAGGAAGACAAGGCCACGGCGCTCTATGGAGTGCCGACCATGTTTCTAGCCGAACTTGAGCTTCTCGACGATGAAAAGGTGGCGTACGAAGGCTTTGAGCATCTGCGGACGGGTATAGCCTCGGGTTCGTCCATTCCTTCCGAACTGATGCGGAAGTTACACAAAACGCTCAACCTGACCGAGTTGACCATTTGCTATGGAATGACCGAAACCTCTCCCGTCTCTGCGATGACGACTACGGACGATCCAATCGACAAGCGGATCAATACAGTTGGTCGACTTCTGCCACACACGCACGCCAAGGTCGTCGACCCATTCGATCCGGATAGAATTCTCAAGAGAGGCGAACGGGGCGAGCTCGCCGTTCATGGGTACCTGGTCATGAAGGAGTATTGGGGCCAGCCAGACAAGACAGCCGAGGCCCTGAAAGCCGACGAGGACGGAAAGGTGTGGATGCACACAGGGGATGAAGCCTCCATCGATGAAGACGGCTACGTCAGCATCACAGGTCGCATCAAGGACTTGATCATCCGCGGCGGCGAGAACATCCACCCTCTCGAGATTGAGAATTGCCTCTTTGCAAACGACAAAATCGCCGAAGTCAGTGTTGTCGGGCTTCCTGACGAGAGGTACGGCGAAGTCGTGGCTGCCTTCATTATCCGCAGACACCATCTGCCACAGGGCGAAACACCTATAACGGCTGAAGAGGTGAGAAGCTGGGTTAAGAAACGCATGAGCCATCACCTGGTACCAAAATATGTCTTCTTTGTGGACGAATATCCAAAGACGGCGAGTGGAAAGATCCGTAAGTGGCTCCGGCAGTCATTTTTTTTCCTTCTAAGATTTCTTCCTGCGTTTATTGTTTGCCGAGCAGTGTTGCTCGCTTCCTTGATCGACCAGCAGTGTTGCTTGCTTGCTTGCTTTATTGTTTGCCGAGTAGTGTCGCTTGCTTCCTTGATTGACCAACAGTGTTGATTGCTTTCTTGCTTCCTTGATTGACCAGCAGTGTCGCTAACGTGTCGGCTTCACAGAGAAATACAAGCTGCGGGAAACAGGCACTCGTCTTCTCCAGGAGGGAGGTGGCCAGAGCTAGGCTCAGCCTTCACAAACATTGCCCCTAATCCAGACATCAGCAAAATCGCCTGACATACTCTCACCGTTTCGGTTCTTTGGGACAATATCAGAGCCAGGATATGGATGGGATGGGCCAGGATAACGTCCACCGCAGCACATTGAACGATATCATAGATCTATATTGGTTCAGTCCATACGCAGATGAAGAAACAAATCCAACGTGCTTGTTGCTTGGGCTTGTGCTTGTGCTTGTGCTTGTTCCGACCGACGTCCGGTGCCATCCCGTGACTATGCCTCTCTCTCTCTCTGCTCCTTTGGCAAAAGACTTCCTAACTTATCAGGCGGCCACCTGGACCGTAAAATTCATCCTACCTCATCTCAAACAAGACACTCCCAAGATCAAGACACTCCCAAGATCAAGACACTCCCAAGATCAAGACACTCCCAAGATCAAGACACT